>NC_090934.1:363069672-363406540 GCF_040938575.1 Ambystoma mexicanum
TAGGGCAGCATACCTGTATGTTCACAATTTCCTTGAAACTTACCATGTCCTATGTAACACAGCAATCTGGCTTCCACCCTGGGCACGGGACAGAATCAGCCCTACTCGACCTAAAAAATCAGCTGGACGAGATCAGGGATGAGGGAAAATCAGCACTTCTCCCACTCCTAGGTCTATCTGCTGCATTTGACCTGGTCACTTACAAAATCTTATGCCACCACATTAGTACCTTAGCTCTCCAACCTGACCACTGTCTGGATTGCTTTCTTTCTGAAAGGGAGAGTCATGAAGGTCTTCTCAGAGAGCACCAACACCTCCACCTCCCCCATCCCATGTGGGGTACTTCAAGGATTGTACATATCCCTGACCCTTTACAACATCTTCACTAGGCCCCTCTTCAACATCCTCAACTCCTGCCGGCATAGCCTACACCAACTATGCCGATGCTACCCAAATCCTGCTGCCACTTACAGGCATTTATGCAGATGACTCAACCACCCTCAACAATTTCTTCACCCTGATACAGTCATGGATGGCAGCTAACCACCCATGTCTAAACAACAACAAGACTGAAATCCTTCTTGTCGGATCACCCAGAGCGATAAGAAATCTCACTGAACAATACACTGCATTCCAGATTGATAACATCTTGCACCCCATCTCAGCCTCAGTAAAAACACTAGGGGTGTACCTTGATGCCTCCCTCACCATGTCCCGCCAAGTGAATGCCATCTAGTCTTCAGCAGCCTACGCCACTATGGTACTTAATTGCTGCCAGACCCTTCCTCTCCAAAAACAGTTGCTTGACTATTGCCCGAACAATCATTGGTTCAAGGATTGATATTGCAACGTCCTCTTTGTAGGCACCTCCTCCAAGAACATCCTTAAACTTCATGTAATTCAAAATAACGGCCTCCGAGCAGCCCTGAATATCCCGAAAAGAGAACATATATCAGAAGCCAGAACAGAGGCCCACTGGCTACACATCCATGACTGCATCACCTTTAAAACCCTGTCCATCACCCATAGGTGCCTATCAAACACAGCTGCCCACACCTTCCCCAAAGATATCCAAAGCTCACTCAACAGGAACCACCCGGTGACCTAATATTGGCAGCTCCAGCTTCCCCTACATTGCAACCAAACTCTGGCACTCCCTCCCCTTTTCACTCAAGGCAGATACATCCTACTGGGTATTCCGTAAAGTGTTAAAAACACAGCTGTTCTCCTAAGGCTGAAATACATCCTGCACCTTTCTCCCGGCACTTTAAGGAACTCATGGTGGCAACAATAAAGACAGCCACAAATGATCACAGTTCAAGGTTGTTTATTGAACAATTATTGCAGGGTGGAAAAACACCTAAACTAAACCTAAATCTAAGATGGGAGCAAGTGTCGACCATCAAATGAAAATAAGGCAGTAGTAGTGGTGTCTTGTCAAATTAAAAGGGCCTCTACTGATAGATAGTTTTCAAGAAAAGAAAAAAGTGTTCACAAATAATATGTCAGGATGAGGTAGCTTGGGTCTCCTTTACCCACGTTTTGAGCACGGGGTAAGGTGGGATCTTGGAGCACAGCACACACTTCAGCTTCCTCAGCACGAGTCAACAATTCTGTTCCAGTTTATCAGGAGCCTCCATGGCCAAGTCTTGTTTCCCTTGAAAGTCTCTTGCCTTCGAGGGCCTGATGTATTCAAATAATAAAACAAAAGTTCCTTCAACAAAACAAAGGTTTGTTTCCTGGTTTCACTAAGGGTGAGGATTCTTCACCCATGGGTCCCCCTCTTCCGGGCGCAGACCCCTCTTAACTTTCACACTCCCTCCACTGGGTTCACTATGGCTTTTCCTTTCTTCACAAATCTTAATGTCTTTTTAAACAGTTCCACTGGACATCCCTCGACCAGGTTCACTCTTGTCAACACATTGTTTCTTGGCACATTAGACTTGCCCCCTTCTCATCAGCATCCCTCATCGGAGTTCACTATTGCCAACTTCACATTCACTTATACTTTCAATGTTCACAGGATTCACGTCCCTTACTTTCGTTATAGTTCTTAGGTCAAAGTCTTTTCGACTGTACAGGGATTTTGTTTGACCCCCTGTAAGACCACTTTGACCTATCTTGGTATCTGTAGTTTCACTAAGACAGGAATGGACCAGGGTTTCTCAGAGCAGCACTCACGTGGTACCGGTCCCCTTTTGCAGTTGGTCTCCCCTTTACAATGTTACAGTTCTTTAAAACTTCTCTCACTTTGCCACTTTGCGGCTTTCATCACCACAGCCTGGTTCTTATCAGCTCTCCCCTCGACTCACCGGCTGTGATGAACTGCTTGGTGTTCCTCTTTACTGGAGTCAAGGCTGGTACCACGGAAGCAGGAGTATCCCTCTTTTCTGCTTATCTGCGTCGATACGCTCTGTGTACTGTGGCAGCACACTTGGGCTATTGTCCTCGGTTTTACGTTTCTTTCAGGGTAAGGTTTGCAAGGTTTTGTCGGAAAGGACAAGGTTGTGTCCCTCCTCATCAGCCTCTTGATATTTGCTGCCTTTCTCCTCCTCTTGAACTGCCGGGTATGGATAGCTGCCTCGTCGTGCAGTCTGCCTTGCTCTTCTTGTGCACTCTTGCTCCTCCTTATATCCCTGTGGGGATGGAAAGGGCTGTGAGGTGTGTGAGATTCTCATCAATTGCCTGACTTTGCCTGACCCTTGTATTGAGATATGTCAGGTAAATGGCTCTGGTGTTAGTCCCTTTTGCGAAAGTGTTCATGTTAGGAAAGGGGCGGGCAGTGTTTTCTTTCTCGAATATCCTACCTGTTAGGATGGGGAAGAGCTATTGAAGGAAGGGGGATAACGCATCTCACCCGCCAGTGTCCCACTCCCACTCCCCGAGGACCCCCCAACCAGGTGATCCTCCCTCACTGATCCACACCTAGGAATGGGATCCGATAGCAATGGCTGTGTCCTGGCCACCTGGATGGCAGATCCCCGGGGACCAGCTAGGGAGACACCTGCAGGTTTCTCACAGCACTGAATGTATCTCATAACCGAAGCATATTTACTGTACTTATAAAAGCTCCCTAGACCACAATGTATCGTATGTCAAACCTAATGCAAATAACCTCTTGTAACTGTATCAGCACCTCAATGCCTCCGGGCTGTTTGTGCGCATTATAAAATAAATAAATAAATACGTGGAAACAAGATAACAGGAACATGTTTTACTTTCATAAACAGAGAAGCAAGGATGTGATACTACAGATGCACGAATGTGCATGTGTTTGTGGAACTTCTACAACAAATGTTACTGTTCCTTAAATCAGGAGTAATTTGCATCTGCTTTCGATGGATGAATTCATTAGTGATTGCCAGTGTGATTCAAATCTATAGACACAGATATCTGCTTCTGATGCCGATGAGATAACTTACCGATTTCAAAATAGTGGACAATTTTGTTCACACCTTGAGTTCACCTTTAAGAAATAGGTTGGTGGCACTAGCGAACTCTAAGAAAGCACCAGAGTGATGAAATTCTGCACAATACAAAGGACATAAGAAAGTGAAACTCTGTCGGTGCTATGCTACAGACATACTGTTTTGCATCTGTGCAATGCTGACAGCATTTTCAAAGCAGCGGACCCATCAAGTGATTTAAATGGGAGGTGTTTGTTAATGCTGATTTTGAAACTGATGTTTCAATAACTAGGCAAAAACATGCTTTTTTAGTCGTTAGTTATGATATCCGACATTCACAAACTGCTAAAAATAATATCGGCCTGTCCACCATGTCTTATGTTTCCAGTTCCCCTATTCTTCTCTGTCGCTGCATACCTTTCAACCTTTTAAATATGAAAACAAGAATACTTTGGCTAATAAGTGAGGCATTTTTCAACCTTACTAATATAGAAATGCAAGCCAGCCTGTCAGCGTTTCACTTCCTTCACCATCACACTCAGAGCTGGAAAAAGTTCCTTTTGAACAGCTATCACAACAAAATGCCAATCATGACAAATGCTTGTCAGCTAAAGCCGAGGGAAATACCGTTTAAAAAAGAAATAGACTATAAATGATAATTTTCTGAAAGCCATGACATATTTATAGATATGCCTTCTGCAACAAAAACATATTGTCGTGCAAAACATACTATAACGTTTCGGCCATGAATTTCACCACCTGAATAATGCATATTTCTGGGGAAATAAGTTGTTCCTAACATTATCAGTGCTTCGGAAGAAGTGATTCCTATAGTTTGCACTAAAATAGTCAAAATACAGCAGACGGATTTGACTGCACGATCAGTCTTGTTAGGCAGAAGGAGCGGCAGCATTAAGAAGGGATATGCTGCAGACTAGGGCATAGGCTGCAGATGTGAGAAAGGTTGAACAGATAGGATTTTGTTTAGCAGTGGAAGAAAATCTAATTAGGCCTTACTTGTCGGGCAGGATGAAAGTTAAAGTGGTATTTAGTTGAGGAACAAGTAGGACATTGAAATGGGATTGGCAATACATTTGACAATAATACTGACAATTACAACATTCCAGTGACCATCTTGCATGACATGAACACATGTGCCTGTAAGAGAAAGTGGGCCTCCTTATGAGTTTGCCGGTCTGGGAACTACGGTAACAGTAAGCTTGCCGGTACCATAGTTTCCGGACCGGCAAACTACGAGTTGTGCTCACTGGTGCCTTTCTGCCCGCCAGGTCGGACCTGGCGGGCAGAGCGACACCCATGAGCACAGCATGTCGGATGCACCGGCTTCCCCATTCCCTTTGAGCCCTATGGGGCCCTATGGGGCTCAAATGGGAACGGGGAAGAATTTTCCCCAGAGCCCAGGAATGGGCAAATACTGAGTTCAGCAAGGCCATAATGACCCAGTAATTGCCCATTTCTGGGCGCCGGAAAAATAAAATACCGGCGGTAGTCATACCTGTATTACAGGCACGGCTACCGCCAACATCATAATGAGGCCCTGTATTATGTTTCTGTGGCCATTCCAAAATATTTGTTAGCAGTTACAGAGAAAAAGACAAGAGGAGCTTACAGTCAGTGCAATGCAACTGGGTGGATTGTGTTTTGGAGGTCATATCAAATACTAGTTGCTGGGAAACGTTTTACATGTCTTGGTAGGGAGGAGGACATTATATTCAATGGGTGTAACTGGGTGTTCTGTCTTTAGTGGCCTGGCCATACCAAATGCAAGTTGCAGAGAAAATGTCTCATACATCTTTGTAAGCAGGAGATTATATTCAGTGGTTGCAACTGAGTGTGTTTTATTTTAGTAGCATGGCTACACCCTCATCTCTAACGTTCCTGTCAGACTTTGCTCCAGTGACCAACTCTGATGTAATACTCCAGCTGGCCAAAGTCCACCCAACAGCAGCCTCCAGGGACCCTATTCCGTCTGCTCTCATTCCTATAATCTGTCCCTCCTGTGTACCTTTTCTAGTTTCATTCTTTAATATTTGTCTCTCCACATCCACCTTTCCTACTGCGTTTAAACATGCTATCATTATTCCTATTCTATAAACCTTTGGCCAATCCTCTTGTTGTTTCTAATTTCCGCCATATATCTCTTCTACCTTATTTATCTAAGCTTCTGGAGCGCCTTGTCTATTCTCAGATCTCTTCATTTGTTAACGATTTATCTCTTCTCCCTCATTTTCAGTCTGGATTTCGTCCTCGTTATTTCACAGAGACTGCGTTAATGTATGTGATTAATTCTCTTCTGCTTGTCACTCTAAACAGTCTTCTTTTCTTATTCTTCTTGAATTATCAGCTGCTTTCGACACTGTTGATCACGCTTTACTTCTTGACTCTCTCTCCTCTTAGTTTCAGGGGTTCTGTTCTTTCTTGGTTCTCCTCTTATCTTTCTAACAGAACTTTTTCTGTTTCGTGGGGTGGAACACTTCTTCAGCTCTCCCCCATGAGCACGGTGTTCCCCAAGGTTCTGTCTTGGGTCCATTTCTATTTTCACTTTAAACTTCATTACTTGCTCCTGTGACTACTTCTTTTGGCATCTCTCATCATTTCTATGCTGATGACACACAACATTTTTCTCATCTTTCACACGTGAAATTCTCCACGCTCTTTCTTCCTATCTTACTGCTATTAAATCTTGGATGTCATACCACTTTCTCACTTTGACCACCGGGAAAACAGAGGTTGTATTCTTCCCTGCCAATTCTTTTTCTCCTCCACCATCTATTTCTTTTCTGCCCACTACTCTCTCTATTGCTGCTACTGCATGAAATCTTGATCTCTATCTGGATTCCAATCTTTCTTTTATCCATCATATTTCTCTCACATCCCGGTCTTGCCATTTTCATTTGTATAATATTCGTAAAGTTCGCTCTTTTCTTACCTTCCATGCAACTAAACTGCTTATCTCTTCTCTCATTTTTTCTTGACTTTTCTATTGCTCTGTTACGATCTTTGGTCTTCTTTCCTCTCGTCTGGTTCCTTTGAAATCCATATACCACTCTCTGTTCGTTTACTCTGCCTTCTCTTCTATCGTGATTCTATTTCAGCAACACATGCATCTCTTGGATGGTTACCTTTTCATTCTCAACTTAAATTCAGTTTTCTCTGCTTAGTCTTTAAATCTCTCTATGGGTTAGCTCCAGACTATCTTGGTGCTCTCCTGTCCTGTTATACTCCTTCTCGATCTCTTTGTTCTTCTTGTCTTTTTAAGTTGACTGTTCCTCATCCACCCTGTGCTCAGTCACATTTTCATTCTTTCCAGCTTTTTGCTCCGCTGCATTGGAACACTCTTCCTCTATCTCTTTGTTCTATCACTGTTTATTCTTTTTTTCTGGTCTCCTTGAAAAATCATCTTGTTCACTGTCCTTGGTTGTTAGCTTTCCAAACTGATATTTGATCCTCCCTACTTTTCTCATTTTTTGTACCATTTTAAAATTTTGTGCAGCGCTTTGGATAAAAGCGCTATATAAACTCTAATAAAATACAAACATAAATACAAAATACCAAATACAAGTTGGAGTTTATACTCAATGGCTATAATTGACTGTGCTGTCTTTTGGATGTCATACCAAATACAAGTTCCAAAGAAAATGGATAATATTTATTTGCAGACAGGAGAACATTATATTTAGTGGCTGTCATAACTGAGTGTATTAACTTTTAGTGGAAATACCAAATATAAGTTGCAAATAATTTTTTTTATATTTCTTGGTAGACAGGAGGATCATTTATTTAGTATATTTAACTGAGTGTGTTGACTTTTAGTTGCCATAGGAAATACAAGTTGGATTAAACAAATACTTATATTTATTAGAAGGAAGGTCAGGAGTAGAGTGTTATTAACTGTATTGTACTTTAGTGGCAGTAACACATACACGTAGTAGATACAACATATTTTATGTCTTGCTAGGCAGGAGGAGGATATAGTCAGTGACTGTAAATGAGTGCATTGTTGTTTAGTGGCCACGTAACTTTGCCATATTTTTGTGGCCATACCAAATGCTAGTTGTAGAGAAATGTCATATTGTTCTTGCTAGAAGGACATTATATTCAGTGTCTGTAACTGAGTGTATTATTTTTTAGTGGCAGTACCAAATACAAGTTGCGAGAAAGTGTCTTATATTTCTTGGTAGGCAGCCGTACACCATATGTAGTGACTGTTGTAACTGAGTGAATGGTTCTTTAATGGCCCTACCAAATACTAGTGGCATAGAAAAAATCTTATATTGTTGTAGAGAGGCAGATGTAAATGTCATTTATAGAGCCCATCCCCTCATCTCCGTCATCCTGGAAGAACAATAAGAAAGCACTGTGTTTGACACCTGGTATCATTCCAATGCAAAAGCTGGAAGTCCACTGTAATAGTCCCAATTTTGAAGAAGGGCGATCAAGCACATCCTAACAACTATCGCCTGATCACCCCCCTTTATGCAGATAGTAACATTTTGCAGGTGCAGTCCTGTTGGAGCTGGAAAGTTGGGCTGAGAGTAAGGGCATATTTGATAAAGCATAGATTTGTTTCAGGTGTGGCATGTCGATGACCCTAAATAGGTTGACAGTGAACATGCTTAGGGATAACGAATGGAGGGCAGGTACTCCCACACTCTATGTGGTTTTAATAGATTTTACCAAAGCCTTTGATACTGTGAACGGGAACCGGTTATAGGGAAAATTAAGAGTGTGGGGTATCCCTTTAGGACTTCTAGCAATTCTGATATATATGCATCACGATACAAATATCCATGTCAGAATGGATGGACAAGGCCATCTAACTATATGCAGAAATGGGAGTGAGGCAGGGATGGATATTTGCTCCCTGCCTCTTCAACTTATATCTGGCGGATTTAAAAAAAACACACTGAATAAGCATGCACTGGTGAGTCCTAAGATTGGTAAGTGGAAGGTGAGTTGGCTTGCCTGTGCCGATGACGTTATACTCATGGACTTCACCCACCGGGGAATTCAGCAATTGCTGGGAGCTATGAGTGAATACGCACTGGCAAATGAACTGGAAATTAACCCTGGCTTGGTACTCAAAAGAATAAAGGAAATACATAGAGGTGTGTAATGGAGAGAAAGGTCATCCAGCCAGTTCTGGAATCCAAATATATGGGATTTAGATTAAAAGCACATGCAAATGTGGACTTGATATAGACCAGGTTGTGAGCTAAAATAGATCAATTAGCCACTCAAATGGAGAACATCAAAGCTAACTTTTGCAGATTTTCACTGTCTCCGCTGATCAAATTCTACAAAGGTAAAGCAATTCCTACTCTCTTAAATTGTATGGACATTGAATCCCAGGTGTGGGATCTTGACTGGGAGATTATCTAGAGGGAAGGCAGTGGAAAAAGGTGTTGGCTTTCCTACAGACCCTTCGGATAGTCTGACTCCATTATGAGCTGGCTTTAAAATCGCTCAGGGCATGTGCAGAGTGGACACTGCTGCAACTATATAGACTAGACAAATCACCATGATAAAACTCCCTCTACACAGACTTGCATCAAGAAGAACTCAAACAAACAAATATCTTTATGACTGCTGCTTGAAGAAGCTTCGTTTTGCTTTCAAAAACGTTCTACTGTCTGCACAGCATTACGAGCTATACACAGCTCCTGCTGGTGAAATTCTCATTTCTTGCCGCTTCCTGGAGGAGGCGGAGCCAGCCCGCAGCACGTGACGGATCACGTGACTTTACAGGACTATTTCAGGAGCCGTGAGTCACCCTCGCGGCGATAAGCCCGGCAGCGAAAAGGGCGCTGCATTTCTGTTAGGCTGTTGGGCGGTTGAAGGGTGAAAGGACATAAACCATCCCGCTTTACTGCTTCGGTCGATAGTCCAAGAGTGTGGTGAGTGCCAGTTGTCCGTGCTACACATTGCATTGAAGCCACTCTTGGCTATTATATTTGTTCCTGACTGCTTGTGCCTTGTAAAAATGAAACGAGGCATCAACTCTTTAAAAACAGGAATGCCTCCTGCTACTGCTGCTCTTTTTACGAATAGCATCCATGCCGTGCAAAACGTGGCTGCGGAAACTCTCAACAAAACGAGATTGAGTTCAACTCCTCGTGTGAGGACTCAAAAAGTGATGTCCAAAAGTAAAGCAGTGTTATCCGATGGGATGGACATTCGATCTTTTTGTTCTAAATCCATTTATGAGATCCCCTGTGATTCTAATAACAGGGTTAGCACTTTGAAAGTAAATGACTGTTTGGTTGAACCAATTGCAGCTATAAAAAAGGATTCTTCACATGGACAACAAAATAAGAATAGTGTAATGGAGGTTGTTCTGACGGGAGAGGTTGCAAAAGCTGTCTCTTCAACTGAACCTATAGTAAAGTTTGCCAAAGAAAATGTCTCGCTTACAGATAGCATTATGCTTAATAACGTACTGACTGGTGCCGGTGTACCGTGTGATAAAATAGCTAATAGTCCTGTTATATCTATAAGTGATGCATCAAACTTTAAGACATTTATTTCGGATGAGGGCGAGGTGCCAGTAATTGATCTTGACATAAATGCCTCTGGTTTATCAAATCATACTTTACCTGAAAATCTTTCCAAATCGCCCATCTTGTTTACGAACATCAGCGTGGCAAATTCTGTAGCAAACCTATCCTTTTTAGCTCCAACTCCACGGAAAGTACCCTCACACAATATGCCAGAGTTTGGATGGGCAGAATCACAGAGTGTAAACATAGGATTTGCGCTTACCTCTTTGAATACGGCAATTATAGCGTTAGCAAAGTTGTTTGAAGTTTTAGTTACAAAAGCCGATGCACATTCAGATCAATTAAATCAGCTATTAGCTGAACAACTTGTACATTCTAACAAATTGACTGGTTTGGGGCATGCTAACTCCATCTCTAAAAAAAAGAAGTCTGTAATGTCTCAAACCTCGGCTCAAGTGTCATGTAATCTTCAACAAACATATCAACCCATACCAAGTTTTCCAGCTCCTTTAGTTGACCCTTTCATTCCCACAATCCAAACTTTAGCTAAACAGCAAAAAAGAACACCATACCCACTGTTTGATGTCAACACAAGCTTAGCTGATCAAGTGAAAACAGGGCAGAATAAAGCTGTTTCTCAACCGAAAAAGACAAAAAACATCAAATCTGTGACTAAATGTGCCTCACAAATTAAATCTTTTGTGAAGAACCTGTCTATACCAGCTACAACCACTTTAGCTGCCGCTAAAGTAATATCAAAGAAATATGCTCTTCAGGCACAGTCAAAAAAAGCAAAATCAAATCCGGTGGTAGTTCCCCCGGTTGTAGACCATAGTCCCCTAAATGAGCTGATACGTGTGGCTACTGACATGTCTAAAAATAATGCTACTTTGTCAGGAGCAGGGGTCAGGGATGTACGCCTTAAAGAATTAAGGCATGCAATTGACGACTACATGGTAGCCAAACCTGCTCTTAAAAATCTAACTTTCGCACCTTGTGAAACGGCTCTTGTTCATAAACCTGTTACGACGTTGATACAATCACCCCAAACAGCAAGTTCACAAGTCCCTACTAAAGTGAGCACAGTACAAGTTGTGCCTCAGGCATCAGCCGTTAACGCACAAAACACCCCGGTACCTGAGCCCTTGTCTGCTAGTGACATCGAAAGGTTGATTCAGTCTTCGTTAATTAAGTTCCTTGAGATTCCTCCCACGACCCAAGATAAAGTCTGTCCACTAGTCCAACCAATCTTGAACCCGCAGCCTCAGGTTGATACCTCAAAACGTGTGCGCATCTGTGCAAAGTGGCCAGCGATCCATGCTTTAACACTTAGTTGTTTGCCTGTACCTGTCAAGCAATATAACTTGAATCGTGCATCGGTGCTAGCTATATTTAGCGAGATTCCTGAGCTCGATGATATTGGGACGGTTGACATCGAGCTCGTCGAATTTGTTAACAACTCTAACTTGACTGCGTCAACTCTTTGGATCAATTCAAGGATTGTAGTAAACACACTCTGGTCTGTTAAATCACAATTGTTGGATCTGGGTTTCTCCCTTCAAATTAAATCTGATTTATTAGACTCTTCTGTACACCTACAACAATCGGCTAACTTAAAACAAACACCAAACAAAAATCAGGCACTGTCTCATCCCGCATGCACTTGTGAGTTCAAAATCAATCAACGTTAGCATGCTGAAATTACAGAATCTTGTTTGTCATTTGTAAGCTGGAATTCGAGAGGGAACAGACATCTGCTAAATAATGGGAGTGTACAGCTATTAGAGCATGACGTAATTATGATACAAGAGTCATGGTTTACTAGTGTTCCCACATGGAACAATTATGATGTCACTCTGATACCAGCTGAGAAGGGTCTTTGGGGACGTCCCACTTCTGGTCTATTGATGGGGGTGAAACAGACCGTGGGTCTGAAAATTGAACCTTGGTTTTCTCCAAACGCTTTTCTACAGATGACAAAGATCGGTGGCAAGGACTTTGTGGGTGCCGCTATCAATGTGTACTGGAACCCACTGCGCATTTCTGATGAGTGTTTCTTGGATTCTGTGGTTAAGGCTATCGATATTGTGATGCTCGAGGGCTTGTCTCATTTTATTATCCTTGCTGGTGATTTAAATCTGCATTGCCTAGGCCCTCCAGACAAATTGGAAAAAAATCGCTTGAGTAAGTGGTCAACTTTAGTCAAATCTCGAAACTTGTTCATGTTAAATGGTGCCTTCCCACAAGACACGCCACCAAGATCTACTTGGCATCGTGCTAACAGCGAGGGCATCATTGACTTTATGTATGTTAACGCACAGATGTTTAACAAGGTAACAGCATTCAAAATAATTGACTCAGACATGAGCGACCAAAACATGCTATGTATGCTTCTGTCTGTAAATGTTAGCATCGACCAATTAAAACCTTTCTTTCTTATGGGCGCGCATAACATAAATCCGGCTAGAAATAGATTAATATGGACCGAGTCTTCGTTGGGAGCCTTTAGGACACACTATTATGCTCAACTTAATGATGGAGCATCCCAAAACTCTCTGCCAGTTACACCATATTATGACCTAATGCAGACATTCCAACCGGGATCCATCAAACAGAAAGTGAAACAAACCCCCCATTTGCACATATTTGATCACCAAATTAGACTTGAGAAAGCTAGGGTACATTCTGAGAGGAGAGCAGCCCTTAAGCTCCCTTTGTATATGCGACAAACTGTTTTGTCCCATATCAAAACTAAATATAGAAATTGGGTAAGAGGAAGGAGGGCAAAGCTTTACCAAATTGATGGAATTAGCATATTAAAAACCTTGGCTTCAAAGAACACTGCTCAGTCATGGAACATCATAAATCAAGTGACTGCAGGGCATCAGGTGGCGGTTCAATCAAATGATGTATCTGAAGCAAGGTGGATACAGCACTATGCTAAACTATTTGCTGAACCTCCGGTGCATTTCTCTAAAATCTCACTTGATACTCTCCCTCCTTTCTACATACATTTTGACAGAGAAGACATCATGTATTTTATCAAGCGAGCCAACAATTCCAGAGCCCCAGGCCCGTATGGCTTATCCAATGCTCACCTTAAACGGTTTCCGGACATCTGGGCGGATATCCTTTGTCTCGTATTTGATCATGTTAACATCTCACAGAGAATTCCCCTGTCGTGGAAGCAATCTATTGTTGTCCCAATTTATAAGAAAGGTGAACGCGCCAACCCAACAAGTTACAGACCGATCTCTCTTTTGGATGTCCCGGGTAAAATCTTTTCTCAGCTGATCTTGCGTGAGCTGAAAAACTGGACAAAAAAATGCCTTAAGAGAGATCCTTTCCAATCAGGTTTTGTAAGTGGACTTGGCACACTTCCTAACATGATCACATTAAATATGTTGAAGTCGAAATATGCACTTAGGAAGCAACCTTTATATTTTGCGTTTATCGATTTTCGTTCTGCTTTTGACTCTATTAACAGAAACTTATTATTTTATAAGTTAAAAGTTTTTGGTTGCCCTTCTTCTCTCTTGTCAATTATCATTCAACTACACATGGACACGTCTATGCGTGTTAGGCTCTCTTTTGAAGGTCTTCTATCTTCTTCCTTTCCAACGTTCCTGGGACTTAAACAGGGGTGCAGCTTAGCATCGATATTATTCAATTTGTTCATATTGGATATGGGGAGTTATTTCGTGCATACTTTGTCGGATGCTCCTGAACTTGGTGGTCAGCGCATACCATGGTTGCTTTATGCGGATGACCTTGTTTTAATATCGCAAACTCCTAGAGGTCTCCAGAACTTGCTGTCTGCATTGTCTAACTATTCTAAGGAGAACCAACTTCTAGTCAACTTGGAAAAATCTCAGATTCTAGTCTGTAAATCAAGAGGGAAAGCTGAGAGCTTAAATATAGTGTGGTATTTACAACAACAACCAATAGAAATTGTGTCAGAATACAAATATCTGGGCCTATACATTCAAAATACCATCATCGATAATAGACACTCGACTGTGCTACAGTCAAAACTGTCAATGTTGCTGTCACAGGCGAAAATACTCGTTTATAAGTACGGGAAATTTACACTGAGGCATTTGTTTATGTATTATGAGCAAAAAGTCATCCCCATCTTGTTATATGGTGTAGAATCCAAGCTGTATTCTAATGACCAAGCTTGGGATAAACTTGAGGCCACATTTTGGAGAAAGGTTTTAAATTTGCCAAACTGCCTACCTTTGCCTATGCTGCGTTTTGAACTAGGGCTCAAATCATTATCTAGTAGGGTCAAATGGAGACTGTGTTCTTTCTTTCGGAAATGCATTCTTGGTGGTGGTGAGAACAATATAATGAGTACGATTGCTGGCTACTTGACTTCCTCCGGTTTAGCCTTTCCTAGTCGATGGCGTGGCTTTGTATTAAATGCTATGTCTGAAGCTGATATATCATTACAGCTGCTGATGGAGAACCCAATTCGTGCTAAAACAAAATATTATCAATGGGAGTGGATCCAGAACTATGAACGTTGCAGACAATATAAAGATTTTAATTCCAAAATCTTTGGCATTAAATGCTTGGGTCAAGCGCCAAGTTATCTACTAAAATGTCCCTCTGCGAAAATTCGGTCCAAGTTCTTGCGTTTGAGAATGAACTTGTGGTCTACGAGAGAAGTGTTGGTGAGGCGGAAGACTATTCCTCCTGAACTAAACTTTTGTCGGTTTTGTAATCGTCACAGTGTCAAAGAGACTTTACAACACGTGATAGTTGCATGCCACGCTTTGGAAGACATACGGGCAAAACATTTTACGAATCTGCTAAATGTGCACATGCAATGGGACGATTTGGAGATATGGAGTTCTTTAATCAACAGTACCAGATTCTCGGTTATAAAGGCACTGGTGCACTTTCTAGAATTTATATTACCTTGTGAATTTTTTTTATGAACAGTCATATTAATAATTGGTTGAATGTACATGAGTTGATGTGGTTTTCTATCTCTTGAGATTGTTCTTAATAAGGTAACTCGTGCTGAAGTAATTGTATTATTTTGCAAATTGTGGTATTTGTTGTCGTTCAGCTTTCTCTACTTTATGTCCTTAAGTGTATGCTAACCATGTATTGGGACCTTTTTATGGAATTATCATGTAATTTTGAAAAGTTGATTTTATTCAGCTATAACAAAATAAAAAAAATAAAAAAATAAAAATATATCTTTATGAAAAGATTAACTGAAAAAGCGTCCTCTATTTTGGGAAGCATTTCTATAACAGTGGATGATTTAAAGAATAATGCGATCAAATGTGAGCAAACCCTAAATTAAATGGACTGGATAAGTCCCATTGAGGTGAAGACGTGGCTTAAGTGCCATTACAACCATTTAATCTTGAATAAATCTCTGGTGGCTCTCCCAAGGTATCTGAAAATGTTTCCGGATAGCAGATGGAAAGATGCTCTGATGAAGTTCCAGTTAAACCTACTAACAACCAGAGAAATCCTGTCAAATAGATCGAGGGTAAGACCAATAATAGATTTCTGTCTGATAATCAAATTGAACATACGACAATCCGACTTCCATACTCTGATTGAATGTCTGGGGCCAAGAGGCCTGATAACACAGTCGTGTATGTGATTTGTGAGTAACCAGCAATGCTTAGAGACAAGAGATTTCTGGTATCGATTTTCCTCTGGGCATGAAGTCTTTTTATCCATTGAACTTATAAAGGTGCATAAAATGCTTGAACTGTATTATGAGAAGCCCTGGGGACAGGTTGGTCTGAAGTTCAAATCTTCATTTTATGTTTATTTTTGTTTCTTTTTCTGTTTTTCTGTTTAAATGAATTGTTTATAACCTGAAGTGTTTTGTATTATGTGAAAAGTCAAATAACTGACTGTAACACAATGAAGAAAATACAATTGTATCCAAGTATTCATCCAGCTTGGAGCAGCAGGGGCTATAATACAAGTTGAGTACAATCATGCTCTTCAATGTTCTATTAAGTAGGAGACCCAAGCGTGTTGCCAGGATTCCATAGTGAGTGCCTGTCAATTTCATCATTGTGGTTATTTTAGCAATTTGAGAGGCAACAATAAGTCCTATGGATGGTCGGCCGGTCAATCCCCTTATCGCCGATTGTCCAATTATGGGTCCGTACCTATGGGCCCCGGGGCATTACCTGAGTCGGTCATGCCCCTGCCGCTCAGGTTCTATTGCTATCAGTATCCCGGGCCACAAAATTTGCACTAAAAGGTACTAAAAGCAATTTTTTTCTGTCCCGAAACGCTGCAGCGTTTCAACGCTGCAGTGTTTCAATGCTGCAGTGTTTTGGGACAGAAAAAAAAAACACCAAGAAAATGGCCGCCGCCATGGAAAGGGAAAACAGAGTCAATTTTCCCTTTCCATGGTGTCCGCTCCCGAAAAAGGATAAAAAAAAGGTAAGTGGGGTTGGGAGGCTGAAGTGGGACGGGGAAAAAAAAAAAAAACTACCTGCGTCCCCGGCGGTGGACGAGGGAAGCCCAGAGCCGTGTGGAGGTGCAGAGCGGGGATGGCCGTGCTCTGGGTCTCCACACGGCTGGAGGCTTCCCTCGTCCCCCGCCGGGGACGCAGGATCAAGAAGGTAAGTTGGGGGGGCAGGTGGAAGGGAGGGGAGGGAAGGGAAGGGAAAAATAAAAAAAATTAAACAAGACTTACCCGAGTCCCTGGCAGGGGGCGAAGGCAGCCTCTCAGCCGCGGGGAGGCTCGGAGCGGGGATAGCCCCGCTTCGAGCCTCCTCATTGGCTGAGGGGCTGCCACGCCCCCCGCCGGGGACAAAGGCCGTGGAATCCCGACGGAGGGATTCCCGGCCGGGTAGGGACCTGGCGAGAGTCAATCAGAATGCTTGTTGCATTCAGATTGTCTCTCGCCGGGGTACTAATAAGTAGGAGACCCAAGCGTGTTGCCAGGATTCTATAGTGAGTGCCTGTCAATTTCATCATTGTGGTTATTTTAGCAATTTGAGAGGCAACAATAAGTCCTCTGGATGGTCGGCCGGTCAATCCCCTTATCGCTGATTGTCCAATTATGATCCATCAAATTTAAAATCTGTAAGCAACCACATTTCCTGCAACAAGATTAGGTCATAGGCACCAAAAATGTCATTACTCATAACAAAGCTTCTATAAACCCTGTGTTCCAACTCTAAAGCAACACATTGTTTTTGTCAAGTTTTTGAAAAACGTCAGTGAGAATCCCTGGAATTAAAAACCACACTTTGCTTTTAGAGCCTCCTACTAGGCCATTCCCAGTTGCCTGGGGGAACACCGATCTCCTGGTCCTGAATTATTTTACCGGTCATCATACCATGACCCTCATCATTTCCAGCAGTCAAGTTTTGTCTCACTTTCGGTTTAACAGTAGAAAGTCTGAAAACCCTTTCCATAGGTTTTCCCCCTTCAGACCTTACTCAAGAGCTCACACCCACAGCAACATTAACACATATAACACACACGCCTTGAGAAAGATCAATGTCGGGTCAAAACACGTGTCAGCTTTAAGTGTGTAATAAACCACTGTTATACTAGAAACAAGTGACAAGACTCCTAATTTGCTTGACAATTTAAGTCAAGTCACAACCAATATTACCAGTATTCCAGGGCCCAGGTGAACGTGTTTCTTACCAAAAACCCACTCGCTCAGGCAACTGTACCAAATGTACCCTTGAACTGTTGCAGTAGACATGTGCCTGCCAACACCAGTGATATAGAAGAACTATAAGTATAGTCTGACAGATATAAAGTGAGGCTACTAAAGAGAGAAGATATGTGGACACTAAACCTGATGTATGTATTTATAAAAGAATGAAGATGTAATTGAAGCAACAAAGTAAACATATATGAAAATGAAAAAAATCATATACACAAAGAAGGTAAGTGCTAAGAGATGTAATCGATGTACATACGCCAAAATGCAAGGTAGATAAAACAATGTAGAAGCTTGCTAAAGTAGAAAATACAACACTAGTAAAGCAGTCATGTTGAGAAAATGGACATCGGCATCGTATAAAAGTAAGTAAGAAACCTCAAGAAGGGAAACTAAACCTGCAGAGCTCACAGGCACAGGAATACAGATTTGTGCAAGAACAAAGGATATTTGGTTGGCTCACTATCAAGGATGCCAAAGCAAGAAGCCATTGCAAGGATTGATAGGAGTCAAAGAGGATAAGCTGCACACGCAGGACATTTTTATCTTAGATTAAGTAAGGAGTGAACAGTTGCCAGTGCCAAGTATTGTACAATTAAAAATGCAGAAAGTACATGCAGAATGGAGCAACCAAGTCTCCAAAGGCCAATAAGAGTAATAGCACCCAACATTATTGAATCAAACAAAAGACAGAATGGACAAAATCATGGCGTCCTGACACGTGGTATAGGACTAGAAAACAAGGCCTATTCATAAAGCTCCAGACGAAGAGAGCAATGTGCCTTCACTACCTTTAAAGTTCAAAGGAAGAGAACAGTCAGCAATTACAACTACAAAGAAGAAGCCTTGGCTTAGCACCTACATGATGAGAGATGGTAGGCTAATTAGCTAAGAAAGGCTGTTGTCTGATGTTGTTCCCTTGCACCTAGGTTTTGTTAATTGCATGCTGCTAACGAGCTGAATGTCCAGGGTTGGTAAGAGAAAAAACAATCATGAGGGTCGATGTAATGGTGGACTATTCATTGTTTCATGGGCCTATCTGTTGCTGTTATTACGTTATCATCTAAATTTTACATAGAGGTAGTTCAAGGTGTGCCTAACATATAAGGCCCAGCCAATGATGAAACTAACATTCATACAAACTATATGTATATGTTTCCCCCTAACCAATCCCTCCACTTAGTAGGTTTTTGCTGTTAGCTACATAGGATATATGATATGATGTGGCATTTATAAAGCGCCTGTACATAAGTGTTTCTAGGTGCAACAAGACAAGGAGGGGGGAACAAAGGGAGGACAACATAACGATCTTACTAGGCCTTCTGTCATTCAGATAGTGCAAGTGTGGGGAAGAGGGACAGGGAAAAGTGCCAGGGGGAGGGGAAGGGGAAGTGCAGTTAACTCACAAGTGCAGCCAGTGGGTCGCTCATAAGAGCAGAGAAAAGGGACTGTAGGGTTGCAGATACAGACTCTTAGGTGCTGGGGAGCCTGGAGGCAGTGCAAGGCTAACTACACATACAGGACTCGAGTTCAGATGGTTACCTGGTGACCAGTGCATGGAGCAGTCAGGTACATCAACAAGGGAGAGGAAGAGAGAAAGCAGAAGCAAAAAGGTAAGTCTTGAGCTGCTTCCAGAACCAGATGTGGTTCTGCTCAAGTTTGAGAGAGGCAGGGAGACTGTTCCAGAGGGAGGCCCCAGCCGAGGAGATAGATCTGCCCCAACTCTCTGCTTAGAGAAGCATCTGACCCTTAGAGAGTTGGAGGTGGATGATCGGAGGATAATGTCATAGCTGACGTATGTGGAGGTATGAAACCTTTTGTGCAACGGAAATGCATTGAGAGTGTGTGAGCTACAATCTGTTTGTTCAGCAGATTTCCCTACTTTATTGAACTGATAATAAAATAGTATTTTGCCATATTCCTTGAGTCTCTCCGGTTATTTGTGCCTGAGATAATTTATGGTTGTAATCCCATTCAGCACTTGGAATGATCTAGGTGCTTTAGGTGCTATTGCACATCTGGTAGCAGAGGATGGTTCAGATCCAGACTCTGGGATTATTGATATCTTCCACCATCAGTCGGAAGATCACTGAGTTTCCTGTGGAGAGTGGAAGAATCACACCCGTAAATCGAGATGATCGGCAGTTGCCTCTTTGAAGAAATTCCTGTTCGGTCCCCACAAGCACCTGGCAAACTGAAGGCAAAGTGGTTGATTGGGGAAGAGTCGATACCAATGGCTTGAACTGAGCAACAAATGTATATAGAACATCGAAAGTGGCAAAAAAGGGGAGGTATTGTATTGCATGTGTAGATATACATAGCGTGGAAATGTAACAGGATTTGTTTAAGAGAGAAAGTATACCTCAATGCCTATTCTCAAGGAGATAGAAGGGAACGCATCAGACTCCAAAATGGGGTATTAAGAGACAGGATTCCTGTGGCAAGGCCAAAAATGGATGCAGTTCACACTCCAAAATGGGGTAAAATGGAGATGAGATATTTTTACACGAGAGTCAAAAAGACGATCATAGAAATTGTTGTGCACATTGTTGTTTGGGGTTCTGAATATGTCAGTGTAAGAATTTGATTTGTTTAAAAAATACAAATGTTTTATTAGTCGTGATAATTTAGGTTGTAGATTTGAACTATAAAATGATAGTAATAATTTGACTGTTTATTAGATCCTAAAAACAAGCAATTGGTGCCAATCAAAGGGAGGTTAACAGTTGAGGGAAGAAATATAGCAAAATAAGATACTTAGATTGTCAATGATAAACCACAGATACTTGATAGAACTGTAACAAAGAAGCAAGAGACTATTACTGTAAAGGCTTGAAAATAGTTTGAAGAATCATTTTTGAGAAATGGGCCCCATTTGATGGTGTTTGCCTGAATTCATTGTTGTGGTGCATGAAGTATTGTGGAAAAAGGAAATAATAACATTGATATAATATTAATTAATTAAATTAATAGCAAAACAAAGATCCAGTAAGTATTGACAGTTAAAAACAACTTTTCATCATGGAGGACACTCCTCTTCTACACTTGTGCAAAATATTACTGAGGTACACACCTAAGATTAGTAAATATCATGCTTAATGGGAAATATGCACGGCAGACAAAATGTTCATGCCTTGGCTCAAGAGGGTTCCCTATCAAGAACAGTTTTGTAACATATGACAACATACTTGCATGCTGTGTATACAGGGAAAAAGTTACAAAGAAATGTTACCCATTTTATAACTATGGAAAATGTATTAGAGCGAGAAAGAAGACACACCCGAGAAGGAGTGAATGCATAATCAGCACAACACTCTTGGACCCTCTTTATCCTTCTGAAGATAGGGGTACAACCACTGAGAAACAGGGATTTCATCCTCTAAAGGAGTTGAAAGCAGCAGCAGGGTATATTAATCTGATATATGCACCCCCCGCTTATAGTAGTGAAGATAGTACCGAAGAAAG
Organism: Ambystoma mexicanum; assembly: GCF_040938575.1. Classification (NCBI taxonomy): domain Eukaryota; kingdom Metazoa; phylum Chordata; class Amphibia; order Caudata; family Ambystomatidae; genus Ambystoma; species Ambystoma mexicanum. The sequence continues at coordinate 363,090,744 of NC_090934.1, forward strand.
TAAGATTAAAGAATACAAACATATGTCTGGACATAGTAAATATGAGCAGCATGAGAGAAGGGACAGACTGACGGAGATAATAAAGAGACAAAGAGACAAGAAGGAGAGGAAAATAAAGTAAGTGAAGTGGCAATTGTAAAGAATGAGTGGGTTGGAGGACACATATTACTCAAATTAGACAGAAAAGGTATTGATGATGTTAAACAGAGAGAGGAAAGGGAGGAATGGGACAGAAAGGACACGGAACAAGCAAGGGCATACAAAGGAAAAGGAGAGGAAGCAAAAAGAAGAACAAAGACATTATGAAGAGCAGGAAAAAGAGAGAGAGAGAAAAGATGGGGAGGAGAAGTAACATGGGGAAATAGAAGCACAAACATTGAAAGAAAGAAGGCTGCAGAGAAGTTGATAAGAGGAAGAGAACAGGGAGATGAGAAGGCAGGAAGCAGAAAAATAAAAGGAAATGAGATGGAGTAGAGAACAACAGGAATATGAAATATATCACATTGTTAATAGATGCTTAATACCAGTTTATTTTATGTTATTTATTTGTATTTGTAAAGTGCATCACAGCCCACGGGCATTGAGGCGCTGAGGACTTGAAGAATAAGAAGGCTTACTTAAAGGGTTACAGTTAAGCCGCCCAAGGACACTTGAAAATTACGGTACATGATCATTACACAGATAGATAGATAGATAGATAGATAGATAGATAGATAGATAGATAGATAGATAGATAGATAGATAGATAGATAGATAGATACTTAGCCACAAACACACAAGAGTGACAAGAGGTACAGGCAAGTTACACAAACAGGCAGGTTTTAATGGCTTTGCAGAAAGAAGCACGGGAGTCAATTTGTCTAATGTGCGGTGGAAGGGCATTCCAGGTGGTGGCAGCCACAGCAGGGAAGCTAGAACCACCAGCACGTACTCTACGTGTCCTGGGTACGATTAACGTGTTGTAGTATGCAGACCTGGAGGGTCTGGCAGCAGAAGGTTTGGAAAACCTGTTGGCAAGATAAGGGGGAGCTAGGTCATGAAGGCACTTGTGAGTCAGGGCAAGAGTTTTGAAGATAATTCTTTCTTTAATGGGTACCTAGTGGACCTGTCTTCTGAGCCCAGATATGTGGTCCCTGCGAGATACGCCCATGGCTGCCCTGAGGGCATTATTTTGGACCAACTGGAGTTTAGCAAGATTTTTACAGGAAGTACCTATGAGAAGGGTGTTGCAATAGTCCAGTTTTGAGCCTATTATTGCTCTGGCGATGGTGACGCAATTTTGTTGCGATAGGAAGGGTCTTACTGCATCAAGGAATTTGGAGTGGTAGGCTGAGGTTGATGCAATGGCATTGACCTGCCTAGACATGGTAAGGTTGGGATCAAGGTAGACACCCAAGATCTTGACTGCTGTGGAGACACTAATGGGGATGTTGCCTATGATGAATGAGCTGTAACGCTTGTCCAGATTACCCAGGGTAGAGGGGGATCCAATCAGCAGAAGTTTGGTTTTCTCGCTGTTGAGACATAACCAGTTTTCCGCCATCCATGATTGGATCGTTGAGTAGATGGTGTCGAAGGTGTTCAGATCAGACAAGTAATCGCCCGTGAGGGGGATAACCACTTGGGTGTCATCTGCATAATTTGTGTATGATATGCCCAGTGCCTCAAGTATTTTGAACAGGGCCCTTGTGAAGAGGTTGTAGAGGGTAGGTGCGATGCATGAACCTTGTGCTTGGGTCGGCTGATGCAATGTCTGAGAAGACCTTCATTGCTCTTTCTTGCAGGAAGGAGGTGATCCTTTTACAAGCACAGGGGGAGAAATTAGCTGCAGTGGAGAGGTGGTGGCAGAGGGTCTTATGGTCAACCAAATCAAAGACAGTGGAGAGGTCTAAAAGGAGAAGTAGTGCCAGTTTGCCGGCATCTCTTATGTCATCCATCTGGTTTTTGAGATAAAGAAGGGCGGTTTCGATGCAATGCCTCGGGCAGAACCCTGATTGCCGGAGACCCAGAAGGTGGTTGTCCTCCAGGACTTTTTGTACTTGAACTTGAGCTGCCTTGTCAAGTCTTGGGACAGTGATGATGAGCCTGTAGTTGGCCGGGATCAAGGGGTCTATGGACGGCTTTTTTAGGAGTGGGCGAACCCAGTCTTCCTTAAGGCCAGTAGGGACATGGCCAGATTGGAATGAGGCATTAACAAAGGCGGTAATGAAGGGGGTAAGGGAGGGGGCACAGTCCTTGATGATCTGAGCTGGGCATGCATCCCCTTTGCAAATGGAGGGTTTAATGGAATTAAGGAGGATGGTGACTTTTGCTACAGTCATGTCTTTGAAATCAAAGATGGGGGAAGGTGGGTTGTTAGTGGTGGGAGATGAACAGTGATGGTTCTTTGCTATCAGGTTGGATAAGGCCTGTTGGTGTGCAAGGATCTTCCTTTGTAGTGTGTCAAGCTTAGTCAGCATGGCTGATTGAATAGAGTTGCACCAGACTCTGTCTTTTAAGAGGGTGGGGGTGGAGAGGCAGGAGTCTCTAGGTCTCTGAAATTGGAGAAGATGTCTTTGGTGCAGGACTTAGCATTAATTATTCTGGAGTTGAAAGAGGAGGCTTTAGCTTTGATGATGGCGGTTTTATATTCAATGGACATGGCCTTGAATGATGCAGCTTTGGTGGAGTCATTAGGTTTGTTTTTCCAGGCATTTAGTACCACCCTTTTTTAGATCTTAGTAGAGATAGATCTTGGGTATACCATGTGTTGGCGTGTTTAACTTTCTTGGCTTTTTTGAGGGTGAGGGGAGCTACAGCTACAGCATCAATAGCCTTCATGATGGTAGTCTTGAAGGTGTTGGCAACAACCTCAGGGTAATTGGAGAAGGGGGGCACAAGGCAGGAACCTGGAGCTGTTGGGTGAGCTTCTCCTTCGTAAGCTGGCGGGAGATCCTGGTTAATGTAGCAGGGAGAGGGATAGTCGGTTTAGGGGGCCCAGTAGATGTGGAGATGTCAAATCGGATGCACAAGTGGTTGGATCATGGAACCGGCATGATCTCCTTAACTAGGATGGTGCAGGTATGGTAAGAGACCCAGTCTAGTGTACAGCCTTTAGCGTGGGTAAGATCTGAAATGGCTTGTGAGAACCCAAAGGTGTGAAGTGCTTTCCTGAGGGCAGAGGTGTGGGAGTCATTGGAGTCATTTAGCCCCATGTTGAGGTCGCCTAGGAGTAGGACTTTAGAGGATTTCTTTAGGTTGTCCGAGAGTGAATAGGTCAGGGCATCTTGGAAATCAGTGGCCGGCCCAGGGGGGTGGTATACCAGGTGGAAGAACATAGTGCAATTAAGGGAGAGTTTTAGCTTGAGCCGAAGATAATCAGCGTGATGGCCAAGGTCCCCTTGAATTTCTCTGATAGTGAGGTTTTCTTTGGCGATAACAGCTACCTCTCTGAGAGGAGCGGTCTTGCCTGTAGATCAGGTAACCATTTGGAATGGCAAGTGTGAGGGCTGGGCCCGATGATGCATTGAGTCAGGTCTCACTGAGGAAGAGAAGTTCAAGGTTGTCAAGGTTGTTGTTTATGAGTTGAAGAACAAGAACGATGGGAGGAAGAAAGAAGGTTGCAACAGCTGAACAGGGAGCTGCACGACATACCTAGAGCACTGACATGGGCTGATGAGCATGAGGCAGAAGGCATAGGGAAAAGGATTGGGGAATTATATAGGCAGATGAGGAAAAAAGATGGTAACAAGACCAGAGGGAGTATCAAAGAATCTCCACTGAGAGAAACAAGAGATAAATCGGATGACATAATGAGCATAGAACACTCGCCCTAAGTAGACTAGATCTGGATGACGAGGAAAGGGATAACAGTCATACAAGCTGGGCTATAATGATATCAGACAAAGAAAGGGAACAAAACGAGAGAGCGCAAGGAGAGGGCGCATGTGGCATGACAAAAGACACAAACATAGAAAGAGGGGTAAAGTGGTCGGATTTAGGCGAACTGGAAGGGAAAACACCAGCACCTATATCATATCCCAAACGACCACAAGGACAGTCGCACAGCTTAGGGGATATGTCCCTTACTTATGTAAATAGATTAATGGCATTACCAGGATGAAGATGAGTGGGCAAAACTAGCCCCACTTGGAAAACAAGAAGAATGGGTGGATATGATTGTAGAACAGGATTTACACAATTCACGATATTAGAGAAAGGGGGAGGGTGACCACAATATATACTGTGGGCGCAAATGGATAAAGATAATTTGAAATGCAAGTTACCTACTTTAACTTCAGGAGCAGGTAAATGGATTCATGAGTTAGAAAGAATGACAGCAGGAATGACATTAGTGGTGGGGTAAAAGGCCTGCTAGCAGCTATCCCATGGTAGGGAGCTGATGCCATTTGGAAACAAGCGGTATATGCGAGTGTAACAGCACAGAACACGACACACGATGCAGTGCCATTTAATAATTTATTTTATTTTACTGGGCATTTTTAAGAAACATATATCAATAAAATGGTGGTTCAAAGCACCCACGGGGCAAAGGAAAGGGAACAAGGGAAACATAAGACAATGGAATACGCCAAATACAGAAAAAGTGGTCCAACTAGCCTTTGTAAACATTTGGATTGAACAAGTGCAGACAGAGAGAAGGGATAGGGGAAGGGGATAAGTGCATGAGGGTCCACAAGATCCACAGAGGAGTGAAGTGCCAGGGAGGTAGTTCCAAGGCAACAGGTAAGTGCGAGAGCTGGTTGCTAAGGCAACAGGTAAGTGCCAGGAAGTGACCACTCTATGGAAGATGGGTCACCAGCCCGTCAATAAGTGCAGGCCTTTGAGGTGGTACAGGCCGAGTGATGCCCTAAGGCAAGTGCAGGGGGAGGGCAGATGCTGCGTGTGAACAGACAGAAGTCCAGGACACAGAAGGACACATAAGGGCTCAGGCCACCGATCACAGCTACTGTGGGGTTCAGCACAGGAGGGAGAGACAGAAGAAGGAGGAAAACAGGAAAGTGTTGAGGTGCTTGCAGAACTTTAGGAGATCCGGCTCAAGCCAGAGGGTAAAGGGGGAGGCTCTTCCAGAAAAGGGAGCCAGATGAGGAGATGGAATGGCTTCCCACTCTCTGCTTGGAGAAGTGCTTGAGAAGCAGAGAGTTGGAGCCCGAGGATCAGAGGGAACTGGATGGAGGGTATTTGGTGAGAGCAAGTTGCAGATAGCGTGGTCCCTGGCCCTAGACAGCCTTATGAATGATGCAGAGGTATTTAAATCTGATTCTTGCAGCAACAGGAAGCCAGTGGGGAGATTTTAGTGCCAGAGAGAAACAGTCCCTGGGCTAAGGCCAAGGATAAGTCTTGCAGCCCAATTCTGGATTAGCTGGATGGGGCAAATAGAACTAGAAGGTAAATTAAGGAAGAGGCTGTTGCAGTAGTCCAGCCTGGTGAGTACAAGAGCTCTGGTGACATTCATTCTATGGTGGAAAGGGAGGATGCCCTTGAGGAGGTAGAGTTGAAAATGGGCCTTTTTGCGAAGGTACAAGATGTGAGGATTGAAGGAGAGAGAGGAATTGAAGATAACTTCTGAGGTTTCTGGTCTACGAGGAAGGAGAGGTGGGAGAGCCCATTGAGGGTGGCCACATTAAGGGGAGAAAAGAGGGAACAGGAGCCCTGATAGGAAGAAGCTCATTCTTGCTGGCATTGAGACAGAGGTCATTGGAGGTACACCACAAATGGATAGCAGAGAGGAAGTCATGAATGACAGAGGAGGTAAGAAGAGATGTAGAGGGTAGTATGAAGAAGAGTTGCATGTCATCAGCATAACACTGGATGTGTGGTGAGAAAGTGGAGGTATGGGGAGCGAGAGGAGTGAGAGAGATGTTAAAGAGCCAGGGCTAAAGGTTAGAGCCCTGGGGAATGAAACAGGTGAAGATAGAAATGGGAGAGGAGAAAGACCCCAGTATAACCTGGGAGGGTCAGTCGGTGAGGAAGAAGGTCAGCCAGTCCAGTGCCCGCTCCGAGATACCAAGGGTATCAAGAAACTGTGTTAAGGGGATTGAGTGGTTAACCATGACACAGCAGAGGAGAAATCAAGTAGAATGAGAACAGTAATGCGTTGGAGTCAAGAGATGCAAGCAATTGTTCACAGTGCTGAGGAGAGCAGTTTCTGTGCCTCTGAATTCTCTAAATCCAGATTGATGGTCATGCTGGCAACCAACAAGCTCAGTATGCTGGGTCAGGTGGTGGAAGACCAACTTCTCCAGGAGTTTCCGAAGGAAGGGAGTGGGAGAGATGGGGCCGTAGTTATCCAGACATGAGGGGTCAGCCAAAGGCTTTTTCAGGAGGCGCTGCACAGGAGAGTGCTTGATGGAAGAGGTAAAAGACCCAGTGGCAAGTGAGTGATTGCAGAAATCTGCAAGTGCAGGAGCAAGGGAGCCGATATTGTCCTCCATAGTTCTGGAAAACAGGAGGGCCCCTGTTTGGAAGAGACCTTCTTAGAGAAGACACCTCTAGTGTCCTCATCCGGTGTGATAGGAGAAAACAAAAAAAGGACAAAAGCATGGATGAGGGAGGATGAGGGGCCAAAAGCGGCAGGGGAGGGGAGGTGGAAGGGGATGCTGAGCGAGAGCTCAGGATATCCTGAGTTTTAGCAGTGGTGTGGGTGGCCAGTGCATTGCAGAGGGCCTGGGAATGAAGAGGTACGGTAGAGACTTCAGATGTATTGGCTAGTTCTTTGCAGATTTTAAAGAGTTCCACTGTGTTGTTCAAAAGCTCCAGAGACAAGGGCATGGATGTGTGCCCTATTCTTAGAGCAAATGAAGAGACAGTATTGCCTTTGTAGAAGGCAACAGGCCAGTTTATCAGAGGATGAGCTGGAGGTCTGCCTCTTCCATTCACCAGCTCTGCACTTGAGCTTCAGGGCTGCTAGATCAGAGTCATACCAAGTGTATTGCTGAAAGGATGATTTCAGATGTATCCTCATGATAGTGGCAAGAATGTTGAGAGTGTGAGTGATACTGAGAGCTAGATTACTGAGAGCAGAGTCAATAGTTGCATCAGAAGTAGGAGGAGCGTGGTGAAGGTGGAAACAAAACCAGCAACTGACACTCGCTTCATTGGACGGATGTCCACAAACAAGACTGGCAGAGCTGGGAGAGTTTCGGGCAAAGGGCCGAGAGGCCCCAGGTAGGAAGAAAGGGGAGTGTGGTCAGGTCAGGATAGCGGGTGGAGACTGGGATAGAGATCAAGAGATCAGAATGGATGAAGGCATCAAGAGTGTGTCCAGCTGAGTGGGTAGGGCTGGAGGGGAGAATAGGGAGAGAGAGAGATGTGCAGAGGTCACAGAAGAGAGTGAAGGCCTTGACTGAGGAGTCTAAGTGCATGTCACCCAGGAGAAGGAGATTGGAGGTGGAGGTCAGGAGAGAGGAGGAGAAATTGGCCTTTTCTGAAAGAAAAGAGGAGATAGGGCCCCGGGACCTGTAGATAGTAACAATGTGCAAAGAGGAAGTGGGAGAGATGCCAAGCTTGCAGACCAGGCTTTCAAAGGAGGAGCAGGGCTGGGTGGGTGTGAGAAAAGAAGGGACCCACTCAGGGAAGATCAAGGCTACACCACCTCTTGAGTGGTTGGGAAAAGGCTTTGGGATGATCTTGTAGCCTTCAGAGAGAAGGGAGTTAAAAGCAGTGACTGAGCTTACATTGAATCACATCTTGGTGAGAGCGAGGATGTCGAGATCAAAGTCTACAAGGAGGAGGCAGATGTCAGAAGAATGTTTGAGAGCAGAGCAAGCATTAACGGTGGCTAAGTGAAGCTGGTCACCACCCTTAAAGTTTTTCCGAGAAGGGGAACAGGGGTGTGGTACACCCTTTGTAGGTGCTGAAGGTGGTGCTGAGAGAGAGGAAGGAGGAACAGCAGGAAGGAAGTTGATGAGCAGGCACTGGTCATAGTGGGGGAGATTGTGTTGAGGACTCTGGGTCATGATAGTTCCATTGTGATAGACATTAATGATGCACCTCAAGGATGAGAAGCCAGCCAAGAGAAATGTCCATCTAGCGCCACCAATAATGGGTGAGGAAGGCAAGAGTGTCAAAGTCCACTAAAATGCTAATTCCATAGGTCAGGAGAGGGGACAGAAAAGAGGATGTCAGTGACAATGTGTCTGTAGGTAATCCAGGATTACAAGAAAGGAGATTTTTTTAAATTGTTTTCCTTCCAAACTTAGAGAGAGAGAGGGGATAGCTGATAGCATAGCATAGCAGCCAAAGTAGATAGGAGAGATGGAGCGATCCATCAAAGGATCCATCAAAGGAAGTAGAGAGGGGAGTGGGGCAGGAGTAGATACTGCACAGGCACAAGACAGCTCACCAGGTAGCCTAGCAGCACATCAGAAGCACTAAAATAGTACAAATGTGGAGGTTACAATAATTAAAAAGCACACCTACATTACAGTATCCTGATACATCAGATATGGGCGTGATATGGGAGTGACTATGACATGGAAAATGGGTGAGAATGAAGATCCTGTTGCTTAAATTCAGGAGATTCAAGAACATTGACGTCTTCAGATGAGGGAACCGTGAGATAAAACTGTTGCGTTATTTTATCATATTTTTATGCCAGGGACTGCCAGAGCATTGCAAAGGCAGATGAAAAAAACAGGTAGGGATGGAATGGAAGCCATGGCCAGAAATACAGTTGTTCATTGTATATCATTGTTGAGTGTTGCAAGAGAAGAATATGAAAAATGCAGAGAATAGGAAGCTTAAGGAAGCAGAATTAGTCCAGAAAATGTCATTGAAAATTTGAAGGAGTGGTCACACAAGTTACTACCTACACAGCCAATCAATGTAGGGTACCGCGTCGATCAGTGCGGGTACAATTTTTGGCCATGTATAGAGGAAATGGATTTAGAGTATGTGGGGGTGGATTCCAAAACCCTCAAAGGGGGAAGGGAGGGTTTCAATGGAGTAGAGGCCATAACAGTGTTGGAATTGTGGGAGGATGGACATATTCCCTGAGCTAAAGAAGTAGAGGAGGTATGCAGCAGAAAAGGCAAAATCCAAGAGTGGGAAGGGTTATTGTTCACTGCATAGTACAGAATAATCTGAGTATCATGGCCAAGATCACACACAGTATTAGACACGTGTGCCGCAAATGCAGCACACGCAGCATATTCTTCTGCAATTACATTTGCCACAATGGAAAGTGAATATGGGCGCCACACAAACAGCTAGACCCTGGATAGAGAGTGTGACAGTAGTGCGGGGAAATCCTTTTACGGGTAGGGGGTTGAATTTATATCCACAATAGGAAAGCCCACAGAGTGACCTCATGTGTTCAGTACTATCTGTGACAGCAGACCCCCAAGAGGAACCAAGGGTCAGGGTAATGATAGGAGGCAAGACATTTTTATTTCTTGTAGCCATGGGAGCAACTTGTTCCTGTATCCAGGAGGGAAAGAACCCAATGTCTGGGATCACCATGAAGGAACAGGGACTCTCTGGGGCTATGTGTTTGGTTCCTTTTACTGATGAATTACCAATTCAATAGGAGAACATAATGTGTCTATGCTACTATTGTATTCTCAGCAGACACCAGTTAATATATTAGGATGTGATTTGATGACAAAACTTAACATGACGATATCTTTTATTTACAAGGGAATAATATGTTCCAATCCAGGGATACATTACATGAAGGCATTGCGAGGAGTTTCTTTAGACCCTGAAGTATTTTTGTATGGAGTACATATTTTATTGACATAGCTTCCTGTATTTATAGGTAAGATGCAGAGGATACCTGATAACGTTTTGTTTAGACCAGAAATACCTATGGATGACGAGGAATGATAGGTTATTACCATAAATCTAGACGTAGTAAGAGAGGAAAGTTTGGTTGTTCATGGGATGGACGATGAAGGAAGAGGATGGAGAACAGTAATAGTCCTTCATGAAGGATATAGATTATTTTATTTATTTTATTTTATTAATTTATAAAGCACGCTAGCAGCCCAGAGGCATTGAGACGCTGTTGCAAGAAAGTGTCTTAGTTACCATTGTGATTCTTTGCTCAAGGTTACAGTGAGCATAAAGCATTGTAGTGTAGGACATAGATGGTTGCTTGGGCAGTTACATCTGATTAAATCTATCAATGAACTAACGTGACAGACGAGGAATCATTCAGAGATGAGAATTCAGATTATTAACTGGTATTTTTCATGAGCCTTAGCAATTGGTTGCAAATTGAGAATAGGGAAATACCACAGGGAATCGCACTGGTAAAAAAGAAACTATCATTTTTTCAGGAAGATTTAGAAAAAGTGCCAATCATTTTATGGAGCAACAGTCCATATGACTGCTGTCTATTAAGTGGAGCAAGAGCAGTTAAAATAAAGCTTAAATCAGGAGCAGCAGATGATGGTATATTTGAGACTATTTCCGCTTTAATACAGCAGGGAATATGTTTCCATCAGACTGCAAATGTGAAATAGCTGAGTACCCAGTTCGAAATATAATGGGGATTGTCAAGATTTATTCAGTATCTACACCCCCAAGATAATATTGTTGAAGCAGAATTTCTGTTAGTTCCGGATCCAGCTACGATATTTTGCAACAGCCCAGCTACAGCTAAATATTTTACAGGAGTAGATTTAAAAATGCTTTCTTTTCAATTCCCTTTCATGAGGATTCTCAAGATTAGTCCTAATTTTTGGATATAAATCAGCAGTGGAAACATGCAAAATTACCACAGGGGTACTGTGAGTCCCCATTGATCTTTAATAGGATCTTCCGATGGACATACGTAACGTACAACTTCAGAGCAAAATAATTCAATACATAGATGACATACTAGTGTGCAGTGAGACAGAAGAAAAATGCAAAGAAAATTCAGTCCAGTTAATGACAGTATTGTCAGAAAAAAAGGATAAAAAGTGGACAAAGAGAAACTACAGTACTGCCAGGCAGAGTTCCTTTATATAGAGCAGCTAATCTCTCAAGAGGGGGGAAAAGTGACATCTGAGAGAGCAGAAGCAATCCCGAAAACTCTAAGACCTGAGACAGTGATGGAAATGCAGCATGGTTTAGGCCTATGTAATTATTGTAGGGCCTGGGGTTTTGATTACAGTACATATATTAGAGCACTTTTAAAAGGACTCAAGGAAGCAAAGATAGGTAAAGGCGAGATAATATGGACAGACAACATGACGGAAGGATTTGAAGAATTAAAAAGGGTGATTTATACAACCCCTTTGTAAGGGATTCTAGATTATAATGAGGAGTTTTACTTATTTTCAAATTCAGATGGAGTGATGATGACAGCAGTCCATAACGCAGAAGACAACATTAGGACAATAGGATTCATTACAACGAGGGCGGCTGCGGAATGAACGGTGCTGGTAATGGACCGGCACCGTTCATTCTGTGCCACCACATTACGAGGTCTGCGGCGGGTCCTGCTCTGGACGTCTGGCCAGCCCGCTAAAGTCGTCATGGCCCGGTAATTCCCTATTTTTGGGACCCGATACCCGGTTTGGGGGTAGCCATGCCGCTAAGAACGGCATGGCTACCTCCAAACTCCTAATGAGGCCCATAGACATCAACCATAGGTTTATTACAGTGGGATTTTAGACCCAGTATTGAGCAGGCATTACCCCTGCGAACAAGCATAATGCTTTTGCAATTGAAAAGTATTACAATGGGGTGCTCAGTGAAATTATAAGTCAAGCATTCCTTTTTAGCCATTTTGGAAAAACCTAAAAGCATCTTCACTATGCAAATAGCATCAGGATATATGGTGTTAATTTCTAATCCATTGATTAACATTGTTAAAAGTAGAGTAGTGAAACCCGCAACATTTGTAGCAGAACCAATAGAAAAAAAGAGGATTATTTACGGAATTGCACAACATATATTGAGTTTTATCATGATATTCCCCATGTTAAAAAAAATGCTCTAGGAGGGTGGAAATTCTATTCATTGATGCTTCTTCGAAAATTGTTTATATAAAAGGAGAAAGAGATATGGGATTGGCAGTAATGATGTTAAAAAAGAAGTGTGAATTTGAAGAAGTGACAAGTGCAAGATTGCCTTCACATTATTCAGCGCAGGCCAGGCTGCAGAATTATTGGTGCTTATCATATATATGAGGAAGTGACAGTATACTCTGACTCCGCCTAGGCTATGTGAAGTCAATCGCACACACTGGATTGTCACGCTGGAAAAGGAGGGGCCTCCTCTGCACAGACAGCAGACCAGTGCAACATGCGTTGCTATTGGACACATTTATTAAGGTACTAAAACTCTCATTGGCTATGGCTGTGGTGAAGTGCGCAGACATGATTTCTCGCGGTACCAAAGCCACACACATTTGAAGCAAAAAGAGCAGCATATTTTCCCAACATTTCTAATTGTGATGTAGAAAGTGTTAAGCAAATGTTAGAATGATGCATGATGATGAAAGGAGGCTTTACTTTGTTATCAATTGTACAGTTAATTGAACTGCAAGGTCGAGCCCCACAAGTAGAACAAGATTTATGGAAATAAAGGGGTGTTCTTTATCCCCACCGAGGCTATATGGAGACAAGATAGTACTGAAAAGCCAGTTTGCATCTAGAACTATTGAATGTTGCACTGGATCAGCTTCACTAACCTATGCATATAACCAGATAGTCTTGCTGCCATGATAACAGAAGTCTGGTTTTTGGCACATTTTTTAGGAAACGTTACGCAATTTATTGTGAACTGTATTGTCAGTCAAAAATTCACAGCAGGGCACACCTTGCAAACAGTGAAAGGAGTAAAACTCCATCCTAATGGTCCTTTTCAGCATCTACATAGAGATTGTGTGGATATGTTGCAAACATGCAATGGCTATAGATATATGCAAGTAGTAGTGTGTCCTTTTTCTCGATGAATTGAGGCAGGTCCAGGCACGCACCTCAATGCCACATGTGCTGCCAACTTTCTCGTACAGTAGGTGTTTCCTAGATGGGCTGTATGCAAAGTCTTAAGCTCTGATAATGGCCTGCATTTTGTAAATTATGTATTTGAGCTAATAACTCTTCTATTAGGCATAAAGCATACGTTGTCATCTGTTTATCAGCCACAGATTAGTGGTATTTGCGAGTGTTTAAACAGACTCCTCAAATAGAGGATAGCAAAGATAAAAATGGCTTTAAAGAAGGGATGCTATATTGCCTAACCTTTTCCCTATTTGCATTAAGAAACCAGCCTGTCTCAGATCACCATCTGACTCCTCATGAGTTGGTGACTGGACACTGCATGAGAGTACCCCTTGCTCCTCCCACTCAAATAGAAACTGATGTCCATAGTGTAGAACACACACTAGGAGATGAGATGCATGATTAGTTGACCGATATGACTTCTAGTCTTTCTTTTATATCCCAACAGATAAAAAATCAGAGGGAAAGGTCGAAGTAGATTGAAAAAGATCCAGCCTGCTGAAATTTGGAACCCACTTAGTTTATATCTTGGAGACCAAGTAGTCATTAAAAATGTCCACAGCTAGATAATCCCCGTTTTGAAGGACCGTACCCAGTAGAGGAGCTCACCCCCGCTGCCATAAAGATTCAAGGAAGACGTGCTTGGCTGCATCTGAATGACGCAAGCTCTAGAAAGCAGGGACCCTTACCCCTCCGGCAACCATTGACAACGAAGCAAGAGAAGATGTTCTCTGTATGCAAATCAAATCAGCTACCAAGAGCCATCAGGAGTCATCAAAATAAAAACAACTTGAAGTGTCAATCATTCCCAAATTTAAAGGGAAACAAATACACTTTTCAAGTGTTCACAGAAATAACTTTGTTAGGAAAAAGAGACACTGTTTTGAAGAAAGGAAGCGCACACAGAACGTTATGTTGCCTATAATGTTACACACATTCTTGTATGTTGTGTGTACATATGTACTTCGATCCTATCATGCTCTAGTGAGATGAAACGTTAAATTGTCACCTTTTATGCAAATCTTAAAACAGCCCCTATTAGTCACAGGATCAACATTGCAATATTATTACAATTTCTTTTATAAAAAGGTGTGGTGATTATAAAAAAGTAACAGAAACTAAAATTGGGAATCTTTCATTTTGTAAGATACATATTACTAGGGAGAAGGCTGCTTAATACACACAATGCAGCACAGCACATGAATTTCTGTGAAATATTCCCTGTAACTACATTTTGTACAGTGTGTAGTCTTTACTTCCTTATTCTTATAGCATTTCATCAAATTATGTTTTACACTATATATGGAGTGCACAACAATGAGACATCTATGTCTATCCCTCACAGAAGCACGAGTGACATTTTCCATGACATCTCAATACACATTAACTGATTTAAGAGGGATACTGGACAAGATTGTCGGGATATAAATAAATACTTTGATAAGTCAGTCCATTTTAAAAATAGCACATGAGTAAGGCTGGCAGAAGAACATTGGATGAGAGCTGCTCTATATTCTCCCTCATCCTTTATACCTACATATGATGCAGAGTTTCTCAGTCATCTAGCAGCATGCATGACAAGAGGACAATTTGTAGGGAAATGGGAAACCCTACAATGTATGTGTCAAGGCCACTTGCCTAGGATCACAGGAGCGGCACCATCAAGTGGCGGGACCAGGGAGCATCATGATTCACGCATGTCCCTTTGGGACATTTATACATGGGGGGCCTGGTTGGACGCAGTCCTGGCGCCTTTGGCGCCAGGCTCATGGAAGAACTTAAACAAGACATGTTTTATTATGGGCAGAAGTGCTTGGAATGGAACAGGAACTCTTTTATTATGGGCAGGAATACTCTCAAGAACTCTCATTTGTGTGTAACTAGTCCGGGTGTGGTCTTCATCTGCATCTGCATGTACAACTTCTAGGAGTGGCAGGGTGTGGTATGCAAGACTATGCTAGGGGGGGCTTGGCCTTAAGAGCTCAGCTATAAAATCCAGCCCAAACCCAAGGCACACGCTTCGCGTTATTCTGCACCTCCGTGCAGCGTTGCGCTTTCCGTCGCCTGGGATTCATCTTACCTAGAGAGATCCTACCATCTTCATCCATACTTACCATCTGGAGGATCCTGCTCTTACCTGTACGCTTCTTCCTGACACTGCAGATCACCTGCAAACATCTCAGAGTGCAGACATCTTCTTGCTAACAATGCGGCTCACTGGCAAACATCTCGGAATGCAGACAGCATCATCTAGGCACTGCAGCACAATGCATACCATCCGAACTTGCTGCACCTGCAAAAGAAAGATGAAAGACAAGGTTCGACACTTAACAAAGCCATCACTCACCTGCTGCTGGACATCGCGGTCACATTCATCTTCCGCTCAGCCACATTCCATGCCACCACAGCCGTTGTTAGACCGCATTGCCACATATTTGGAAAAAAACAGAGAGGAACGTTATTCAGTGAAAAACAACAACATTGAGAGCTGTATCATCAAGACATTGAGAGGGAGAAGAAAGAGGGAAAAGACAAGAGACATTGAGAGAAAGCGGAAAGAGCGGAAAAGAGAAAAGACATTGAGAGAAAGCAGAAAGCGGAACTTAGTCGCAGCTGGATTGGACTATTACTCAGGAATCAGTGAATGAACTCAATTCCATCAACAAGCACCCCTGCCAGAAGTAGTAGGACGGAGAGCTCATCATTCACACTTACCAGGTGAGCCTTATGGGCTGGTACGTACCCACAGAAATCGCACCTTGAGTCGAAGGGGTTGGGAGATACCACAGTCACCAATTAGCGCATTCACGTTTTCCCATATCCACGCAGGAGCAGTGCCACCAATTGTCACCACCCATAGCTGATTCACAGGGGACAAAACCAGAAGGGGGTGATCTAACACCAGAAAGGGCTGCAACCATGCCCCAGAGACCTGGTGAGTATAACAGTATATTAAAACTAATGTTCCTGTATGAAGATGCTTAAATAAAAACTCAGAAGATGATAAAAGACCCAAGATGGAAGAGCAAAATGATCCTGTACTCATTGAGTTGTCTGAATAGAGGAGAGAGGAAGATTGTGGAACAAAAAAAACTGGATTGTGCAGTTACATGGGAAACACCATGATTGCCAGGATGCTGGGAGAGACCACAGCTAATGGTAAATGGATAAGTAGCCACAAGTACACAATGGGAAAAAGGAATGGACCAAGTATTCGAAGTTACTTACATGGGTTAAAGATAAAGCAGTACCTGTATCCTTATTGCCAATGAAGAATGCAACACTGTGTTTCAGAAATAGTGATTTGACCATAGTTGGCAAAAGTTAAGGATGCAAAAAACATAATTGATGTGCCAGGAATGACAGGAGGAACTGATGTGCTAATGGATCACTATTGAGCCTATGGATCCAAACCTTACATGAAGCTACCTATAAAGTGGGGAGGAATATGTTCTATGTTATGTTATGTTATGTTATGTTATGCTCACTTGTATAGCGCACGGTCGCCCGAGGGCATCATGGCACTGGAGAGACATGTAAATAACAGCCATGCAACGAGATAGAAGCCATTATGCCATCAGACTCATGACCCTCCAAAACAGGTATGTCCTGGACTTAATTACAGCAATGGAAGGAGGCATGTGCGCCAAGATCGGGCTTTCTTGCTGTACATACACACTTGCCCAGGATGGAGATAATGGAACACCGACGGAAGCTATAACTCTGTTGTCAACACTGCATACGAAAATGGTGGAAGAAGTAGATGCAAGTGAAGACGAAGATTGGTTTTCATATCTGTTTGCATGGGTTCCAAACTGGCTGGCGTTTAAAATGTTAGGAGCAATACCAGTGTTAGTGTTACTGGGATTCTATCTTGTAGGAATAATCATATGACATTGTAAGAAGAGAGTGAAGAAAGATGCTGGGATGAATATATTGACTGATGTAAATGCTGTGGCTGACAAGCATACACAGACCGGAAACACCACCTGTGAACACCTGAAAGGAACCCCTATTGCACACCCAGGAATGAAATTATATTACCCCAAGGACCATAAGAACTATGTGGGACTTTGGATGTTCTGTACACCAAATGGAGAGTGTTGCAATATGACCTGGAGTATGGATGTACATATAAATAATGCAGGTGACCTGAGGGGGGTGAAAAAGATATGGATTTTGAAAGAAATCACAGTGTGGAGAAAAGCTGAAGAACATTGAGGAGGTAGTCGAGGACTCTACCAGAGGGGGAATGTAGAGAGGCAGATGTACACATCATTCATACAGCCTGCCCCCTCACCTCCATCATACTGGAAGAACAGCAAGAAAACAATGTGTTTGACACCTGGTATCATCCCAATACCACATCAAAGGTATGAGATACTTTATGTGATCAGACAACCATACCAACTGTACCCTCAAACTGATGTGGTAGGCATGAGCCTGCAGACACCATTGAATATAGAAGAACTATAAGGTAAGTCTAACAGATGTAAAATGATACTACTAAAGAGATGATATGTGTACACTAAAACTGATGAATGGATATCTAAAAGAATGAAGATGTAATTAAAGCAACAAAATAAACATATATGCAAATCAAAAGGAAAACCATATACACGAAGAAGATAAGTAATAAGAGATGTAATCAATCTATATATGCAGAAACACAAGGTAGATAAGACAAACAAAAAGACTTGCTAAAGTAGAAAATAGAACGCGAGTAAAGCAGCCATGTTGAGAAAAATGGACGGTGGCACTGTATGAAAGTAAGCGAGAAGCCTCAAGCAGGGAAACTAAAGCTGCAGAGCTGACATGCACAGGATTACAGATTCATGCAAGAACAAAGGCTGTTTGGTTGGCTCAGAATCAAGGATGCCACATCAAGAAGCAACTGCAACACTTGAAAGGAGTTGAAGAGGACAAGCTACATATGCAGGACATATTTCTCTTAGATTAAGTAAAGGGGTGAACAGTTGCGAGTGACAAGTATTGTACAATTAAGGATTCGGAAAGTACATGCAGAATGGAGAAACCAAGTCTCCAGAGGCCAAGAAGAGTAATAGCACCAAACATAATTGAATCAAATGGCACTAAATAGATAGACTGAATTAACAAAATCATGGTCTCCTGACACGTGATTTAGGACCAGAAAACAAGGGCTATTCACAAAGCACCATACAAAGATATCAAAGTATCTTCTCTCCCTTTAGAGTTCAGAGGAAGAGAACAGTCAACAAGGTCAACTACAAAGAAAAAGCCTTGGCGTAGGGCCCAACTGATGAGAGATGATAGGCTAATAAACTGAGAAAGGCAGTTGCCTGACTACAAAGAAAACGCCTTGGCATAGGGCCTAACTGATGAGAGATGATAGACTAACAAGCTGAGAAAGGCAGTTGCCTGATGTTGTTCCCTTGCAGCTGGGTTGTGTTGTTTATGTGCTGCTAACAAGCCAAATGTCCAAGGTTGATAAGCGAGTGCCAACCAATCATGAGAGTCTATGTAAGGGTGGACCATGAATTGTTGCACAGGCCTATCAGCTGATTTTATTACGTTATTATCTGTATTTTACACAGTTAGAAGTAGTTTATGGCCTGCCCACTAGGTAAGGGGCATCCAATCATGATACTAACATTTATACAAACTATATGTATACGTTTACCCTAACCAAACCCTCCATCCAGTAGCAATTTACTGTTAGCCACATAGGATGACATCATAGCTGACATATGTCGAGGTATAAAAACATGTGTGTAACTGAAATGCATTGAGAGTGTGTGAGCTACAATTTGTTTGTTCACCGGGTTTCTCTTCTTTATTGAACTGATAATAAACTAGTATTTTGCCATATTCCTTCAGTCTGTCTGGTTATTTGGGCCTGAGATCATTTATTGTGATAATCCCATTCAGCACTTGGAATGCTCCAGGTGCTATTGCACATTGTTAGAGGAGAATATATTCAGTGGCTGTAACTGAGCATGACGTGTCATGGATTTTATTTTAAAAAATGTAGCCTAGAACCAAAAACATGAGTAATTCCTTCCAGGCAAGAAAAATAAGATGTGCTCACTGTGGTGCTTTTAGGGATTTCCTGCCTCTTTCTTGCTGTCACATTAAAAATTGATTCCTGTCAAATTGCAGTGTGAACCCAAATGTTAGAAAATAACTGTTGAAATAATGTATTTTCAAAGCCAGACTTCATAATACCATTGTACAGTGACGTATTCTCTTTCATTCATTGTGGAATCCATAGGAAGTGTATTAGAAATGTATTTCCATCAATGTCTATCTTGAAGATAACTTGTGGAGTCCATAGGCTTTTTTGGTCAAGCACATCCCTTCCATGTGTGAGGTTTTGAGCCCAAAACCCCGGACATAGAAGACTGTACATTTGGAGTGCAGCTTTAAGTAGATCAAATTGCCTTCATTTTCAAGTATGAACTATGCCACTTGTGAAAGACAGGCCCAGAAGTAGTTATTTTGCTGGGATTACTGCAGTTTATAAATGGATTTTATAATATGTCAATTCCAATGCGAGTAGCTTATGTAACAATGATGTCATTATAGCAAAGATTATATTCCAGTGATTGTGGTAATCAATATGCAATATTGTTATGTTCCTTTATTCAGAAATGTTATTTCAAACCCTATTGTTTGAAACTTAAGAATAGGAATGAACATGCAGTTGAATAGGTAAATGAAGAAATGAAACCTAAAGGAGTTGGAATGAAAGAAAATAATCAAAATTGCATTTTAATGTTCTTTTCCCACTTATAGGAGAACAAAGCTCTCTAGTCTATTGGCAACTACATAGAACATATGTGCATGTTATGCTAAGGCCAGATGACCTTTACGATCACTCTGAGATGCCTTGTTATTGTATTCAAGGAATATCACATATGTATTTCACATCAACGCATAAACCGAATCCAATGGCAATGGGAGGTCAGCAGAAGAGGTAAATGACATGGAAAGGATACACTGCAACCAGGCCTCTGTCTTGGATTATTCAAGGTGAAAGAGCATTGAAAGTATACACACAAAGAAGCCCTCTACTTTAGATAAGTGGTGACATAGAAAGGGAATAATTTGGATCTGTAATTTTTGCCCGCTTGTGGAGAACTGCTTCAATTGTACGACAAAAAATAAATGCATTTAAAATGTAGGGAATAAGACTTTAAATGTGCAAAAACAAAATGAGGCAGGATATTACCATGCAAGCTCTGATTGAACTAAGCTTTGGATATGTTGTATATAAAAGTAATATCTATCAGATTACATAATATAAACAATGTCATCATGTTAAACAATCACCTTAATGCCATCGTTCCATAATTCCATCCTTCAATATCTCACAATGTTTGCAGAGACCCATAGAATCCAAAAATATACGTGTTATCAAGGTAGCACAGATGACTCTGAAATTACAGCATACAAACAAAATAGAGTGGTTAGAGTCACTCAGGTGTGAGAAGTAAATGATGATTTTAATTTAGTTGTGACCAGCTGACACGTGTTTTGACACGCTGGTTATTTTCAATGAATCGAGCGATGACCAAAATCTTGGGGTCAATCCCACAGGATTGACCTCGAAATTTTGCTCGATTCATCAAGCAATATATTGCTATTTGCCAATGGGGCATGCTTAGGAATCGGAAAGCATTATCATCAACACTCATTACGAGTGGTATTCTCTTCCTACACTTGTTTGATTTTGAGGACCACATCGATGAAAGGGTACTATAACCACTTTATTTTTGGTGCTGAGCGCATCACCATCCCTTACCCCCAAATCTTGTATCTATTTGTGCCAACTCAGATGGAAAGGTTGGTGGGATCTGAGCGTTTGCTGCCAGCACACTTTCAATTACCTTATTCAATCTGCATTAGAATTTAAGGGTGATCATTAGCGCACAGAGTTTTAGCTTCAAATCCACCAATTAACCTAATCTGTTACAAACAAAATAGGCTTTTCACAATTAGGAGGGCTTTCCTCCCATCCTTGGGAAAGCCACACCTCAGACCAAGCCAGAGATAGAGTTAGAGAGAGATTTAATTGCATTCACAGACCACAGAGATTATTATGGCCTATTGGATGAGGGAGAGATATAAGGGGAAGAAACTGGAGTTTGCAGAGCAAGAGAACTGACTCTTGGCAAATGGCAGACTAGTCCATGAGACCTGTCCATTGAAAGAAGACAGCCAGAGCAGCCCATAGAGTGATTATCAGTTGTTGCTTGGTGATTGATTTGAAGCTTTGCTGACAGGATGATGTTTGGCTGACTGGGTCTTTATCTGGATCTCCCAAAACCAGAATTTACATCTGAAAAGGTAATAAACCCAAATCTCTAAATTGTCCAACTTATTCTGGGTGACATTTGGGAAGGTAACAGGAATGGGAATGCCCCTTCACTAACCCTGTTTTGTAATTGTTTTTAGGGAAAAGCAATATAAAACAGGGGCACAGGTATTAATATCCCAATGCTCTGTGTTCCTTCTGTATATAGTCAATGTAAACTGAGTTGTGGTTTCTTTAAAGACCAGTCCACTTTGCAGTGAAAAATGAAATCCAAATTTGAAAGCATTTTGGCTGCCACTTTAAAGTGGGATTGCCTTTGTAAAGTTGGGTAGTATTTGAATGATACAAAGTAGTTTAAACCAGTTCAAAATCACATCGGGTCACAATATAAACGCATAGTACTATTGTCTGGAGTGACATCACACAGTTAATATGGACAAGGAGAGCCATTGCATATTTGTTATGTTTGCACAGCAATATGCATTTTGAACGAATTCATTATATTTATTAATAACTGTGTGAATTGCAAATCCTCTGTATTCTGCTGTCTTTCAATGCCTAGGTAGAATCAGGTGTCATGCGAGAGGGATACGAGTTTTCAACTAAATACTTGTTACTGAAGAATATTACATCTTCAGCCCAGTTGTTTAAAGAAACTGAACGCATTACAAGCAGGCCTTTTTTAAAACTGTGCATGCATATGGATAAAAAGGTATACGCTTGTGTGCATGGAAAGCCATGCACACACACATCAACAAATGAAAGAACAAATTGAGGTATTATGAAAGGCACATACACATGTCTCTAGAGAATTGCACCAACACGTTCAAAAAATGCAGGATAAATGTGGGTTCAGATCAGAATATATAGATTCCAGAGAACAATACTTGTAAATTTGAACTTCCATGCACCAATGCAAACAAGTCCACTTTTGGTCGTACGTGGCTTAGCACATTGTCCTATTATAGCGGGTCATTGTTTATTATTAAGTGGACTCTACACACACACCTTATACAGTCACTATCTCACACCTGCACAGGGGAGTTGGTGCATTATATATGCACTTTGAATATTGATATAATTTACTCTGGAACAATCTTGATGCAGAAGAAGATCAAAGGTTTAGCCATACTTGAATTATTTTTAGTGCCCTGATAATACCAAATACAAATAACAAAATAGGGTATGCATTCATTGGTAGTCAGGACGTTATATTAAGTTGTTGTAACTGAATTTGTAGTATTTTAGTGGCCAGGTCAAATATTAGTTGCAGAGAAAATACCTCATATTGTTTGGCATGCAGGAGAATATTCCATTCATTGTCTGTCACTAAGTTGGCAAAGTGCCATCTATTTGTGGCTAATGTGGACTGACCAGTTTGAGTGCCAAACATTCTGGGGTGGGGAAGGCAAGTTGGGGGGTGTTGGTCCAATGTCTATGAGGCAGAAGGGGGCGAGGAGTTACTGATTTTAAGTGAAGAAGTGCAGGGTGTTGAATGCCTCTAGTCTCTTCCACAACAACCCACATCCACTAGTAAGCCTGAAGATGTGGGTGATGATGATGACCAAATAAGGGTATGACCCATCTGTTTCAAGGCATCCAAAACACATGGTATGATTTTCTATATCAGTGATGTTGCAGTGAATACCAAGATGGATAACCACAGATTCAGAGATAGGATGGAAGGACAATGCTATCCTTCTACTTTTATGCATGGTCTTACAGCATTGGAGGTTACTTCTTCATGATTCAGCAAGAAGATACAACATGTAGAAGTTCTTCATAGACACAGAATGACAACATCTCACCATGTGCACTCTGCAATAAAACTGTGTACCAGTGAAAGTCTGGGATAAAGTTTGGTACCATTTTTTTGCAGTGCGACACAATGCAACATCATGTAAAGGATTGGGAGTAACTCATAAAACCGCTTTTGAAACCATCTCACAATGAGTATCAAAGCCCCATGCCATCCAAGTCCATAATATAACCACAAACATGATGCAGATGTTGTGTCGTAGCCCTAGTGTCTGACAGCACTGGTGCATTATGATAAGTTACAGTTGACATTAGCATTTGCGCAGCTACTGTTATATTCTTGGGTCCTGTTCCCACTATTTTACAAACACAGAATGCACAGAGATCTACCTTCCAACACACAGGACAGACAGTACATCCCCTGGCAACTCTTTCATTCATCATTGTGAAATGAAAGCTGCAGTATTGCACAGTTTGTGCGATTCAATTGCTATCAGGAGAGCACAAGCACGGGAAAGATCTGACCTGAGTTACAACAGCAATAGATTATTTTTATCCATTTGCATGTTCTACAGACAACAACAATGGCTCTCTTGTACAAATGCTAATATCTAAACAGCTGTTTTAGAATAGACTCCAAAGGCCCTGGGCCATTAAAGACAACACAATGACAAGTTTGCAGCATTAACCACAAATGATTAGCTATTTATATTTGGCTTCTACATTATCCTGCCTAGGTAATACTGACATTCAATGGCTTGATTGTCGTTTCTTCTCCAACCATAAAAAGAGAATCAATTATGCAAGGACCCCATTCATAGCTGGTAGAGATGTACATGCTGCTGGTGTACAATGCATATGTGTCCAGTATGAACAGGGGATCATAATGCATTGGCCATCTCTAATCAGAATGTTTTAAGGCTGTGTCCTTGTGACTTAATTTTAATTTGATTCTCTTCTGGCCTTGCAACCTTTAATCCAATAAACTCCTTCACTAATTTCTCAATGTTCTATGCTGCCATTTTAACTTTTCTGACCGTGGTGCAACATGTAGGAGCGATCCTTCTAGCTAGAAGAGCAGTCCCTACAAGTGCCCTATGTATAGCCTCTTGCCTAATAGCAAGTCAGTCACCTGTGAGAGGGCATGGGCGTTCCAGAGCATGTTACCCTCCACAGCTTCCACACCGGGTGTGTGGTTAATCCTGACTGATTGTCATCTGACAATGCAGCCAGTATGTGGCAGCATGACACATCATTTGGCCCCTCTATGCCTTGCCAAATAGTGGCATACGTACACAACTCCCTATTTTAACATGCTGTAGTGGTGGTGGTGACACTGGCACTGAGAACAAAGCCCTTCTGGAGGATGGTATCAGTAATGAAGTATATTGAGAAGGCATAGAAACTTGGGCAGGCTGAAAAGGCAGAGGGAGTAAGTACTGTCTGTACCAGTGTGCCTTGGAGGAGCAGAACACATGTCTCGAGATGCAAATAAAAACAGCAATGCAATTTCTCTGCAGGATTTCTTGGAACATGACTCTCCAATTTAATGCACCAAGGTGTGACACATATGACACAGAACACTGCTTCACTGCTGTCCACACTGCTGGGGAGTTTGGTAGACAGAAGGCCATTGGAAGCTGGTGAGCCTGCAGGACTAATAAGGTCCTGCTTTCATTCCACGTGCCAGGCATTGAGGTGGTCCACAAAGAGTGACGCTTATTTGATTTACTCTGCTTCTCTGGTGTGTTGCATTGATTGCCATCCTGATACCTCACTGTTTTCACCTGTCTTTCAGTGGTGAGAAAACAGATAAAAAACAGGAAATGGACAATTAAATATATTTGGGGTGAGGAAAATTAAGGGAGGAAAGTAAGGAGGAGAGCTGGGGCTTTACAAGCTAAGCAAACAGACAGACTTTGTGAAATAGAGACTAAGAACCACTTAAATCTAGTACATAATATGGAGATAGATCACCAAACACCTCCATACATTGTGAAAACGCATATAAGACGCGAGTTGTGGGCTTATCCTGTAAACTCCTGCTCCTACAGCCTCACATAAAACACAAAGAAAAAGTGAAAGGAAAGAGATGTGGGCCTGAAAAAGGTTCCCAAACCTCTCAGAGCACACCAATTTTCCTTGGCCTGGTAAGCAAATCCCATCTGCATCAACCGTCTGTACCGGTTTGAACACCATAATTGGCTGCATCGTCTAGCTCTATGGTGCAATTGCTCCACCTGACTGTCTTATGCACTTAGGCACTTGCTTATCTCTGTTGCTCTTTTTTGCACTTGGCCCTTGTTCCTCTTCTCTTTTTGGTCTTACACTGAGCTGCGTGTACCAGATCTACGAAAAATCTTACTACATCTGTGCTGTCGTGTCTTCCCCCATCGCCTCTTGAGGTAACTCTGCATTGTATCTGGTGCTGTATACATCTACAATAAATAAACACTTTGGAAAACCCAAGAGGGGGGATATTCTGCTAAGAAAACAGAGAAATGCGTTTGCCCATTGATGATTCACACTCTGTGTGTCCCACAAACAGTCACCTGGATACCAGTGTTGCAAAAAGGGCACCAGGGCCAGACTAGCCATATCTGCAATGAATTGCATCACGCATTAAAGTATCACGAGGGAAACGACATGCGCTGTGTTAATTTCAGGACAGCCCCAATACGTGCACTTTCAAAGTGAAAAAAGATGAACGTAGAAATGACATAGTTTTAACAGTAACACAAGAGTTGTCAAGTTTAGTGAAATATGCAAAAACAGTACATTGATAACAGAATTGCTATGTGGGTGTATGTGTGGTATTCATAAAGTGTGACGCTTGTTTGGGAAGCAATGGGCGCTTTACATGGAAGACTCACGCAGTGAGTTACAAGTACGGTGGCAAAGACTACTAGGAGAGGAAATGGGGAGCTTTAGAGGGTGAGAAGGGAAGAGCGACTGACAGAATTGTTTCAATGAATAGGGTTATTTGATACACCTGGAATATACCTTCAGCTTCCCCTATATGTCATTATCAACAGCGGCATTCCAAGATTGCTGCCTCTCCTCTGCATCGTGTGCCGGATGTAGTGTGTGTTAGGGGGCAGTGGAGCATGAACTTTACACAGTCTTTAAGGCTCTGGAGGCCAGGAGATACTGGTTTAAAATTCACAATTTTGTAAAGTGGGCCCAATGCACTGAAAAAAATGCGAGAGTGCATTGTAAGCAAATAGCTGGACATCAGCTGCAGAGGATTAAACGATGTGCATACAATGGTAGATTGGGTGCCGGGCTCAAGATAGAGAGAGCTATATGGGCGCACTTCACAATGTCAAATGTAAATCTTTGCCAAGTTGACAAAGTTGCAAAGTTTTTTGCTCGAGGACATACAGTGTTTCAGTACACCATGCTATGTTCACAGGGTAAACAGTGGTAGGGGGATATACGAAAGCTGCACGATTAAAAACCTCTCCTAACGTATGGTGATTTTTTTCCCGGGATGTCCAGTCAGAGAATTTTTCCCATACAAGGCTAATTAATTAAGCCTCATTATGGGTTGGCTGGTGCGGTAATAGCGGGTCAATATTAATGTATGCCGGCATGTTACCACACCGGCCAACTACGTGTTTGCTGGTGATGTGGCGAGTGACCTCCAGCTAAGAGCCAGAGGTCATTCCTGCTCCATACCAGCAAAAATCATTGGCACCAGTGCCGGTAATAGAAGCAAAATCCCCCACGGGGTCTAATGGGACTCCATGGAAATGGGTATTTACACCGGCTACCACCACTTGAAATCCAGCAGGAATTCTGACGGACCAAGTGGCAGTAACGGAAATTTCCATTTGCCAGTATCCTGCCAAATGTACCGCCAGGATACTGTCAAATTTATAATGAGCCTATTTCTCAAAAATCCTTCGCAATCGCCACTTCACTTTTTATGCGTGAGATCTCTAGAAGCAATATTTCTTTGCCAACATTGCTTCATTTCCCAATCAGCAAAATGGAGATTAACATGTGTTGACATTTTGACATTTGGATTTAATTTCAGGAGAAATTACCTCTTCTGGATATCCCATTCGCCACGACCATCACAGCTTCTAGGCTTGCATGGGTAAGAACGACTGCAAGCACATTACCAGCCAAAGACAGCAGTCTAACAACATTACTGCCTGGTATTTTATGCCCAATGAATCTGCAAGCAGAGAACCAAAAAAGGAAGCTCTGTTACTGACTCTGCCATAATCAGAAAGGCCACATTGGGGCTATGTTTTTTTTTTTTTTAAGCATATGACAATTTACAAACACTAAATTTGACAGAGGAAGACGGGCACACCTTTTGCCACCAGATCCAGTGGTGTAAAATCAATCACAAAAGGGAATTGCATACCCAACAGACCAAGACCAGCCGTGTGTCTGCTTCTGGAACACTCTTAATCAATATTACTTATGTTCTAGGAAATGATGCTCAAGCTGTCAGTGCACATCCTTTTTTAATGTGTGCAGGATATCAAGTCTAATGTTTGCATCATGTAGGCGTAATAGAGCTGCCGCACCTGTGCTTTCATATCCTTCTGTTGGTAGGCATCAAGACACCCCACGAGCCAATACCTTTCTCACATTCCACATCCGTGGTTTCCATAAGCAGCTCAAAACAAGCTTATTCAGCCTGATTAAACAATGGCTCAGAAGCCATACCTTAGAGCATTATGACAATCAAAAATGAAACAAAACTTCCTTATCTGTTCCTTGGTGGACACCAAAGGATACCAGGAATTTGCAGATGTTCAGTGGCCACAATATCAAATAAACGGCTGCACATCATTTTCCAATTCATGTGCCTGAGCTTTGCACAACACCTAATCAATTATTGACTGATAGAGTGTGCTGTGCATGCACAATGGGCATGTGGAGCAGTGGGCAGTTAACAGCACATTTGCGCATCACTGCACATTGGGTTAATTTAAAGGAACTTAATACTAGGTAACTATTACCTAAACTTCCAAAAAGCTAATCCGCCAGCAAAAATCAAGTGTAATGTGTACTATGAAAAAGACCCCCCCACACACACACACGTCTGCAAGCATAGTGGTGGATTTAATTGTCAATAATTTGGGATGGTTGAGACTGAGGGCATTGACTGTTTATTTTGGGGCCTATTCATGGAATTATCGATGCAGAAAATAGGGTACTTGCACACGTAACTGCACGCAAATCCCCCTTCATCGATTCATGGAATCAAATGTGCAGTATTTTCCCTGGACTTGCGTGGAGTTCACGCTGGCTTAGCACGTCTGTGCGAGCTGTCAAAGGCCTTGTGCGAGACTCCAAGTTATTGCTGAGTTACGATTTTTTATACGCATATTGTCGGGGTGCCAGATGCTGTTTTGGGGGACACTGCACAGGGTTCCCGAGTCGCAGGCCTGCTTATGGGGGACCCCACGCACTGTTTGAAGGGTGCATGTATTCGTGCCCGGGGAGCACGCAAAGGTTGTTTATGCTTAGCGTGCGGGCGTATCAGAGGCATTCCGGGCGCGATTTGCAAATATGATTACTTTGCACTGTCAATTCCATGAATACACGTGGCGCGCATTTTTCCTTCTCGGCTCGTGACCCTTGCACGATTTCTGCACGGAATTCCATGAATCGACCCTTTTGTTGCCACAGAGAATGGTATCAACAATCTGGTGAAATGACATACGGCAAGTACAACGTTTTGCCCTGTTTTACAAATTGCTTATGGTAGTGCTTTATAAAATAGGGAAGCAAGGTTGTCAACATAATGGTCACACGTTCCTTAATGTCCCCATTTCAGACATTCTATGAAAGCCTGGAAGCTGTTAAAAATGCTGAGGACAGGCAATGGGCCTCTGCGACTTGATCTCATGCAGGTGGTTTCTACTCAATGGAATCACGGTCTGTACATGCTTCTACACCTGTCTGAACCGCACAAAGCAATCAATGGCTATGTCATGCAAGGGAAAGGCGAGCTAGGGTCATGCATGTCTTTGACTCCTCGGCAGTGGGGTCCAGTGAAATGGCTCGCCCAGATTCTATCACCTTTCAATATGCGATGCAGGATGTCTATCATCCGTCATGTCATCCCTCTGGTTTGTGCTTAAAAAGACGAGGTCATGTGATAGGAAAAGACGAGATCATGTGATAGGAAAGAATTCAGAGATGGTGGAGGATTGCGATGCTCTGGCCAACGGCATAATAGAGCACTTGGAAATACATTCAACGGTCAACACAGACATATTCACCCCTGAGGGGCTATACTGTGCCATATTTATTACCCCTTGCTAAATATCTCGATTGGCCACTTGTTTCCCCTTTTGGAGGATGATTTGGGAAAACATGAGCCTGGCGGTTCCATTTTCTGCAGCATCAAGTATGCTCCTTTATGTCCACCAAGAACAGATAGCCCAAATGGGCAAGGCAATTCTGCTGCAATCCCACTTCCAGGCACTGATCGTCGCTCTGCTATTCCTTCCATGCCTCCAGCCAGTGGCGTAACATAAAATGTAGGGGTCACCCTGCAAGCCATGCTGAGGGCCCCCCCCAACTCAGCAACAAATCATGGGTCGCGCCACACTCTGGGCCGGCCTAGATTGTAACGCTTGCGCAATATACACGAACGTGCTGCTGAAGGGGTATGCCGCACACTGCACCAGGAGAAAGATATAAATATGTATTTTAATGCAATATACAGCACACTTTCTGAGAAAAATTGGCTATAAAGCCACAGTGTTTGCAATTGTTTTGTAGGGTAACACCAATCCAATACATGTAAGTTACCAACAGTGCACAGGAACATTAATGCTTTGGTATTAAAAATGCCATGCCACAATGAAAACATGCCGAACTGGCTGCACAATGTAGACCAGTGTAGACACGTAATAACATTACAGTAAAACATGCCAGGCCACTTTTAGACATACCTAGACTGTTTGCAGCAAAATGCCAGTCAAAGCAATAACACTCATCAGGAAGAGAGCACACATTAAAGCCTGCGTCCCCACGACCTCTACCAACATGGCCAAACTCTTTAAAATCTGCAAGGAACTGGTCAATCCTGTTGCAGTCTCTACCTCTCCTGTTCCCTCCAAGGCCCTCTGTACGGCTCTGGCCTCTCACTTCTCTGCTAAATCTCAGGACATCCTGTCCTCTATCTGCTCTTCCTCTCCCTCTTCCTCTCTCGGCCCCCTTTGGCCATCTCTACATCTCCCCCTCATGTTTCCTCTTTCTCTCTGACAACACCTGATGAGGTTTCTAGACAAGTCTGAACTATGAAAGCGTTGTCCAAAGAAGTGCTGCCCTGCTTCTCCAGAACCATCAAGGACCATATTGACACCCTCGCTCCAGCCTTTGCCGATTTTTGTAATCACTCTTTAGCCGCTGGAATGTTCCCCTCTCCCCTTAAGCATTCCCTTGTGCGCCCACTCCTCAAGAAGCTGTCTGCTGATCCTACCTGCCCGGCAAACTATTGCCCAATCTCCATCACCCCTTTCTTGGGCAAACTCTTGGAAAAGCTTGCCATCTCCCAGCTTGCTCTACACACTGAAACATTTGGTTGTCTCCATGGCCATCAGTCTGGCTTCAGAGCTGCCAGAGGCATGGAAACTGCTCTCCTGAACACCCATTAAGATGTGCTCTCTAACCTTGATTCCAGCATTCCTTCTATCCTTACTCTCCTTCTTTCCTCTGCTTTCGACACAGTCAACAACACCATCCTGATCAGGGCCTGTAGTGATTGACCTCCTTCCTCTTGGACCACCCCCCCTCCGAGGTCCAACCTGGTCCCAATCTCTCTGCCACCTCTCTCTACCTGTGACATTCCCCAGGGCTCTGTACTCTCACCCTGGTTTTTCAACCTCTACTTGGCCCCTTTGGCCCACCTGATCTCTACCTTCTCCTCTAATTTTCAGTGTTATGTGGATGACTCAGCTTTCCTACAGGCTCCCCTCAGCCTCATCTCCTGTCTCGCTCATTCCTGACTATCTATCTGTGAATCAGGATTGGTACGCTTCCAACGATCTCTGCCTTAATGCAGTAAGACAGAGTTGCTTCTTATTGGGACCCTGGCACCAGCTTTCCCTCTCTCACGCTAGCCGTCCGCTTTGGGCCCTCTTCCTTCACCTTCCTGTGAAGCAAAACATCTGGGTGTCATCTTCTTTGCAACTCTTTCTTTCTCTCCTCACATCTCGCATGTCACCAAGAAGTTCCACTACCATCTGCTCCTCCTTAAAGGGACTCTTCCCTTTCTCACTTTCCACCAGAAGCTCACTCTCCCAGAGCCCTGGTTCTCTCTAGGCTGGACTACTGCAACAGCCTCTTTCTCATTCTGCCTTCCTCTACTCTCCATCATATGCAACTAATCCAGAACAGGACTGCAAGACTTATTCTTGGCCCCAATACCAGGAATCATATCTCTCCAGACCTGAAATCTCCACTGGCTCCGCCTGGCTGCAAGGATCAAGTTCAAGACCCTTTGCATTGTCACCAAGGCTTTCTGGGCCCACACTACATCCAATGCTCTCTTCCAAAATACATTCCTTCTCGAGCCCTTCGCTCAGCTACCTCCAACTCTCTAAGGGTTAGACGCTTCTCCAGGCAGAGAGTGGGGGGGTAGATCTCTCTCCTCTGCTGGTGCTTCCCACTGAAATGGCCTCCCTACCCCTTCAAACTTGAGCTGGACGATCTGAAGTTTCGGAAGCAGCTAAAAACATTCCTTTTCTTCTCTGCTTTCTCTCTCTCCCTTCTTCCCCTGCTGACCTACCTGTCTGCTGTACCGACCAGTTACTTGGATACCCTCAGAGTCTCTCTGAGTCCAGGCTCTTTCTTGATCAGTCACCCTTGCACTGTCTCCGTGCCTACATGCACTTCGGGTCTGTAACTGTAACCGTGCAGCCCCTTGTTCGCCTTGCACTACCCATAGTCGCACTGCCCTGGCTGCACTTACTCAGAGCATTGCAGCCCTGTTTTCCCCTCCCCTCACACTTATACTCCCCCCTCCCTTTCCTCTTGCACCTCTCGTTCTCACAATGACACAAGGTCTAGTGAGATCGTTTGTCTTGTCCTCCCTCTATCTTCCCTCCCTTGCCTTGTCACGCATGGAAACACTTGTGTACAGGTGCATTATAAATGACTTTTATCATATCATTTCATCACAGATGCCCTGAAAAATATATAATGCTGCAGTAAGACATGGCTAGACTGGTAGCACCCAAATGCCAATCTAGCCAGGTAATTACACTTAGCAGGACTGCTTTATCAGAAATTCCCAGTTAAAAGAAAGTCATACAAAACTGAGGAATGACTAGACTGGCTGCACCAAAATGCCTCTCTAGCCACTAATACCACATATCATGCATGCTTAGCCTGGACATGGACAACCATTATGATTTATCACACAATCCCGACCCCCCCCCCACATCCCCTCTCCCTCCCACCCCCTAACCCAAGCTCCTTGATCAAGAATTTCCTCCACGTCCCTCTTCCTTGTCCCAGAGCTTACGTATGAGGCTCCTTGCCTCATAGGTAAGTACTGGGATGAGGAAGAGTGGGACTAGGAGTAATGAAGATTACAGGTAGATAAGTCAGGCATTACCTCGATGTACCTCTACCACATCCCAGTACTTGTGTATGAGACTGAGTACACACATACTGCCTCATACATAAGTACAGACATGAGGAAGAATAGGGCTAGGAATAATCAAGGCATTAAATACAAGTAGTGGCGAAACACCATTGAGTTGACTGGGCTTCAGCACTGCCCCCCCCTGATATTTTGGGCTATGTTGACTCGACCAGGCTGACTTTTAGAGCAATTGCCTGACAGAACAGGACACAGATGTTAAACGGCACCTGGGGTTTGCTGTTAATAATGGCCCAGCAATTACCAAGGTAAAGCATTTCACTGCTAATACCTGCATTCAAAGGCCACATTTTTTAGGCAATTGAAATCGTGATGTGGGTCTAGTACTTGCATGCCAACGGAGTGATTGGAAGGATAGAGAGGGAATAGGAGACTTAAAGGAGAGAGTTAACTGCTTGTAACATTGAAGCTGCACTAGAATAGTCTCATTAAAACGTGTAAAGAAGTAAAATGCCATACAGGCCATACAGGCACACTTAGGCAGCCACCTGTACATTTAAGTGTGCACCCTTTCACCATACACTCCCACACGCACACATCATGGGTTACAGGTCGGGAGGTTACCGTGCCGGTGCTACTGGCGGGTTGCCACCAGACCCGTAAAAAATTACTGGCACCTGTCTTCCAAGTCCAGCCGCCGGGAAGTCAGGCGCCGGTAATTTTGGTAATCCCCATTCCCGTGGAGCCCCATAGGGTCTGCCTACCGTGGTCACTGTGCCCGGCAGGGTCATATCTGTCAGGCACATCGGCCTCAGCAGGTAGACCTGTAATATGCTGGTCCGGAAACAACGGTGCCGTTAAGATTACGAGCACCATTGTTTCCGGGCCGGCATGGTCAGAATGAGCGCCATTGTTTCTTTTTGAAGTCACTCTAACTTCATTAAGAAATTCTTCAGTTAAGGACCGAACCATAGCGGAAATTTCTTTATGAAGGCAGAGTGACTTCAAAAATAAACAATTTATTTTTGAAGTCATAGGTCTCCCCCCCATCCCATGACATGGAGCCCTCCAGCCTGGCATCTTCCATGTCATGGGTTGGGGGAGCCCTCAGCCTTCAAAAATAAATTTTCTTTTGTAGTCACTCTGCCTTCATAAAGAAGTGATTTCTCTTACAGAAATCATTTCTTTATTAATGCAGAGTGAATTCAAAACGAAACTTTTTTTGTTGATAATTTTTTTTTTTTAAGTGGGGCCGTCTCCCAGTACGTGTGCTGGTGGGGCCCCCCAAACCGCGGGGGCTGCAGGGACCCCTGTTACGCCAGTGCCTCCAGCCATATTTCTGTTTTCCCAGTAGGTCTTCGACTTGTTTTGCTTGAGGTGTCCAGAGAGCCTTGTGAAAAGACCTTGCTCACATCTCACTCTCATCCTCTCTGAACAAGTGCATTTGGAACATGCCCATATGGCTTTACTATTCCATTCGATGAAATAAATGTGGCGTGTGACCTTTATTGCTCTGGAGCTGGCTCATTATCTCTGAGAGGAAGATAAAGGTGTTTGGGCAGAGCTCCCGGTGGCTATCCTTATAACTGATGCCTGGGATAATGCATTTTGTGCCATTGCTAGCTGGGATGCTGTACATTTCTCTTGCAGTAATCTGCCATGATAGATTCCCACCTGTAACCTCTGCTGTCCAGAACAGCACCTAGCAGATGCATTGTCCTCTCAGTGTTGGGTGATTTGTGCAGCGGCTGCCTGCCTCGAGTAGCAGCTTTTAACGTTTTACTACAGACTTCCTCTGTACTTTTTTCCTCAAAGGTTACCGGATGGATTTTGAAGGCACATTGTCCTGGAGGAGCACATAGAGTGCTCTGCACTCCATCTTTCATATTGCATTTGGCAGTATGATTGGAGCAATTAGGCAACCTGACTAGCTATCTGTTATGGTGTTTATCACGAGAAATTCGAGTACCTGTTGGTTTGATTGTAGATCTTGATGTGGCAGCCAGACTGACAACTGTTTCCAGACGGACGTTTGACGCGAGGAACCGACCCTTCCACCACCCAAGATGGTACTGGGTGAAAGAGGGACCGACTCCCAACGTCACCGGGTGCTCTCTCCTGATTAGCTTGACGTCAGGACAGTGCAAGCATTGACAGGAGAGGCAGATGTTCTGTGTACTTAAATGTCCGATGAGGATGATTGCCGGAGTGGGATGTCCAGAAGACCTAGTCCAGGAAACAACGGAACTGATGCTGGGAATGGTCGTAGATCCAACGAAGACCAAGGTAAATGGCAAAAAAAGGAGACTGAAGCAAATCACCTACAGTCCACGGGGGAAGAAGGCAATGCAGGCAAACGCAGCTGAAGAGGTATGGTCAGGCCGGAGGGAGGCAGCATGAGGTGGGTCCAAGGAGTACAGGCTGACAAGCAAGAGGGCGAGGAACTGACACAGGAGAAGGGAGAACCCAGCAGGCGAAAGGAACTCACAGGACAGGGGAACCCACGGGAGACAGCCCAAGAGCAAGAACAAGGCAGGGAACAGGAAACTGAGCAGGGACAGCTCGGGAGTCGAGCGAGCAATGCGATAAACAAACCGCGTTGAGACGCAACTAACTCTTGGTCTTGACTCCTCTTATGGGCCGTCAGCAACCGAGAGGCTTGAGGCGCAAACCGTCTCGTTGCCTGGTGCTGACGAGCCCAAAACGAGGCTTGGAACGCAAGCCGCTGCAGTAGCGCGGGCCCAGCCTACTGTGCATGCGCGGAACCGGGAACATGGTCGTCCGCGCATGCGCAGAGACGCACCAGCACGGACCCCCGACACTCTCCCAGCGGCAGACCCCCAGGTGCGAAAGCGCGGATAGAGCCACCAAGAGGAAGTGGAGCGGACTGGCGTAGAGGATCCTGGTCTCCAGGTAAGTGGCGTGACACTATGATCCCCCCCAGAAAGACCCGGGGCCCCAGGTTTCCAAGGAAAGCAACCATAAAACTCAAGCACAAGGCGGGGAGCGTGCACATGCCGGTGCGGTTCCCAGGTATGATCACAAGCCGGGTACCCCTTCCAGTCCACCAAAAAATGCAGTACCCCCCTGTGGAAACGGGCATCACAGATCTCCTGGACCTCAAATTCGGGGACACCCTGCACAAGGACTGAAGTCAGACGAGGACAAGAACAACCATGGGCATCGTGAACATAGGGCTTCAAAAGGGAGACATGAAAAACCGGGTGCACCCGCCAAGAGGGAGGTAGCTGGAGGCGGTAAGCCACAGAGGACAGGCGCTTGGTTATCCTAAATGGGCCAAAATACAGAGGAGCCAACTTTATGGGTAAATTGTTAAGTGGCAGGTTCTTAGAGGACAACCACACCCTGTCACCAACCTGAAAGTCAGGTTCCACACTCCTCCTCCTGTCAGCCTGCAATTTCATACGTTCCTTAGCTTCCATCAAGGACCTGCGTGCCATCTCATGTTGCTTCCGAATGGTCGATATTAGTGAATTGGCCGAAGGAACCGAACTGGGAGGCACGGGACGGAACGGCATCAATTTAGGGTGCTGGCCTGCAGAACAGTAGAACGGGCTGAATCCTGTAGAAGAATGGATGGAATTGTTGTAAGAAACTTCAGCAAAATCCAGACATGTCTTCCAGTTGGACTGAGTAGCGTTGGCAAAACAACGGAGATAACATTCTAAAGTCTGATTAGTTCTTTCGGTAAGACCGTTGGATTGCGGGTGGTAACCAGAGCTCAATGCCCTGCAGATGCCAAGATGATCACACACTTTGCCCCAAAAATATGAGAGGAACTGAGATCCCCGATCCGAAATGATCTTTTCAGGTAGGCCATGCAACCAGTACACTTCATGCAAAAAAGCGACATCCATCTGGGCAGCTGTGGGTATCTTGACGAAAGGAATGAAATGGGCATACTTAGTAAAGCAATCAACCACCACCATTATGCAGGTATATCCATCAGAGGGAGGCAGATCAACAATGAAATCGGTGGCGATGGTGTGTCAAGGATAAGGGGCTAATTCCGTAGGTACAAGTAATCCCAAAGGCCGCCTCCTGGGGACCTTGGACTGGGCGCAGACGGGACAACTTCCCACGTACCTCTCGACCTCTTCAGCCCAACCAAGCCACCAAAACTGTCTGGCTACCAGTTCTCGAGTAGCTCTAATTCCTCAATGTCCTCCAATCGGTGAATCATGAAAGCCGTGCAAA
This sequence comes from Ambystoma mexicanum, assembly GCF_040938575.1. NCBI lineage: Eukaryota > Metazoa > Chordata > Amphibia > Caudata > Ambystomatidae > Ambystoma > Ambystoma mexicanum. The sequence continues at coordinate 363,127,549 of NC_090934.1, forward strand.
ATGCCATTGCGAATAGACCCCTCGGGAATGTACAACCTCTTCTTGAAAAACAGGAGACCCTCACGTTCAGATACTGATTTCCGCTGAAGAAGACCCGTCCGTTCCAGATCCCGTTGGGTGGCATCGGAAATAGACTGTAAATGCGGAGAGAGCGTCAACAAGAAAGGGTGTGGGGAAATCAATGGCTGATCCAGACTGGGGTTTCCATCCTTCTTCTCCAAGGATCGAGACAAGGCATCTGCCTTCAAATTAGAATCACCAGGGACGTAGGTAACATGGAAATCATATGGAGAGGAAAAGAAGGCCCATCTGGCTTGGCGAGGCGTACGGCATTGTAGAGAACGCAAGTACTGCAGATTACGATGATCGGTACGGACCTCTACGGAAAAGCGACCTCCAAGTAAAAGATGTCTCCGCTCCTCGAATGCAGTCTTTATGGCCAACAATTCCCTTTCAATTACCGCATAATTCCTCTCGCTGGGGGACAGTTTGCGTGAAAAGTAGGCCACCGGATGTTCGATGGAAGCTCCGGGATCACTTTGCAGAAGAACAGCCCCTACAGCGAAATCCGAAGCGTCTGACTCCACGATGTAGGGTAATTCGTCTTGAGGGTGACGCAAAATAGGGGTGGTAATGAAAGCCGTCTTCAGGGAATTGAATGCCTTAGTGGTAAGAGAGTCCCACTCAAAAGTAATCTTGCTGCTGGTCAACCTGGTGAGTTGCACAGTAATTTGGGAAAAGTGTGGAATAAAACGCCTATAAAAATTGACGAAACCCAAAAAACGCTGCAACGACTTGATGTCATGAGGCTGTTTCCAATCTTGAATCACTTGAATCTTCTTGGGGTCCATTTGTTTGCCAGTATGGTTAATCACATATCCCAAGAATTCAATACTGGGTTGGTGAAAGGAACATTTTTCTGCTTTGGTAAACAATTGGTTACGAGACAAGCGACGAAGAACCTCACGAACATGTCCTACGTGTTCCTCCTCCGTACAAGAAAAGATCAGAATGTCGTCCAAATAAACCCAGACCGAAACACCTATCAGGTCACAGAAAATGTTATCCATGAACCGCTGGAAAACAGCTGGGCCGTTGCACAATCCAAAGGGCATAACCCTGTACTCATAATGCCCAAAAGGTGTTTTAAATGCAGTTTTCCATTCATCCCTGGTTTTAATTCGAACCAGATGATAGGCTCCACGTAAATCAAGCTTGGTGAAAATCCGGGCAGTGTGGAGGGTCTCCAGGATACTGCGAATCAACGGCAATGGATATCGATCCTTTGTGGTAATATCGTTCAATTGCCGGTAATCAACACAAGGTCTCAAGGTTCCAACCTTCTTCTTAACGAAAAACAAAGGGAATCCTGCGGGTGACTTTGAAGGTGCTATGTATCCCTTACTTAAGCATTCTGACAGATAGTCCTGTAACACTTGTCTCTCGTTCTGAGTTAGGGAATACAGCTTTCCGTGTGGAATCTCAAAGCCTGGCAACAATTCAATGGCACAATCAAAAGAACGATGTGGGGGTAATGGTATGTCCCCTGGCTCAAAAAATACACGTTCAAAATCGGCATACACTTGTGGAACATGAGAAATGGAACAAAGACCAGACCCTTTGCCAAGGGATTCTAAAGTAGTCGAAGGAGTCTGAATCTGAGCTGGCAAGCCACAATTCTGAGAGCAAAAGGAGGAGGAAAATGACAGAGTGTGAGTCCTCCAATTGATGAATGGATTGTGATGTTGAAGCCAGGGTAATCCCAAAACCACTCTGTATGTAGGTGACTTAATGACATCCAAGGCAATATTCTCCAGGTGTTCGGCAATCCGAAGTGCCAGACCCACTGTGTGCAGACGGACGGGTCCAGAAGACAAAGGAGTCCCATCGATGACTTCCACAGGTAGGGCTGCATCTCTGGAAAGGAGCGGTATCTTGTTGACAGTAGCGAAAGCTTCATCGATGTAATTACCTGAGGCCCCACTATCCAGCAACCCGTATACTTCCAGGACCTTGTCCGGCAATTGTAGTTGAATCTTCAAGGTCAGTAAAACGGCTGGTTGCATGGGATGAAGCACAGAACAAGATGAGGAAAGGACTGAAAAAGGAATGGGACCTGTCGTTGCCCTTCCATTACACAACAGGTCCTCTAGTGTTCTGCCTTCTTCTTCTGGGGGCGTAAAGTACATGTGCCCAGGTAATGCCCAGAAGCCCCACAATAAAGGCACAGACATAACGTCCTTCTTCGTCTCCTCTCCTCCTCTGACGAAGGACCTCTCATGGCCCCTAATTGCATTGGCTCTGTTCCAGAATCCGTGGAACCCAACGAACCGGCTGGAGCACTGGTCATTCTGGGGGTAAACCTCTCGAAATTACGTCTTTCTATTCTTCTTTCCGCTAACCTTTGGTCAATCCGGAGCACCTGTTCAATAAGGCGTTGAAGGGTCTCTGGCTCAGGGATATGAAGTAACTCATCCTTATATTCTTCTCTCAGGCCTCGGCGGAACAGAGTCTTCTCCGTGATATCTGGCCATTGTGAATCGGTTGCCAATGGATGGAAATGACTAATGTATGTTATCAAATCGATGTTTCCTTGTTTCAAATCCATCAATTGGTTCTGCGCTGCAGATGCCAGATTGGGCGTCTGAAAAACCTCCAGGAAAGCTTTCTCAAAGGCTACAAAATCGTTCAAAATGGGACTATTGGTAGCTACCAAAGGTGTTGCCCAGGCCAGAGCATTCCCAGTTAAATTTCCCAGAATGTATCTGATCTTGGCTTTTTCGTTGTTGAAATGAGTTGATGTGAAGGGAAAATGGATCCGACAATGATTACAAAATTCCGCCACTTGTCGCGGATCACCATCAAATTTAATTGGAGATGTATGTGCTAATGAACCTTCCGATTGCGGGACCCTCATTGCCCCCTGTGTTACCATTTGGCGTAACGCTTGATTCTCCTGGTGTAGCGCAGTCATCTCGGCTCTGAGACTTTGTAACTCGGTTTGTATTGCTTGATCGTCCTCCATCTCCAGATCTGAAGGCAGGCGTCTCAATCTGTTATGGTGTTTATCACGAGAAATTCGAGTACCTGTTGGTTTGGTTGTAGATCTTGATGTGGCAGCCAGACTGACAACTGTTTCCAGACGGACGTATGACGCGAGGAACCGACCCTTCCACCACCCAAGATGGTACTGGGTGAAAGATGGACCGACTCCCAACGTCACGGGGTGTTCTCTCCTGATTAGCGTGACGTCAGGACAGTGCAAGCACTGACAGGAGAGGCAGATGTTCTGTGTACTTAAATGTCCGATGAGGATGATTGCCGGAGTGGGATGTCCAAAAGAGCAAGTCCAGGAAACAACGGAACTGATGCTGGGAATGGTCGTAGATCCAACGAAGACCAAGGTAAATGGCAAAAAAAGGAGACTGAAGCAAATCCCCTACAGTCCACGGGGGAAGGAGGCAATGCAGGCAAACGTAGCTGAAGAGGTATGGTCAGGCCGGAGGGAGGCAGCCTGAGGTGGGTCCAAGGAGTACAGGCTGACAAGCAAGAGGGCGAGGAACTGACACAGGAGAAGGGAGAACCCAGTAGGCGAAAGGAACTCACAGGAGAGGGAAACCCACGGGAGACAGCCCAAGAGCAAGAACAAGGTAGGGAACAGGAAACTGAGCAGGAACAGCTCGGGAGTCGAGCGAGCAACGCGATAAACAAACCGCGTTGAGACGCAACTAACTCTTGGTCTCGACTCCTCTTATGGGCCGTCAGCAACCGAGAGGCTTGAGGCGCAAGCCGTCTCGTTGCCTGGTGCTGGCGAGCCCAAAACGAGGCTTGGAACGCAAGCCGCAGCAGTAGCGAGGGCCCAGTCTACTGCGCATGCGCAGAACCGGGAACATGGTCGTCCGCGCATGTGCAGAGACGCACCAGCATGGACCCCCGACACTCTCCCAGCGGCAGACCCCCAGGTGCGAAAGCTCCGATAGAGCCACCAAGAGGAAGTGGAGCGGACTGGCGTAGAGGATCCCGGTCTCCAGGTAAGTGGCGTGACACTATCCTAACTCCGTTCCCCGTGAATAGCTGACATGGTCCCCATTAACAAAAGGAAAACTTCATTGCCCGAAATACAAGTAATCTTTATATATAAAACTGAATGTATGTATGTGTGAATGTTTGTCCGGCTATACAAATCCACTCTGTTGAACCCACGTCTACTACATTTTGCATGCATTCCTCTTTTGTCTGGGGCAAGATTGTAGACCATATTTGGATGAAAACAATTCACGTGGTTGAAACCCTAATTTACTGATGCTCACCCTGATTCAATACAGTAGATACTAGAATGAGGCAAAATTTGGAAAAGTGCCTCAAGCTAAATGTTTGATGTGTTGGTTATTCCCTTGAAATATATTACTACTGTATGCAGTTCTAAAGTGTTTATTAAAGCATTTTTAAAGGGAATTAAAAAAAACACATTAAAAATGTGTTTTTATTACGCCACCCACAATATGGGAAATGGGAAGGTTACAGTTTGCACAAGTTCATTCACAAGAAGAGAGCACAGTCAATCAATCTTCCTTGGACATTTTCTCAAATGTGCTGAAGCCATTGAGTGAATGAAAAATGCTGCACAAAAAACGAACATCACTTTGAAATTTTCCATTTGATGCAAAGCAAAAATCAATATCAAGAGCTTCTAAAACACAACAAACAGCAGCACGACTTGCCAACCAGAGGACAAGAGCAACTTTCTCCAGGGTAAGTGAAATGTCAGAGCAAACTTAAGCAAGAACTTGCTGACATGAGGACACGAGCAACATCATCCAGGGCACATGAGAGACCAGAGCTAACAGAAGCAAGCCTTGCCGACAGGAGGACACAAGAACATCCTCCAGGGCACATGAGACACCACTCGATAATGACAAAGACAACCAGCTAGTATTCTATAAAACCTATGACTAGATAAAGGCCTTAACCATGGCATGGAGCAACTTGACAGCTATGTTTGTGCCCTAGCTAACAGCCTTTGGCTCATGCTAAATTTGTGCATCTCGGATTTCTTTTTTTTCTTTTAAAGAATTGTTTTTATTGATAAATGAGACAGACAGTAAACACAGCATGACATAAGCCCATTAAAATAGGTTGTATACATGCAATTCTTATAAAACAAACTTTCCCATCTTCAACCACCGACTGATCACAGACACCACTCCTTAAACTCGTATGCTACCCTCAATCAGAGAGAGCAGAGTAGAGTGCAAGGCAGAAGGAGTAGTGAAATCAAGGAAAGCAAAGGGAGGGAGCAAATGCATGAGAGGATGGTTCAGAATGTCTGTTGCTGACATAAGGAAACCATAATTTCGTATTCGGAAACCTGGACGTTTTCAGTCAGGGTACCCCTAGTAGAACCCCACAGGGATCTAGATAGTTGCAGCTTTTTGCCTTTAGGCCATGACATACACACTTAGATAGAAGGCGTTACGGATCACTAGCGGAAAGACCAGGGCATAAGGACACCTAGATTAGGGTGGAGGGAGCCCACTGGAGGTTGAGAGAGGGATCTCATTAGAGAGCCTTCCCACACCCTGACCAGGGAAAATCAGTGAATATTTATGTATGTATTTATTTATTTTTATACATCTGTAGTGCGCACTAAACCCATGGGCATCACAGCACTGGTTTCAGAGAAGGTTACGGCTCTGAAAATAAAGATCGTTGAACCATTCTTCAGAGCCTTGAAGTTATTGAATCCGATTGGGACAACCTAAACATATGCAGTTTAATGCATGACTCACCAACACACACCCATAATAAACACACATATACACACTAATATCCTATGTACTATCCCATACATGCCCACATTTGTGTATTCTAGGCATTGTCACACACAAACATGCATGCACCTAAAGCCACATACACACACACGCACTAAGAATGCCAGGCCTACTGATTTTTGATATTGGTGCATTTTGGTGGTGCAAAGTGCCTCCATATATGCCAACGTCTTTTGCTACAAATAAGACAGAAAAAAGAGAGATAGAGAGCGAGAAAGAGAGAGATAAGAAAGGAGAGAGAAGGGGTGCTGGAAACCAGATTATCTGGTTTGCAAGGCAACCAGTAATACTGGTGGCATGAAAAAGAAAAGCACTGTTTGTTAGCTTATGTAACGTTCAGCCATTTAAACCAATTTACATGGGTTTTGCATCAATCCTGCCAAACCTGAGTGCCTTTCAAAACACGTCCTTTCATTCTGGTTTGATGAGCAGTTATCATTCCTTTGTTCCCGTTTAGCTATGTGTGTGCCTACAGCAGCTCTTTTCCCAGCACAACATTGCAGGAGAGCTCAGCCTTGCCCCCTATGACGCAGTCTTCTTAAACCATTCCCCCACACATCCACCATTCTATAGCTATAATCATAGCATCCATTTCGTAAGAGGGCTCTTGTTATGAGACCTCTCCACTTCCCGTGATGTCCCAACAAACACATCTTACCTGGTTGCCATAATGACCCCACATCAATGTTATGTTTTCAAATGCGTGTTTTGGTTTCGGTCTCTTTGTACATTAATTGTAGTTTGCTTCAAGTAAGCTTCAGTGATACTGCAGAACAGTCATGCATATTACAATTCAAGTCTAACTTTGACAATACCTAACAGGTCGTGGCATGTGAGGAGAGTCACCCTCTTTTTCATTTAGTCAGTAGGAAGCGTAACATACTTATTACACACAAGATGCTGATGCATCTAGCATATCTCCCTTATTCCCAAACACACCCATTTACGCAGGAAGACCTACTTTACCTGTCATTTCCAGAAGAATATAAAGAAATTCAGGTGAGCGTAGAAGAAAGGGAAGGGAAAGAAAGGAAAGGAGAGAAAAGGAAAGGAAATGAAGGAAAGGAAGGAAAGGAAAGGAAAGGAAAGGGAACAACTGAAATAGGGCTTTAATGTGTACCATTGGCGGTTTCCCTGCAGGATTTGAGAAATAGTATCATAAGATGGCACCCTGGGTTTCTCTAACTTCGGTCATGTGATAGAATTGTAATAATCTTGGATCTGGGTGGGTGTCAAGATGTAGGAAAACTCATCAGTGGGGCCTGGGGTTGTGTGGCCAGTCCGTTTGTCTGTAGCAGACATGACCTTGGACTCAGACAATGGCGATATCTAACATGTTCATTAAACCAATGCCGGGCAGTTAGAACTCACATTGCAGTAATCAGGGAGACTTCAGACGTATTTAGAGTATTCTATAGTGCTGCAGATGTGGCCATTATGGCAGAATCCTTAATTAAAAGTGTGCTTCTTTTGAATGGCAGAACAATGTTGGGTGGTCCAGTTTAGATTTATCAAAATTCTTTCAAGAAGTGTGCCCGTATATTGCTTTCATTATGGACTTTGGCATGGTTGTTTAGTAGAATAATATTCACATTCTTGATAAGCCACGCCTTAAAGTAGCCCCTACACACCTGGGCACTTCAAGATGTTGTTGGGGGACACAGCATAGAGCTCTTCTGCTACTTTGACATGTCCCATATTTGACAGAAACTTGTTTACGGTATTTAGTGCCTTATAAAAGAACAATTATAATTATAATTATAAAGTGTGGTGGCATAGTTTCATTCACGCTTCCTCCAATAATAAAACAAGGATGTCAGGTGTCTCTGCAAGTAAGCTTTTAATGCATGCTAGGAACTCACAGTTTTTTTAGTGAAGTGGGTAGGGATGGATACATCTCTATCACTGAACTCACAAATGCAAGTAAGTACACTCTATCGTGCTAAAAAACACATAAAGCCGATCCCGACTATATGTGTGTCTGCCATTTTCCGGATGAAATTCTAAAATCTTTAATGAGCTTTCTCCGTTAGGCAGGTGCAGGAATGTCTATTAAAAAGACTGGAGAGTGTGCATTATATTCTCCAGTGGGTTCCTCTTTTGCATCTGAGCATTGAAGAATCGTGTAGGGTCCTTGATATCTGTTTTTCAGGATCCTAATAGGGAAGACCCTGCTTGTGCTGTTTACTGGAGCACTAGGTCAGGTCTCCCAATAGCCGACCGGTTTCTGTGGTACAAAAGTGGTTACACCACATTCCTCAGGGCTTGAGGAGGCACATAGTTGGGTTCCTCCTAGTTTTCAGTGGCAGCTTTGTCTGCATTATTTAAGGCCCTCTCCCTGTAGGGGTGACAAGAGGGGAGGGGAGAAAAGAGGGGGGGCAGGTTAACATATTCAGCGCCTTACCACCTGGATGATCTTGTCTATAGTTCAATTTCGACATACTGCACATGTTCAGAATAAAAGGAAGGGGATTCTTACCCTTTCCATGTGGTAAATGATTCTGTGCACGGATGGGTGAGGCAGCCTGAGACCTAGGGGCCAAAAATGCCCTTGCAGCCACCTGGCCTGACCAGGTGGCCGTACCGGCGCCCGCGAGCAGAACATGATGGTAGCAACGGTTCCGTTATAAACGGTATTGCTGCTACCATCCTTCCCATTCCCATTGAGCCCTAAGGGGGCTCACATGAGAATGGGGACGTACTGGCTCAGGTACCCGCGCAAAGGGAATTACCGGGTCCGCCGAGGTCAGAATGGCCCAGTGATTCCCCTTTCGCGGGTGCCGGAGCCGGTTGCAAGTTTGGAGGTAGCCTTGCCAGTAAAGCTGGTAAGGCTACCTCCAACCTCGTAATGAAGCTCTATGATGTCCTGGTGCAATAGTGAGTTGATGACAGTTGCTATTGATTCCTCTACTTGAGGGCACTATGAGTATTGAGGATGTTCATGAGGGGCTTTGAGGGATCTATCCAGAAACTGACAATATGTGTCCTACATATTAAACCTATTTATGCTGGGACAAGATGCAAACAGAAACTTTGTATAATAAATCGATAGGCTGCTTGTTGATATTTAAATCTTTTGGGGCCGGCATTGTACGCATTCCCTCCAGCAGAGAGTCCAGCACAATTGCCATGCTTTAAAAAGGGACATCTATAAATACTGCAATGGGTGGGCAGTGAATGGTACAGTTTGATTTAAACAAAAGATCTCACCCTAATGAATTAAAGTGGCAATTTGGACTTAACATAAATGTATTTTGACTGCTATGGGACCCAGCGAGTCAGATATAGGTTTAGTCACATGGTGCAAAACAGGCTGATTAGATATACCAACAATTTTGATAAAGGTATAGAAAGAGGAGCAGTAGGAGCATCTTGTGACTGACTGGCTTGCTCCAGTTGCCACAAAGGAAGGCAAAGATTGCCCCTCAAATACACACTGCACATAAAGCTCATCTTGATACACAGGAAAGAAAGTGTGCATGGCAAGGTTTCATTCTCCCAGGTTGTCTTAATAAAAATGTTCACCTTAGGCAGTGAATATAATATTTTGCAGAGAAAAGAATAGGTGCATCTGAATTGGGAAATTTGGTAGATTAGGCATCAGAGGTGTGAAAGCTGGATGTAGTCTCTTGGAACATCCAGATTTTCAGTGACCATCCTGTTCATAACAGTTACATGTTGTACTACTACTCAGTACCACACCCTGAAATGAATCTTCAGTAAGTACCCCTGCCCACGTTCCTCCCAGTGCCTGTACCTTTCCCTGACAGAGCCTCTCCCTTTGGCCTAACAGATTTGCAATTGTAATACCATAAGATTTGCTTCAGTATTTTCCATTTATTTTTCAACTTCGCAATGATTCTCTACTGTCACTAATTCAGCCTGTGGCTTTGTCTGCCAGCCCATTCAGATCACCTTCAGTGGATGCTGTATCTTTGGTTGCCAGGCTTGGATGAAAGCAACAGACATTGCTTCTTGTGCATCATTAGTAATTTTACTAATGCCATAATTCTGTGTGAATGTAATTTTCAGCATGCCCAAGAAATAGGCAGGAAATTCTCCTTTGTTCTATTTACTGTTTTATGTTTGACCAATTGTTTTTTCTAGGGTAAACTTTGGGAATCATTGCCAATAAATTGTTTCTAATAGTATCTAGATTTGCACCTATTATTGGACCAGCTGCTGGACAGTTACTTTGCCCAATTAGACAATGCCTTTAACTCTCAAAATGATTCTCATAGGCTGGTTCATACTTACCGAAGTTGTGTTGTGCCATTGGATAACAGTCTGAGGTTCTTCTATAAACCTTTCAGGTTCTTCTTGAATATTCAGAACATCGTTTGCCAGACTTGAAAGATCCACTGAGGTCCATGGGGCATGTATGGTAAATAAATTGCCCATTCAGAAGTGGTTCCCAGTAGCTGCCGTAAAGGGGCATGGGCAAGAGATTGTGCATGTCCATTTTCTGTTCCGCTCCTGGTAAGAGAAGGACTTAAAGGGGCAGACCATGGAGCTGCAGCACCCTCACCAACATCTCAGAAATAAGCCGGATGGATTAGTAGCACCTGTTGGTGTGGCAATATGTGATGATGTATGGCAGTGATGGCTGCAGCCTTATAATGACACAAACTGTGTTAAAGATTATCCAGCCTGGCATTGGTAGCCAGTTTAGCTTCTTCTGAATGAGGGAGAGGCGTTTGTATTTTTTGATGTTTGTGATGTGTCTGGCTGTGTCATGATGTAATGATTTGAGTGGGGCAAGGATAACTACGGGAATGCCACAGAGGAATGTATTAGCCTTATCCATGTGTGCTGGAATCAGTGATTGTGCATGTCATAGGGTGGCAAGAATGGTTTTGATTTTAACTGCAGCCTTAGCTTGTTCCTGAAGGCCTTTTTGGTGATCTTGTGATTGAAGGAGCGGTTGCAATCAATTATGAAGCCTAGTGGTTTGGTACGAGCCCTTGGAGGTTCAGATTTGCTGGCTATGATTGCATACCTTGGTGGGATTAACCTTTAGATATGAGTTTGTCATCCAAGATTGCATGAGCGTAAGGCCGAGCTTTAGAGTTAAGATGTCTTCAATGTGGCTGACATTTAATTAGGTTATGTTATGTAACTGGTAACTGTCTTCAGTTATTCAGCTATCAGAGTCTTGGAGCAAATTGGATTGCCACGGGATCGAGTTCCAGAAGAGTGGACTGGAGAAGGGGGAGGGAGAGAGAGAGAGAGAGAGAAAGAGAGAGAGAGAGAGAGAGAGAGAGAGAGAGAGAGAGAGAGAGAGAAAGAGAGAGAGGGAGAGAGAGATTTGCCTGAGTGAGGGCTGAGTGGAATTCCTGAGTAGGAAAACATGCCCTCTATAGATTCAAATCAACAACCTGCAAAGAAGACACAGAATATAAGGGAGGAGTATTGTTTCACTGCACTTGCAATGTGACATGCAGCATGCAATGTAATGCTCCAAAATGCCCTGACTGCCCGAGAACAAATTAAACTATTGCATGACTTTCTTTTTCTCATGTAGACAACTCTCAAAGCTACGGCATGCACATTTTAAAACTATTCCAGTTCAACCAAGTTTACAATTACCATGCTTTTAAATAAACAAAATATAGTTATTTAAATGCAGCTCAAGCTTTATTTTCATGTAAACCTAAATCTCCCATAGTCAGTAATAGAAGAATTTGGGGTAAAAAATATGTTGGAGAAGGTGGTTTCCAGGTCGGATAACCGAGCTGGTAAACAGAAAAAAATGCCATCAAACTTTTTTTTGAAGCATTTTTGGTCTGTTTTCTGGTTCCCAGCCAACCAAAAAAACGCATATTCAGTTACCCTGCGTATTTGCTTTTCCGGCATCATTGAATGGGATAATGCACCCTCCCAAAAGCATGAACGTTGGCTCTGTACAAGGCCACAACATGGTGGCGGGTCATTATACAGGACCACTATTGAGATTGAATGGGGAGAATTCACTAGTTTTATAGCAAAAGGTCTTATGTATATTCCTAGCAACAGGGCTGTCAGGGGGCAATCCTGTCCGGTGACTCTCTGTCATAGATATTGCTCTCATAAAAAGGTATTCATACATAATCTGGCCATCGGGTACCGATATATGGATTGCACTGTGATCAGAACACATCCGTGACAGTAACATCAAGCTCATACACCAGCAGCGCAGCACTATTAATAAGTTTCAGTGGCAAAAACATACAGCCCTAGCATTAAGATATGGGAGAAGCTGTATATAGTACTAACCGTTACAGGCTCGTCCTGCTCCCCACAATACTAGCGCTCACCCACACCTGAGACACAGCAGGCACTGGGCACTTGGTCACAAATAATGCGCAGGAGACCAGAAATATAGAGAAATGGGCTGTAATGCAAAAACACACCAGTGCATGGGAGAGTGCTCACTGCTCTGCCCCTCCCAGGCCTGGCTCATCCTTATGTACAAATGGATAACTTAACCCATTTTCCACCCATGATACAGCACATATAATGCACATATGATAACAAACATGTTGATTTCGGAGAACAGGAGGAACAGGAGCAAGAAAGTACATTTCCCAACTGCAAGCTGTTTCTGCGAGGCAGGCTCTGACTGCCAGGGGATTTGAACCAGCAACGCCCTGCTGTAAAAGTGCAGTATCAGAGATGGTAACATATGCCCAGTTGTTTTCTTCTCTTCTCATTTTATCTATGAATCACTAATCAAAGCCTTGCACTACTTCTACATAAAGCCCACTGCAATAAAACTGTTCTGATCCATACATACTCAATAAGGAAGAAAAACAATAAAAAAAACACTATCAAAACAAGACAACTGATTTATGTCCTAACTCATCTAAAGCCATTAATTCACTGTACTTTATTGTATGAACACCCCACCATCATCAGCCATTATCTAGGGTGCACCTAAAACAACAGTTCTGAGCATCCCTGTCACTCTAAAATCCAGCACCACCTCCTTCACGTGTCTGTCATGTTTGTGTGGACTGTCCAAGTCAAAGCCAATGTTTCTCTTACTTTCCAGTATATATAGCCAGCCTCTGGTACCTTCCAGTCCCTAGATGCACCCGCAGTCAGTGTCAGTAACAACTTGTCCCATTTCTCCCAAATAGTACCTTGCGTGGTCAATACCTGGTCACTGACCCCTCTCTCAGTAGACCATGGAGAACAAATGACAGCCAATCTTCCCACTCTGTGCCTTTTTATTCATCTGTTTGAGCAGCCCCTTCGTTGGCTCCTCTTTCTGTTTTTTCTTTCTCCCCTTTCCGATCCGCCAGGAGCCGCTCACATTTCATTTGACCCTCCTTCTTGCCCTTCTGTAGGATAATCTTCATCACTTCAAGCTATGGGCACTCTGCCACGTGCCACTCCTCATCTTCTATGGATTCTATTAGCTGCGGGTGTAGGTCATTGTCAAGCGTCATGGGCCACTCTCCCTTGGATGGAATTATCTTCTTTCTTCTTAAAGCCAACACCAATGATTGTAATTCACCATACTGTGCTATGGTGTCCCCCAACCACTACAGAGCCATGCTGCCACTGACCACCTTCTTTATATGTGGGCCTGTCAATGTCATTCTCTGGTGCACATGCCCTGAAAACATCCTGTGTTTTGACAATCTCTGACATGCATTGTTTTGACTCTACACCTTCCACTGGAATTTTGTTCACTGCTCCCTTTAAGCTGCACACTGCACAGTTACCCGTCCTTCTGAAATCCAGTTTATTTCTTACCCTTCTGATGGGTATGTATCCCCCCCATGCTGTCAGGGCCTCATTTGTATATGTCAGAATGTGGGTGGTACTCTTAGTAATGCCCATCACCATAGCCATTGGGAATATCGGTACCCTGCCTCTTTCTCCCTGCAGGTACCTCTTTGCCAAATCTGTCATTGCAGCACTTTTTTTCCAGAATGTCCTCCCTCCCCCCTGTTGCACACAGTTGCCTCCCCAGTGCTATTCACGTGGGTTATACTGTGCATCTACCTAAAATTCACACCCCCATCCACCCACAAACTATGTGCCTGTAACCTTACCCGCAAAAAACAACACCCTATGTACCTATTGGCACCAAGGGTTTATTATTTATTTAAATCTACTTTGATGTACACTAACCTCATTCCCTAATAAGCCTGAGCTGCTGCTGTCTCTTCACAAGTCAATCAGCTTCTTTCCTGAGTTTCTACTCATCTGCCTTTCTAGAGACTCAGGGGGTAATTCATAGAATTCAGCGCACAAGTGGCACACGCGGCTGGCGCACAGTGTGCGCGTGCGAATCCCTGCGCCAGCCGCGTGCGCTAAAATCCATTTCCGCGCACAGCGTATTCATGGATTCCAGCCACCAAAACCAGCCGTGGCGCACAGTGGCGCAGCGACCCTGCAGCAGCGCCAGTTACGCCCCCAAGAACGCCTCCCGCGCAGGGAAAAGCCATCAATATACCCAATCCAGCGCAAAGGGCTGCGTTAACTCTGTACCAGCACAGCAAGCGGGCTACGTGTATCACTGGGGTGCGCGGGAAGTACCTCACGTGATTGGCCCCGTGCGAGCAGGGTACGCGTATTTCAGGGGTGCGCTGGAAGTTCCACACGCGATTTCATCATGGTACGTGTATTTCAGGGGTGCGCGGAAATTTCCACACGCGATTGGGCCCGTGCGAGCAGGGTACTTGTATCTCAGGGGTGCGCGGGAAGTTCCACACGCGATTCCATCAGGGTACATTTATTTCGGGGTGCGCGTGAAGTTCCACACGCGATATCAGCAGGGTACGTGTATTTCAGGGTGCAGGGGAAGTTACACACGCGATTTCCGCAGGGTACGTGTATTTCAGGGGTGCGCATGAAGTTCCACACGCGATATCAGCAGGGTACGTGTATTTCAGGGTGCAGGGGAAGTTACACACACGATTCCAGCAGGGTACGTGTATCTCAGGGGTGCACGGGAAGTTCCACACGCGATTCCATCAGGGTACGTGTATTTCGGGGTGCGCGTGAAGTTCCACACGCGATATCAGCAGGGTACGTGTATTTCAGGGTGCAGGGGAAGTTACACACGGGATTCCAGCAGGCTACGTGTATTTCAGGGGTGCGCGGGAAGTTCCACACGCGATTCCATCAGGGTACGTGTATTTCGGGGTGCGCGTGAAGTTCCACACGCGATATCAGCAGGGTACGTGTATTTCAGGGTGCAGGGGAAGTTACACACGCGATTTCCGCAGGGTATGTGTATTTCAGGGGTGCGCGTGAAGTTCCACACGCAATATCAGCAGGGTACGTGTATTTCAGGGTGCAGGGGAAGTTACACACGCGATTCCAGCAGGGTACGTGTATTCCAGGGGAGCGCGGGAAGTTCCACACGCGATTCCATCAGGGTACGTGTATTTCAGGGTGCAGGGGAAGTTCCACACGCGATTCCATCAGGGTACGTGTATTTCGGGGTGCGCGTGAAGTTCCACACGCGATATCAGCAGGGTACGTGTATTTCAGGGTGCAGGGGAAGTTACACACGCGATTTCCGCAGGGTACGTGTATTTCAGGGGTGCGCGTGAAGTTCCACACGCGATATCAGCAGGGTACGTGTATTTCAGGGTGCAGGGGAAGTTACACACGTAAAATCAGCAGGGTACGTGTATTCCAGGGGTGCGCGGGAAGTTCCACACACGATTCCATCAGTGTACGTGTATTTCAGGGTGCGGGGGAAGTCCGACACGTGATTCCATCAGGGTACGTGTATTACAGGGGTGCGCGGGGAGCACCACACGTGAATTGCACGTGTGGTCCCTCCCAGGTGTTCCCTCTACACCCTCCACGGCCCCTGCAGGTGGCACACACCACAGGGGCCTACCCTGCACATGTCCTACAGGCACCCCATCCACCATGGCCATGCCCCCCAGCCAACCCACATGTCAACTTGCACTACTGCCCACCAACGCATGTCCCCCTGCACCCCCAGCCACCAGGGGCACCCTCCACAGGCCCCCACCCATGTCTCCCACCACCCCCCAGCAGTGCAGGGGCACCCTCCACCAGGCCCCCACCCATGTCTCCCACCACCCCACCCCCCAGCCACCAGGGGCAGCCTCCACCAAGCCCCCACCCATGTCTCCCACCCCCCCACCCCCCAGCAATGCAGGGGCACCCACCACCAGGCCCCACCCATGTCTCCCACCACCCCCACCCCCCAGCCACCAGGGGCAGCCTCCACCAGGCCCCCACCCATGTCTCACACCACCCCCACCCCCCAGCAGTGCAGGGGCACCCTCCACCAGGCCCCCACCCATGTCTCACACCACCCCCCACCCCCCAGCAGTGCAGGGGCACCCTCCACCAGGCCCTCGCCCATGTCCCATCCATGCCCCCCTGCACCTGGGTCCCACCGATCCCCAATCATGTCCGTAATGTCCATCCTCCCCTGCCAAAAGGCCCAATCAACTATCACATCCACCCACATATCAAAGGCAATTACATGTTACACACCCAATGTAAATAATGCACAATGGCTGCAAGTGAATGTTAAAACACCCAACATGACATGCATGAAAGCAATGAGATGATACGACACATTGAAGGATGAAAATATAAATGTATTCAAAATCAACTAGAATGGAAATGAAATGAGAAAAACCACAAAGCAAAACAACCAAAAGATGAATGTCCATGAAAAAAATCAAAAACACACAGCAAAATCAAAATAAATGGTGTCCAAAGTCACAGTCAGAAAAGAAATCTAAGGGTAAATGATAAACAAAAACCATTGCTCCATGGCGATGAAAAAACTCCATAAAAAAGAAAAATCCATTGAAGAACTATTTACAAGATCATCCCGGGTCCATGAGCCCAACCAAATGAAACCTAACTATGACAGCTAACTAAAAACTGAACTACATACAAAAACGTGGCGCATTGTCCAATCGCAACCAAATAATAAAAAAAAATAAAGGAAACCTAACGCTAACTATATAACTATATACAAAGGCGGCGGGCAAGTCCAGCGGCTCACTCCCTGGTGTTCTGGGCCAGGGCATCATCGAACTCCTGTTCGATGTCCCGGAGGCGGTCCTGTTCCATGGCCCTGAGGGTCCGCAGGGACGACGCCGTCTCCTCCTCCAACCCCCTGCAGATTGCCTCGAGGCACTCGGCCCGCCTCAGGGCCCTCCGCATGGAGTTCTACGCCCTGACCATTGTGAGCCACGCCGCTTCCGCCCGCCGCCGCTCCGCACCTATCTGCTGGCCCAACCGCTGCCACACAGAAGACACACCCCGTCCTGGGTCCACCTGCCCTCCGGCCGATGCCTGCCCCTCCGATGTTGAAGGCCCCGAGCCTTCATGGCTCCCACCACGTTGCTGCTGCTGCTCTGCCTCTGCCCGTGCACTGCCTCCTGCTACATGCACATCCTCCGCCGGCTGGGGTGCAGTTGTTGATGTGGCCACCCCTGCTGGACGTCTGACTCCCGACTGTGGCAGGGATGCCTCCTCCACCAGCCTGGCCGCACCGTCAGAGGCACCTCCACAGGGCACCCAGGTGACTGATGGGTGGGAAGATGGCACAGAGGACGACTGGCGCGTAGGGGGTCCAGTTGAGGAGGGGGTCGGAGCAAGCCCCATCAGACGGAGGAATACGGCCTGGGTGACCTGTCCCAGCAGACTGACGTGGTCAACGAGCCATTCGAGATGACCTGCAGTCTCTTCATGAAAAGACTGCAGGTCATCTCGCATGGCCCGTTGACGCAACGCCACACCAGCCAGGACAGGCTCAACCTGGACCTGGATAGCCACGTCCGCAGGCAGAGGAAGGCCAGTTGATGTGAGCTCATCCCCTGCCTGAAAACGGGTCTGGACGTAAGTATCTCTGCTGGTGCAAGATGATGCAGGGACAGGATCGGGGACAGGATTGCACACAGGCACCTCCGCGGCGGCCTGTGCTGCCTCCTGTCCCTGGTCCTGCACTGCACCACTAGCACCAGTGGGATCCCCACCTCCAGACCCCGTCTCTGGTGCTTGCATGGCCTCCTCCTCCACCAATCCCCCCACCAACCTGGATGACTCTGTGCCATCTTCCCCTGTTGGGCCCTGTGGGGTCCCAGCTGCCCCTTCTGCTGCCGAGGAGTCCAACTCCAACCTCCGCCGCTTGGACCTCCCCCCGGCAGCTGCGGCCTGGGACGCGGCACCGGACTCCTCACTCCCCGACGAGATGACAACCTGGGAGGGGAGCCGGGCCTTGCGTCTCCGGCTGGCGGTCGGATCCCCGCCGCTGTGCTCCACAGCACCTTCTCCGCCCTCTTCATCAGTTGACGCTGCAGACAGGGTGAAACAAAACACAGGCATCAGGGCACTGTACAATGGACACATACACACATGACAGTTGTACATGAGTGGCATTGGCAAACCTCAGACATGTCATCACAATCCCCAACACACATGTCATTACAACTCGCACACATTAGCCATACCACAGCCATATCGCAACTGCCACCACCATCCATACACATACAACAGCATGAGCAGCCAAAGGTGAGCCAGACATCACATGCAACACAGGAAGTGCACCACACATGTACACACACCACCACACTTGCATGCATGTGTACACCTCTGCCAAGTGTCGCACTGTTCAGACGGGCATCCATGTCACATCTGCCAATCAGGCTTCCACATACCGCTGTCACATGCATCCATGTTGCATCACTGTTGCACCCTTGTCAAATACACACACATGCACATGTACACAGTGCTGATACATGCAGCCGAAAACAACATACATGCGTGACATCACGGACATGTCTACTTACATACACATTCATCCAAACATGTGTGCCCACACGACTGCATTTGGCATGCAAGCCTACACACACAAGCACCATCCATGTCTCACACATCACAGCCCTCGCATGTGTCAGCCCCACGGCCCTGTACACCCCCACCCATACTCGACCCCATACAAACAGATGTGCAACCTGCACAATACTGAATAATCACCACACGCACTGCTCACAATCAGGATGCATGTACACTCACCGATCGACTCCAGACGGGTCTGCTTCTCTAGGACCTGGACGTGGAGCGCTGGTGATATGCGTTCCAGGACCCTCATCTGTTCTTCCGACAAGTGGCCCCGGCGCCCCTTGGCATCCGCTGCCTTCAAGAGGCGCCGGGCCTTGTTCAGGGTCCTGGACCTGAAGTCCTCCCAGCGCTTCCTGACATGTTGTAAGTCACGGACTGCCACCCCCTCCGCGTTGATGGCAGTCACGATATCAGTCGAGATCCGAGTCTGTCCTTCCTTGTCGGCGCGGGAACTTCCGCAGAGGGCATCATACTGCCCCAGGACTTGCTCCACCAGGACACCAACTTCAGTGGCACTGAAGCTGGTGCCCCTCTGCCTCTCTGGCCGGGGGTTGTCAGTGGTCACAGATGGTGTTTGCCCCGACATGACAACCCCAGAGGCAGGAGTGGGTGGGCAACTGGGTCCTGGGGCTGGGCTGTGGAGCGATGGAATCCCAGTCGGGAGTCTTCGGTTCCAGCAGGGGTGGTCACAGCAACAGCACCCCTGGCTGATGTGCAGGCAGCAAATGGCAGTGCACGTGGGCAGCAGGCAGTCAGGCAGCAGCAGATGGCAGGTGGGAGCGTGCTCGGGGCTCTGGGGGGCAGTAGTTCGGCCTTCTGGGCAGGAGCGTGGTCTTCCGTGTGCTTACGCGTGGCCAGCTTGATACGGAGTAATTTGGCACGTGAAAAATCTGCACGTCAGCGTGTAATTCGAGGAAAGGCCCTTAGCGAGTAAGCGTGTCTGCACGCATACGCATTTTCATTGGACAGAAGGCCCCTCAAGCGCAAGCGCCCCTGTGACGTGACGCGTACAGACGTGCATGCGCATTTCAGCGCGCGTGAAAAACTGCACGTCCGCGTGTAATACGAGGAAAGGGCCATGCGCATAAGCGTGCGTGGAATTGCACGTTCGCGTGTAATACGAGGAAAGGGCCATGCACGTAAGCGCGCGTGGAAACTGCACGTCCGCATGTAATACGAGGAAAGGGCCATGCGCGTAAGCGCGCGTGGAAACTGCACGACCGCGTGTAATACGAGGAAAGGGCCTATGCGCGTAAATGACGTGACGCGCGCGTGCGTTTCCCTCAGCACGGGTTAAAGGTGAGCGGGCACAGCAGTTCGCTGTACGTGCCTTTCGTGGAGACCGACGTATGTTGCTGCTTCCTGTTGTTTCGCGCACCATCACAACTTCACAGCTATCAAGGACGCATCTCTTCTTTTGGCGGGGGTATTGGCTACGCGTGTTTTTCTGCATCGCGCTAGTCAGACGGTGAGTCACACACGCTCTTTTCCCCACTGCGGGTGCCCCTGTGTATCGCACCCATTTTCGATGTCATAGTAGCCTGCGTGTCCCACGCGTACGCGTTATTCGTGTTACTGGGTGCCACCGCGTACTGCGGGAGGTTGAATCCACGCACGTAGGCTGCAGGGTTGCGTGCACGGTTTTACTGCAGTTTTGGGGTGCCTGAGCATTGCGTGACCCGTCACCACATCACCGGGGTCACATACAGCCTTGCAGGTGCAGGGGGGCTGTTAACATCTTGCTTCCCACCCCCTTCACCCCAATTGCCCAGGTCAATTGTGGTGTACAACTCCCATTGGCACCACTCCATCTGTGCCAGCACTACTACATCTGTGCCATGGTTGGGAGGCCACCAAAGGTGAGGGGCGCCTCAGCTGGGCGTGGCGGGCATGGTCGGGGACGTGGCCGTGGTGACCAGGGAGTAGGGGGACTCCAGGGTGTCCAGGGCAGCCACAGAGGGGGAAGAGGCAGGGGTGCGCCACTTGAGCACAATGTTGTGCCATGTGTCGGTGCAGCCATGCCACCACCCCCTGTGGTTCCGGGGGATGCAGCTCCTGCATCTGGCACTGGCACCCATATGACCCGGCAGTCCGTTCCATCGACTGCCACGGGCCCAAGGGTGGTGGTAGCTGCAGGTGCAGCTGTGGACACCGCCACCCAGGCTCAGGGTCTGCCAGCTCAGGCTGCGTTGGCACTTGAAGAGCCCTTGGTAGATCTCCAACAGGCCAGGGGGGAAACCATAGGGGCAGGCCGGGCTGCTCAGACCAAGACACGTGTCCCTGGGGCAGTCATGTCATCTGCTGCCCCGAACAGCCGGGTGTTGGCAAGTGCAGGGGCAGATGCACCCAACAGCACCCCGGTTGTGAGTCTGCCAACCAGGACCGTTGCGGCCAACCACCCTGCCACAGCTGATGTTGCTGCACAGGGTCCATTACTGGGCACCCAGCTGCCACTGACGCAAGTCAGGCCTCTGGTCATCCCTCCACCTGCCACTCCCTTGGCTCAATCCACCGAACCCACTGGCCATGCTGGTCAGGGCGGCATTAGCCAGCCAGGGTCTGCGCCACAGCCACGACCTCCTGCACGTCGAGAAAGAAGCCTTTCTGTAAGCAGGAACTGGACTTCCTCGTGGACTACGTGCGGGGCCACAGCCGTGACATGCTAGTGGGTGCCAATAGTCAGACCACGGCTGCCCAACGTGACACCCACTGGAAGCATGTTGCCGAACATGTCAGTTCATTAGGCCATGAGGTGCGCACGGCGCAGGAGTGCAAAAAGCGTTGGAATGACATCAAGCGCAGCACTAAGGCCAAGCGTGCCTCAAATTACAACTTGACTCTGGTGACTGGCGGTGGGCCTGCACCAGAGGAGGAAGAACTCACTCCGCATGAGGCTCTCATTGCGGAGTTCATACCACCTGAATTGGTCGAAGGAGTGGGAGAGAAGCTGGACTTTGATGCCCAGTCCAGTGAGTGTTGATGCGTGTTTGTTGAGGACGTGTGTGTTTTCACTTGTGGGATGTGTAGTGCATGATTGCTGCTACATGTGACGTGTACATGGTTCTGATGTGTAAGTAATGCAATGCTACCGTCATGCATGCCTCCTCTGCCTGCATGCGGGACTCCATGTAGGCATGCTCCCTTGCCCCTCCTCCGCCACTCTGCACCCCAGTTCCACCTTTGCACTGGTCTGCTTCAATCTTGCCAATGTGTACTTTCTTGTTCATGTGTCCTGTGTAGATGCTAACTTCCAGCGTAGAATCTGCTAGACATATGCCATGTGGTACAGCCTTAGTACTCGATGCAGGGTATCTCACTTGTACTGTGCATGGGTCAGATGTCCCGCAGGGACATGAGTGCCCATTCATGCTCCATGTGCATTGCACGCATGCCCCTATGTGTCCTTGACTGGATGATCACTGTAATATAAGTCCTTGGTTACATACATTGCCTGCCTTCCCATGTCAACTGTGCCTCAGTCCTGTGTTGCACACATGTTTAGGCTCTGACAATCTGTGTGGCTCACAGGCCTCAGCCTGTTCAATGGCCAATGACTCTGTCCAACTCTTGTTGTGTCTTCTTCACACGTGGGCGGCCTCCGGAGTTTCCATCATGTGTCCTGCCCACTGTCCCAGCATCATTTGCAGTGTTGTAATTTGAATCACATGAAGCTGTTGATGCCAGTCAACACTGCCTGTCAATACACAGGTGTATGGTCAGCCTTTTGATACCATGCTAGGCATCCCTGCTTTGGTACTGGGGTGGAGGGGTGCTTGGCTTCTAGACATGGTACACATTGAATGCACAATGCACGTGATGTCTGATTTTGACATTGCACTGCCTTCACATTTCCTGGCACACACCATGCAGTGCTTGTACATGTAGGTAGTGAGTGGCGTACACATTTTCTGCACTGCATAGACCCACTTCCATGGAAACTGCCACCTTGCAACAGGTCTGATCACAGAAGCTATTCAAAGTAGACCCAGCATGCATGCCAGGTCATATGTTGTGTGTCACATGTCTGCCTGATGCCTTTGCTGTCGGTGTGTGTGTGTGTCGTGTACTTCTGACATGTGTATTGACCTTTTCCGCTCTATTTTTCAGGTGATGACGCAATGGAGGCAGAGGATGGTGTTGTCATGCCAGACACAGGGTTGGTAACGCCACATCAACCCGGCACTAGTGGGGGTCGTGGGGTGGTAGGCCACAAAAACCCCCAAGTGCTGCAGTCCATCTTGTCTCTGGCTGCCTATGAGTCCAGCCTTGATGACGACTCTGACGTCCATGTTGAGTTGGATGACCATCAAGTCCATGTGTCAGGGGTGAGTGATTCTGATGTGGACACTCCTCTGTCTGCGACCCCTGCACTGAGGGATCAGACAGTCTTGGTTCCTCCGCCCGTGGTGGATCGGGAAGCAGGGTCACCCTCCACACCAGTCACTGATGTGCCTGGGACATCACGTTGACGGGGGCATGTAGTCGTGCAGCCGCAGGCGGTGCCAACACAGCGAGGACCCCCGGTCCTTGGGTCCCGCAGGGGTCAAGCCCGGCAACGCGGTCGCCGCGCGCAACCGCTGTATACTGAGTGGGAGCAAGACATGACTGCCAATTCCGAACGGCAGGGGGCAGCAATGGAGAACATCGCTGAGAGCATGGAGCGTGTGGCCCGATCTGTGCTCCCCACTGCTAGGCAGGTGCTTCTCCAGCAGCAAGCGGCACGGTCCACGGCCCGCTCGCTCAGGCTGGGCATGGCGGCCTCAGACAGGGCACGCCAGGCTGAAATTTCGTCTCTGCGTCAAGCAATTGCTGCTCACGCAGAGGCGCACATGGATGCCTTGAGGGAGGAGTATGCTTCCCTCAGATCCACTCTGGGTGTCCTTATGATGTCCCAGAGGCAGCAGGCAGAGGAGAGGTTTGCACAGCTTGAGTGTACCATCTCGGCTGAGCTACAGGCTTGCCGGGAGGTGCAGCGGTTGTCCAGCCAGGCCTTGCAGGAGTAACTCCGTGTTACACGTGCTACCTTGCAAGAAGAAGCACGTGTATCACGGGAGGTTCTGCATGCAGACCTACGTCACATCGCCACACAGAACCAGGCTCACCTGTCCGGCAGACTTGCTGCCGACGAGGGGCAAGCTGCGGCTAGGCGTGGCCAGGCTACTGTGCCACGTCCTCCTTTCCAGGATGAGCCAGACTCGGACGACCATCTATCTCCCACATAGGTCGTGCTGTGCAGGCGTTGAGCCCATGGAGGATTTTTTTTTGGCTCAGCATCATCGCATGTGGATGTTGAGCAGCACCCTGTACCTCCCCCCTCCTGGGTGCCTCCCCTCCCCCCCGGGTCGTATGTGGCCATTTTTGATTTTTCTTTTAGTTTAGTTAGTTAAGTTTCTGTTTGATAGTTAGTTTAAAATTGCTAGTCTATTGTGCTTTCATGTGACGGTGCGGTGCTTTATGGCTTTTGAAGGCATCCACTGTCTGGGCCCTTCATGGTTGTCTTGTGTATGTGTTTGCTGCTTGGGTTCCTTGACTCACATATGCCACTCCTGCCTCCCTTATCCATGGGCTCGCAAGGATGGTTCGGTGTTACAGCATTTTACACAAGGGCATTGGACTGTCATATCTGTGGCATGTCTGGTGCTGTGTGACTTGTGTTGACACCCCTAGTGGGGATGATTTAGGTGTCATTTAGGTGTCATTGTCCACTGTTCAACTTTTGCTAGATGGGGTGTGTCATGATTAATGTGGACATTGATTGCTATGCATTGTGTAGTATGTTTCATATCTTTCCTGTACATGTGCTTGTTGCAATTCATGCTGTAGATAGTGTTCCACACTTTGGAGGTGAAAGACGGACTGATGGTGTAATTTGTGATGTGACTCTCTGACATGGTCAAGTAATGAGATGCCTAATGAGACACACACAGATGACTATGAAGCATTAATCATGTGTTTCATGCCCTTTCTGCAGGGGGATGAGCCTCCAGAGCACCTTTGTCAGCAGACATGTCCCATTGGACGACGGAATTCTGGACCCGTTTGTTGGTGCCCACATGCACATGTGTGCAGAAGCAGAGGCACAGTGATTGCAGACCCACATCCTAGAACTGCTGACATGTTCCAAGGAACTCCAGGCAAGGTGAGCATCACAGGGGGGCCACGACACAGCAAAGCTTGCACCAGGCGAGTTGCACATGCAGGCTTAGTCACAGCACTGAGGGTGAGCTTAGACGAATATTGGTGTTGAAGCACACAATGCAGCTCAGATGTGTTTGTGGACTGATGGCTGCTGATAGTAGGGTTGTCTGGGACACATGCAGGGGCAGTGGCACATACCCTCCGGTACACCAAGGTCCATTGAGGCACTTGTATCAACCATGTAGCCTTCCGAGACATGGAAAGGGGCAGCTCACAGGGACATACAGCAAGGGACATACTCGGGTGCAGTGCATGTCTTTTCCACGTACTTCATGATAAATGCACTGCCAACTTTGTTTCGGTCATGGTGGTACGCAACTTGCTCTGTAGTCATGGCTTGCTATATGGGTCTGTCTGCTTACCCAGGGAACTTTGCATGTTGTGTGAATTGTGACACATTGGTGTTCCATTTGCCACGCACCCAGCAGCGGCTGCCTTACTGCATTGACGGTGTATGACCCGTCACAGCGGTGATGTTATATATGGGTATGAAGCATCAACCACAGATTGTCTGTTTGTAGAGTAGTCTGTTGCTATGGGGCATATTTGGTGTTGTGTTTTTGTGCAATTGGCACGTACAGGTTGTTGATTGTGTCTCTCTTTGCAGCATTGCAGTGCTCCTGTAACCGGACCTGAGAGTGCGCAGGCAGGAGGCCAGCACTCAAAACCAGAGCTAAGTGTCTTGTTGTTTTTCTTACAAACTGCTCTGCATAGGCTTGCTGGGGAGTGTACTGATGCATGGATGTATGTGTGGTTCAATTTGGTATGTTTTTTTCTACCTAATCACCCGTGATCCTATGCAATTTTGAAACCTGTACCCTCTACCCGGTGTTCCTGCTTCCCGTGCCTATCCAAGCAACGTTCCCTGACCCTCTTTCCCCACTGGGGTTGCGGATGCCTGTGTAAGCCCCGAACTTGCAGGCGCCAAAACCCTAGAGGGGGTGATTGGTTCGTACCACTCCTGATCCTGGACTACAGAAGGCCATGACAATAATGTCCAAGTCTGTTTGGATTGTGTATGTGTTCATGCAGGTTGTACATTTTCGTGCATTCCCTAGTTTCATGTGTCATTCCTCCTCCTCTCTCCTGCCGCTCATTCCAGTCATCCAGTGTGTCAACACCTGTCCCGACTGCATATCCCTGAACCTCCTTCCCCACCAGGGTCTCAGGGGCCTGTGTGAGTTTGACCTTGCAGGCACCCGGGACATGGTGGGGGTGGTTGTTTCGTGACACTCCCGCGCCTGTACAGGGGACCTCTGACAGTACACATCCATTCATGGTGCATCATCCTATGTCATGTACCACACATGTCTCACATCCTGTCGTGACATTGTTTTGCTGTGCTACCTTGGTTGTTGCATCATTGTAGTAGTACTTGGCCTTTGTGAGGTAATGCTACGTCAAGTCATCTACTGGAGGGTGTTCGGGTTCGTTTTTATGCCTTGGATTTTGTGATTTTGGAAATGAGTGTGGATTCTGAGGGTTCAGGCATCTTTTTACACACAAGGTGGGAGATGGTGACGAAGGGTAAAGGTGATCCTGTGGCCAGGTGGAATTGAGGTTTGGAGGCTCCATGACCCAGGTGCAGCTGTTCAGTGGGTCATGGTCATTTGTGAGGGGGGGGGTTGTTGTTGATAGTTGCCTTGCCCTGCAGTGTGATGGGAACTCTGACATAGTAATGGTGGTATCCCATGTACCTGTTGTGTTCTGCTGATCAATGCCTGTTCATGTGTTGTGTTTTCCTTTCAGGTGCGAGGGGATAGTTGTGGTTTGACATGCTGGGGTGTACACATGGTGGATGTTCACATGTGATGTGTAGGGAACACTGATGGTCACTTGAGAGTGCATGTCCTTGCATAACCACACACTTGCACTCTGATGCACTACATGTACTCCCACCCTTGCATATCCACGTGTACACTGTTTGCCTTCTGGTGCCCACTGTGTCCCGGCAGCATATGTTCTGTGACCGATCATGGATCCAGTACATGCCTAATTTGATGTTTGACGTGGTCTGTCACTTAGATGTGATGCTCAGGGTGTGCATCACACACAATGGCTGTTCACTGTGCTGTGCGCTGAGCAGTGTGATGTGGTGGGGTTCCGGAGTAGGATACTGCACACATGAGCTGCAGTGTTGATTTTGCAATGCATAATGTGCATGTAGACAGGCATTCATTGTGATGATACGTCTACGACTGTTGTAATGCATTTGGAAATTACTTATTTTGGGTGGGAGGTTGTTGGTCTGTCATTTCATCTGATTCCGGGTCAGGCAGCAGTGTCTGATGCCACTGTGCATTTAGGACATGGCAATGTGTACCTTATCGTTACTGCATTGGTGTATGGGTATTGCGTGCCATGTCATGTTGATGTTTGGGAGGGTTTGAGTGACATGACAGTGATGGCCATGGCCTGGTTTTCAGGTGTGTGTGATGCACACCTTGCATGTCCATGTCATCCGCTTCTCAGAGCAACTAGCTGGGGGTAGATTTCTCTCCGCAGCAGGGCCCTCCCCCTGGAACAGACTTCCGGCCTGACTTGAACTTGAGGGGAATCATCTCCACTTCTGGAAGCACCTCAAGACCTTCCTCTTTGCTTCTGCTTACTGTCTGCCTCTCCCTTGCAGAATTCTCCACTGGAACTGCACAGGAGCTGCAACTGGGCCACTCTCACCGACCTCGGTCCCTGGCCCAGCCACTCTCCACTTGCACTGCCTCCCTGGCAACCCCTGCACTGCAGTACTGTCTCTCTATCCCTACAGCCCTCCCTTCCCAGCACTTGTCTGCACTTACCTTTGTAGTTGCCACCAGGCGACCTATGTATTATTTTTTTGGGCTACTTCCCCTGTACTGGACTCCGCCCCACCCTTCCCCTTGCACTTTTCCCATTCCCCCTACCCCTGCACTTGCACGATCCCAATGACACCTGGCCTAGTAGTACCGTTCTCTGTGTTCCCTTGTTCCCCACTCCCTGCCTCATTGCGCCTTGGAATACTTGTGTATGGCCCATATCATGTCATATGTCATATGTGTGCCTTTTGGTCACACAGGATAGCTTGTGTTTAAGTAGCTAGGGATGCAGACGATGTGGCACTTCCATGGCAACAATCTCAGGGTGGTAAGGTTGTGACAGTTGACTGTCTCTTTGTCATCATCGATTGTCACCTGGTATGTGCCAGGCCTGTGAGCACTCCGCAGGGGTGGGAGTTTAGGTGAAAAATGTGGCCACAAGGTGGGTCCGGGCGGGTCCGGGCTTCCTCGCCACGTGCCCTGTCCCCTCCCATGGGCAGCGCCTGTGGATGGGGATGTGGGGGCACCACCATGTCCACCGGGACGCCCTGCCGTGTTGCAACATTGTGCAGAACACATGCTGCCACAATGGTCCTGCACACTACTGGTGGTGCATAGAGTAGTTGCCCACCAGAGCGGTCAAGGGAGCGGAAAAGTGACTTGAGCACTCCGAATGTGCGCTCCACTATGCCCCTGGTTGCAATATGGGCGGCGTTGTATCTTACCTGGGGTGATGTGGTGGGGTTCCGGATTGGCGTCATCATGTGGTTGCTCAGAGGGTAGGCACTGTCCCCTGGGGAGATGATAATAGTTGAGATTATTAGGGTTTGGATATTTGTCTGTGTGTGACTTGCATGCATGTGCAAGGGCATTTGTACTGACCTAGGAGCCATGTGTCGCCATGCTGCCCAGCTTCCAGGGCCCGGCTCAGGGCGGACATTCTGTATATGAAACTGTCATGGGTGGAGCCAGGGTAGTTTGCATAGACAGAGGTGATGATTCCCTTTGCATCACATACCACCTGTACATTGATGGAATGCCAGTGCTTGCGGTTTCAGTAGATGTGCTCAATGGCCCTAGGTGGACGTAGGGCCACATGGGTGCAATCTATGGCACCGAGCACTTTGGGGAAGTGTGCCACCGTGAAAAAATCCAGGACAACGGCCTGCCTTTCTGCGGGTGTTCTGGGCATGTATATGTGCCTGCGGACTGAGGGGTGCGCTGTCATGATTGCCAGTACCTGGTGTAGGCAGCGTGACTGCGTGACCTGTGAGACCCCACCCCACTATGGCAGTGGTCCGCTGAAATGACCCAGTGGCCAAAAAATGCAGGACATTGAGCAGCTTCTCCAAGGGGCTCACTGCTTGGGAGCAAAGGGTGGGGGATGTGAGGTCATCTTCCCACTCCCTGACCAGGTCTAGGATGATATGGGGTGGAAACCTATACCTGCCATAGACCTGGTCATCAGGCATCCCAAAAAGGCTTGTCCGTGGTGCGAAAATGCGTGCCCTGGCTATTCTCCCCTTCCTGCGGTGTCCCACGATCAGTGCAGCGACAAATGGGGCATTCATCGTAGCTGTATATATGCGTTTGTTGTTTGCGCGCACTTTTATGCTGTGCGCAGGGACACTTCCGCCTGCCTTCGTGTGGCAGACGCGTTGACGCCTGTCCACATCTTTTGCCGTGCGCGGGTTTCCCGTATTCGGATACGGTCCGAGTGTCATCGCGTGTGATCGGAGGGGAGTGAGCGTACACGCAACTGGCCTGGGTACGTGTGTTTCGGGGTGCGCGGGAAGTTCCACACGCGATTAGCCTGGGTATGTGTGTTCCGGGGTGCCGGGAACTTTCACACGCGACTGGTGGAAATCCACGTGTGTTCTGTCATCACGTGCAATGAGGGAAACACCTGCGCGCGTCACGTCACAGATGCGCTCACGCGCTAAGGGCCTTTGGTCCAATGAAATCGCATATGCGCGCTGCCGTGCATACGCGCTAAGGCGCGGACGTGCAGTTTCCACACGCGCTTACGCGCATGGCCCTTTCCTCGTATTACACGCGGACGTGCAGTTTTTCACACGCGCTGAAATGTGCATGCACGTCTGTACGCGTCACGTCACAGGGGCGCTTGCGCTTGAGGGGCCTTCTGTCCAATGAAAATGCGTATGCGTGCAGACGTGCTTACGCGCTAAGGGCCTTTCCTCGAATTACACGCTGACGTGCAGATTTTTCACGTGCCAAATCACTCCGTATCAAGCTGGCCACGCATATGCACACGGAAGACCACGCTCCTGCCCAGACGGCCGAACTACTGCCCCCCAGAGCCCCGAGCACGCTCCCACCTGCCATCTGCTGCTGCCTGACTGCCTGCTGCCCACGTGCACTGCCATTTGCTGCCTGCACATCAGCCAGGGGTGCTGTTGCTGTGACCACCCCTGCTGGAACCGAAGACTCCCGACTGGGATTCCATCGCTCCACAGCCCAGCCCTAGGACCCAGTTGCCCACCCACTCCTGCCTCTGGGGTTGTCATGTCAGGGCCAACACCATCTGTGACCACTGACAACCCCCGGCCAGAGAGGCAGAGGGGCACCAGCTTCAGTGCCACCGAAGTTGGTGTCCTGGTGGAGCAAGTCCTGGGGCAGTATGATGCCCTCTTCGGAAGTTCCCGCGCCGACAAGGAAGGACGGACTCGGATCTGGACTGACATTGTGACTGCCATCAACGCGGAGGGGGTGGCAGTCCGCGACTTACAATATGTCAGGAAGCGCTGGGAGGACTTCAGGTCCAGGACCCTGAACAAGGCCCGGCGCCTCTTGAAGGCAGCGGATGCCAAGGGGCGCCGGGGCCACTTGTCGGAAGAACAGATGAGGGTCCTGGAACGCATATCCCCAGCACTCCACGTCCAGTTCCTAGAGAAGCAGACCCGTCTGGAGTCGAGCGGTGAGTGTACATGCATCCTGATTGTGAGCAGTGCGTGTGGTGATTATTCAGTATTGTGCAGGTTGCACATCTGTTTGTATGGGGTCGAGTATGGGTGGGGGTGTACAGGGCCGTGGGGCTGACACATGCGAGGGCTGTGATGTGTGAGACATGGATGGTGCTTGTGTGTGTAGGCTTGCATGCCAAATGCAGTTGTGTGGGCACACATGTTTGGATGAATGTGTATGTAAGTAGACATGTCCGTGATGTCACGCATGTATGTTGTTTTCGGCTGCATGTATCAGCACTGTGTACAAGTGCATGTGTGTGTATTTGACAAGGGTGCAACAGTGATGCAACATGGATGCATGTGACAGCGGTATGTGCAAGCCTGATTGGCAGATGTGACATGGATGCCCGTCTGAACAGTGCGACACTTGACAGAGGTGTACAAATGCATGCAAGTGTGGTGGTGTGTGTACATGTGTGGTGCACTTCCTGTGTTGCATGTGATGTCTGGCTCAGCTTTGCCTGCTCATGCTGTTGTATGTGTATGGATGGTGGTGGCAGTCGCGATATGGCTGTGGTATGGCTAATGTGTGCGAGTTGTAATGACATGTGTGTTGGGGATTGTGATGACATGTCTGAGGTTTGCCAATGCCACTCATGTACAACTGTCATGTGTGTATGTGTCCATTGTACAGTGCCCTGATGCCTGTGTTTTGTTTCTCCCTGTCTGCAGCGTCAACTGATGAAGAGGGCGGAGAAGGTGCTGTGGAGCACAGCGGCGGGGATCCGACCGCCAGCCGGAGACGCAAGGCCCGGCTCTCCTCCCAGGTTGTCATCTTGTCGGGGAGTGAGGAGTCCGGTGCCGCGTCCCAGGCCGCAGCTGCCGGGGGGAGGTCCAAGAGGCGGAGGTTGGAGTTGGACTCCTCGGCAGCAGAAGGGGCAGCTGGGACCCCACAGGGCCCAACAGGGGAAGATGGCACGGAGTCATCCAGGTTGGTGGGGGGTTTGGTGGAGGAGGAGGCCGTGCAAGCACCAGAGACGGGGTCTGGAGGTGGGGATCCCACTGGTGCTAGTGGTGCAGTGCAGGACCAGGGACAGGAGGCAGCACAGGCCGCCGCGGAGGTGCCTGTGTGCAATCCTGTCCCCGATCCTGTCCCTGCATCATCTTGCACCAGCAGGGATGCCTACGTCCAGACCCGTTTTCAGGCAGGGGATGATCTCACGTCAACTGGCCTTCCTCTGCCTGCGGACGTGGCTATCCAGGTCCGGGTTGAGCCTGTCCTGGCTGGTGTGGCGTTGCGTCAACGGGCCATGCAAGGTGACCTGCAGTCTTTTCATGGAGAGACTGCACGTCATCTCGAATGGCTCGTTGACCACGTCAGCCTGCTGGGACAGGTCACCCAGGCCGGATTCCTCCGTCTGATGGGGCTTGCTCCGACCCCCTCCTCAACTGGACCCCCTACGCGCCAGTCGTCCTCTGTGCCATCTTCCCACCCATCAGTCACCTGGGTGCCCTGTGGTGCTGTCTCTGACGGTGCGGCCAGGCTGGTGGAGGAGGCATCCCTGCCACAGTCGGGAGTCGGACGTCCAGCAGGGGTGGCCACATCTACGACTGCACCCCAGCCGGTGGAGGATGTGCAGGCAGCAGGAGGCAGTGCACGGGTAGAGGCACAGCAGCAGCAGCAACGTGGTGGGAGCCATGAAGGCTCGGGGCCTTCAACATTGGAGGGGCAGGCATCGGTCGGAGGGCAGGAGGACCCAGGACAGAGAGTGACTTCCGTGTGGCAGCGGTTGGGCCACGCCATAGATGCGGAGCGGCAGCGGACTGAAGAGGCACGGCTCACAATGGTCAGGGCAGAGAACTCCATGCGGAGGGCCCTGAGGCGGGCCGAGTGCCTCGAGGCAATCCGCAGGGGTTTGGAGGTGGAGACGTCGACGGCCCTATGGACCCTCGGGGCCATGGAGGAGGACCGCCTCTTGGACATTGAGGAGGAGTTCGATGATGCCCTGGCCCGTAACATCCACAAGTGAGCCGTGAAACTAGCCCGCTGCCCTTGTACATAGTTTCTAGGTAGTGTTAGGTTTCATTTTTGTTTTTATTTTATTTGGACCTTTCGGACATTGGCCACATTTTTGTATATAGTTTTTTTTATTAGTTAGTGTAGTTAGATAGGTTTCCTTTATTTTGTTGGGATAATGGACCCTGGATTGTTCCCATGTACATAGTTGACAGTTGGATTGTATTTTTTTTTCTATTTTTGACCATGGAGCAATGGCTTTCTTTTTCATTTACCATTGGATTTTGTTTTGTGGACATCGACTTTGGACATTACTTTGGATTTTTATTTTTGGTTTTGCTTTTTTTGACGGACATGCTTCTTTTCATTTTTGTACATTCGCGTTTCTGTTTCTTCTTTTTTTATTCTATTGATGTTTCCTTTAATACATATTATTTTTGGTGAACTTCAATGTGTGGTATCTCATTGGTTTCATGCATTTCATGATATGTGTTTTGAGATTCACTGACACCCATTGGGTGCATGTGAGGGAAATGTGTTTGTTTCGGAACTTGCAATTGGTGTTCTGTGATGTAATTGCAAATTATGAGTGGGTGGATGCAATACTCGGGTGGGTGTTTTGCATTTGGAGGCTGACCATAGGGACCAGGGATCTAGATTGTGATGACATGTTGGCTGGGGAACATGAGTTGCACATGGGTGGGGGCCTGCTGGCAGGTGCCCCACAGTGCTGGGGGGGTGGGGGTGGTGTGAGACATGGGTGGGGGCCTGGTGGAGGCTGCCCCTGGTGGCTGGGGGGTGGGGGTGGTGGGAGACATGGGTGGGGGCCTGGTGGTGGGTGCCCCTGCACTGCTGGGGGGGTGGGGGTGGTGTGAGACATGGGTGGGGGCCTGGTGGAGGCTGCCCCTGGTGGCTGGGGGGTGGCGGTGGTGGGGAACATGAGTTGGACATGGGTGGGGGCCTGCTGGCAGGTGCCCCACAGTGCTGGGGGGTGGGGGTGGTGGGGAACATGAGTTGGACATGGGTGGGGGCCTGCTGGCAGGTGCCCCTGGTGACTGGGGGGTGGGGGTGGTGGGAGACATGGGTGGGGGCCTGGTGGAGGCTGCCCCTGGTGGCTGCGGGGTGGGGGTGGTGGGAGTGGTGGGAGACATGGGTGGGGGCCTGGTGGTGGGGGCCCCTGCACTGCTGGGGGGGGGTGGTGTGAGACATGGGTGGGGGCCTGGTGGAGGCTGCCCCTGGTGGCTGGGGGGTGGGGGTGGTGTGAGACATGGGTGGGGGCCTGGTGGAGGCTGCCCCTGGTGGCTGGGGGATGGGGGTGGTGGGAGAAATGGGGGGGCTGGTGGAGGCTGCCCCTGCACTGCTGGGGGGTGGGGGTGGTGTGAGACATGGGTGGGGGCCTGGTGGAGCCTGCCCCTGGTGGCTGGGGGGTGGGGGTGGTGTGAGACATGGGTGGGGGCCTGGTGGAGGCTGCCCCTGGTGGCTGGGGGGTGGGGGTGGTGGGAGACATGGGTGGGGGCCTGGTGGTGGGTGCCCCTGCACTGCTGGGGGGGTGGGGTGGTCTGAGACATGGGTGGGGGCCTGGTGGAGGCTGCCCCTGGTGGCTGGGGGGTGGGGGTGGTGGGGAACATGAGTTGGACATGGGTGGGGGCCTGCTGGCAGGTGCCCCACAGTGCTGGGGGGTGGGGGTGGTGTGAGACATGGGTGGGGGCCTGGTGGAGGCTCCCCCTGGTGGCTGGGGGGTGGGCGTGGTGTGAGACATGGGTGGGGGCCTGGTGGAGGCTGCCCCTGCACTGCTGGGGGGTGGGGGTGGTGGGAGACATGGGGGGGCCTGGTGGAGGCTGCCCCTGCACTGCTGGGGGGTGGGGGTGGTGTGAGACATGGGTGGGGGCCTGGTGGAGGCTGCCCCTGGTGGCTGGGGGGTGGGGGTGGTGTGAGACATGGCTGGGGGCCTGGTGGAGGCTGCCCCTGGTGGCTGGGGGGTGGGGGTGGTGGGAGACATGGGTGGGGCCTGGTGGTGGGTGCCCCTGCACTGCTGGGGGGTGGGGGTGGTGTGAGACATGAGTGGGGGCCTGGTGGAGGCTGCCCCTGGTGGCTGGGGGTGGGGGTGGTGGGGAACATGAGTTGGACATGGGTGGGGGCCTGCTGGCAGGTGTCCCATAGTGCTGGGGGGTGGGGGTGGTGGGGAACATGAGTTGAACATGGGTGGGGGCCTGCTGGCAGGTGCCCCACAGTGCTGGGGGGTGGGGGTGGTGTGAGATATGGGTGGGGGCCTGGTGGAGGCTGCCCCTGGTGGCTGGGGGTGCAGGGGGACATGCGTTGGGGGGGAGTAGTGCAAGTTGACATGTGGGTTGGCTGGTGGGCATGGCCATGGTGGGTGGGGTGCCTGCATGACATGTGCTGGGTAGGCCCCTGTGGTGTGAGCCACCTGCAGGGGCCTTGGAGGGTGTAGAGGGAACACCTGGGAAGACCCACACGTGCAATTCACGTGTGCTGCTCCCCGCGCACCCCTGTAATACACGTACCCTGTTGATATCGCGCACACCTGTAATACACGTACCCTGATGGAATTGCGTGTGGAACTTCCCGCGCACCCCTGGAATACACGTACCCCGCTCAATCGCGTGTGTAACTACCCGCGCACACCTGTAATACACGTACCCCGCTCAATCGCGTGTGTAACTACCCGCGCACCCCCGATATACACGTACCCCGCTCAATCGCGTGTGTAACTTCCCGCGCACCCCCGAAATACACGTACCCCCCTCAATCGCGTGTGTAACTTCCCGCGCACCCCCGAAATACATGTACCCCGCTCAATCGCGTGTGTCACTTCCCGCGCGCCCCCGAAATACACGTACCCCGCTCCCCCAGGCCCGATCGCGTGAAGAAGTTCACGCGAACCCCTGAAATACACGTAGCCCGCTCCCCCAGGCCCGATCGCGTGAAAATGTTCACGCGAACCCCTGAAATACACGTAGCCCGCTCCCCCAGGCCCGATCGCGTGTAAATGTTCACGCGAACCCCTGAAATACACGTAGCCCGCTCCCCCAGGCCAGATCGCGTGTGTGACTTCCCGCGAACCCCCGGAATACACGTACCCCGCTCAATCGCGTGTGTAACTTCCCGCGCACCCCCGAAATACACGTACCCCGCTCAATCGCGTGTGTCACTTCCCGCACGCCACCGAAATACATGTACCCCGCTCCCCCAGGCCCGATCGCGTGTAAATGTTCACGCGAACCCCTGAAATACACGTAGCCCGCTCCCCCAGGCCCGATCGCGTGAAGAAGTTCACGCGAACCCCTGAAATACACGTAGCCCGCTACCCCAGGCCCGATCGCGTGAAAATATTCACACGAACCCCTGAAATACACGTAGCCCGCTCCCCCAGGCCCGATCGCGTGTAAATGTTCACGCGAACCCCTGAAATACACGTAGCCCGCTCCCCCAGGCCAGATCGCGTGTGTGACTTCCCGCGAACCCCCGGAATACACGTACCCCGCTCAATCGCGTGTTTAACTTCCCGCACACCCCCGAAATACACGTACCCCGCTCAATCGCGTGTGTCACTTCCCGCGCGCCCCCGAAATACACGTACCCCGCTCCCCCAGGCCCGATCGTGTGTAAATGTTCACGCAAACCCCTGAAATACACGTAGCCCGCTCCCCCCAGGCCCGATCGCGTGAAGAAGTTCACGCGAACCCCTGAAATACACGTAGCCCGCTCTCCCAGGCCCGATTGCGTGAAGAAGTTCACGCAAACCCCTGAAATACACGTAGCCCGCTCCCCCAGGCCCGATCGCGTGAAGAAGTTCACGCGAACCCCTGAAATACACATAGCCCGCTCCCCCAGGCCCGATCGCGTGAAAATGTTCACGCGAACCCCTGAAATACACATAGTCCGCTCCCCCAGGCCCGATCGCGTGTAAATGTTCACGCGAACCCCTGAAATACACGTAGCCCGCTCCCCCAGGCCAGATTGCGTGTGTGACTTCCCGCGAACCCCCGGAATACACGTACCCCGCTCAATCGCGTGTGTAACTTCCCGCGCAACCCCGAAATACACATGCCCCGCTCGCACAATTGCTGTATGTTGCCACTTTTGTAATGCGCAGGGACGCTACCGCCTGCCTTCGTGTGGTGGACGTGTATCGGCTTGTGCGTGTCTTTCGCTGTGCGTGGCTTTGCCCTATTCGATTCCATGAATACGTGTGGTTCGGGTGCGTGTGGGCGTTCCGTCTGCTTCCCTGCAGTACATCCCCAGTTACGCCCTTGTTTTCGCGAGTTGTTCCCCATTCCGCGCGTTACACCCCGTGTTCCGCCCACTTTCTAGTGTATGCGCCGAGGTTGTGCGTTTCACTGTGCGCGTCGCGCACGTCTTTCGGGATGTTGCAGTGACTTGTGCGCCATGCACGGGTTTGGCGCACATCCCGAGGTAAACACGCGCAGGGACTTCCATGAATCGCACGCGTGCGCCTGTTTTTTTGCGCTTGCGCCTGCTTGCGCCTGCTTGCGCGAAGATTTTCTGCGCACGTTTGTTCCATGAATCGGCCCCTCAAAGTCAAACCCAGGAGACCGTCACCACTAGAACCTCAGGAAAAACCTGTAAAGTTCAACCTGGTCGTACCCCTGGAAATTCTATGGGCTCGAGCTTTCTTCCCATGGTTAGTGTGCCCACCAATATTCCGTCACTGGGTTAGAATCTCACTGCATCATATCCAAATTCAATGGCAAAAAGGTTCGATCCCCGGGGCCGTGCTTAGAAACCTCTGGTTATTAAATGCGTTATAAAAACACAACTAAGACATATTCCTGTAAAATCGCCTCGATGCACCCGTGCTGGGTGAGCACTTTAAAAATGCACATACATATATAAAAAATATGCTCAAGACCGTCAAGCAAGAGCACCAACATATATGACCTTTTCTCTCAATAAATGTCGAATTCTTGGCAAACGTGCACTATCGTTACTTGTTGCCGCAATATTTCCAAACAGCTTTGCATTACAAAAGCAGGTAGACCTAGTTTTGTGATCACCTTATTATTTTTTAGCACGCCGCCAAGAAACGACAGCGTGAAGCACAACAGCGGAGAGCACGTTGTGCAATGATCTCAGTGGGTAGGATCGAGAATAGGACTGTAGTGACTGATAAACCTTACTTCTCAGGCTTAGCCTAGCAGGTGCAGAATTCCTTCTTCTCTTTGTTTCATTTTTCATGTGACCATGTCATTATTATCTTAGTTGTGATGGCTGCCTCCAGTCGCACTTCATTTGTTCTGCAAGTGTACATCACAGGCGGGCACACAGATAGTGCTGGATCAGAGTGAACTAATAGAGAACTGGCACAGCAGCTGTAATGGCAGGGAAGCAGCCTCATTAGAAGTCCTCCCGTGAGCCAGCCCATGTGTATGTTAGAGTGAGCAATGTGCTCAGCGGGAGATATTTTATTATAGGCTGGAAATCAGCACAGACAGAACCTGCTTGGCCACGTGTTGAAAGTTATCTAGGTCTACCTCCAGGGCTTCACCCATGCTCTGCTCTCCGGGTCCAACGTATCGGCCACAAGCTTGTCGATGGGGCTAAAATACACCCGTTTGACAATCTCTTAAAGAAATGGGTCAATTCTTTCCTCTGGAATGTAGGGTAGAGTGGGTTCATATCTTTCTTCTATATTTATAAAAGTGAACATTTGTGGGTGTGTGTCTGGGTTTGTTGTTTGGTGAAGCGTTGTTACTTATACAATTCCACACCGTGTCACCAATCTGCACCAACTTTTGCAAAGTTACCTATTAGGACCCTCCGGACATTTGTGGCTACATGACATTTAGACTCCCCCACCCCTTTCCCTGGAATCCAGCAACACTCTAAATTTGTTAGTGGCTTTGGGGCTTGGCGAAACGTTGTTCCTCTTACAATTCCACACCGTTTCACCAATCTGCACCAAATGTTTCATAGTTACCTCTTAGGACCCTCCACACATCACTGGCTATATAACAATTGTACACCCCACCCCTTTTCCTGGATTTCAGCACCTTCACACAGTAGAAGGTTGCTTGAAATCGGCGAAACATCAATGTGGTCGTAGAAGGACCAGTCCTCAACCCTAGAATGCACGGTTTCTGGGACATTTGCACTGCAACAAACTGTACCACGCCATGGTGAGGCACAGGTGGGCAGAAAGCACAGTAGGTTCCAGTATGCAGCAGCACACCAACTCTCGCCTGCCCCAACATCTGTTCCGGGGTATGTCAGCCAGCCACACATGCCCATATTCAGTGCAGTTTACTTCAGAGTGCAAAACACATTAAGCGATATGCGATTCGGAAAACAGAGACCTACAGCAACTTAGATTTTCAACAATTGATGGGAGTGTTGTCATGCCTGTCCACAGAACCTGTTTGGAGAACGGGTACTTTTTGCAAATAGACTTCTTTCAGTGTCCTCTATGCACCTTTTCGTAGTGATAGTCGAGCAGCCAAGGTTTGGTCCTCAGGAGGGCATTAGGGAGATTAAAATGCAGCAGGGTAACATGGTAATCGGTTCAAAAGAAAAGATTAGCCAGATAGATAGATGGCTTTATGGGATTACTTGCATATAGATATATAGCAGTGGCGCGGCAATAAATATACACCGGAGAGTGGAGCTGAAGAATATATTCGTCCCTGCCCACTGGCCATGGTCGAAGGGCATGGCCAGTGGTGCCGGAAAATATACAGTGGGCATGGCCAAAGACCATGGCCAAAGGCCATGACACACTCAGATATTATGGACTGTCCCTAAGATGTGGGTTTAATAAAATCAAGCACTTTTATAGTTCGAGTGCTCGGGTACTTTTTCAGGCAAACCACAGATCTTGTAATTATGAGGCATGGGTGTGCAAGCCTTGTTGGTTTGGAACATTAAAGGGGAATTGTTTCCACTCCCTACTCGGAGTATCCCACTACACCTAGAGGCATTGCACTCGTACTTGGAAACATGGTGTGGAATAATAATTGCAGTGAGCTGCCACCTCCCTCATGAGGCTTTTATGTTTTGATTGTGTAGAGTATCCCTTTATGTCTTGACAGCTTGTGGGGGGAACTAACACACATTGACATTTACACGTACAGCAGTTTGTAGCACCTGCGGAAATGCACAGAATGTGCCAACTTGTTTCAAGGCAGATGGATGCATAGCAGGGTTCTACATCTCACCTGACACATGGCGATATGTCGCACATTGTGTAAGAGAGCGGCACAATGACAGGTTCATTGTGTTTCACATAGTGGGAATTCAGTGCTAATCTCTACATAGATCCATAAAGCAGGTTGGTATAAGAGGTATATTTCTTTGAGCTGTCATGGCTGAAGAAGTAGAAACTAAGCGGTTGGCAGCAGCAAAAGTGTTATTTAAAAAAGGCACAGGTGCCAAAGAGTGGATCAGTCATATCATCAGCAGGATTAACGGTCCAATAAAACATGGACACATTTGAAAACTCAAGAAAAAAGAAATAAACAAATGGTGGAAGGCCATGATTCTCCAGAAATATATATATATATAGCGAAGAAATGAATTCCTAGAGACCTAAGAATAATAACAATTCCCACCTATGAGGACGTTGATCCTCTATTGCTAGAGGAATAGACTGAATACACACATACATGCTCATTTAACATGATGGGCACCCTAATCAAGTTTGCAAAATTAAACCGACTCAAGTTAATTAATGGCGGAGCAATTATTTTCCTCAAGTGACAGAGATGAATGCAAAAAACGTATGTCATGTCTTGAAGAAAATCTTGAGAGAAATCAGCCAAAAGCAACACAAATACCAAGTGTGAGCCCATGGCTCATTTCGTCTACCATTTCTCTTTAACTCATCCAGGAAGCTATTTGTAGATAGGCTAGAGAACTTGAAATCTCCTTAACACCTCTATATCAATGACACACAGATTGCCTTCAAACTTCAGCATACTCACCACATGATATCACTAAGTGGCCAGGCTCCATCAATCACAACTTTGGCGGTAGCCCTTAAATTCAGCGGTAGTGCTATTACCACCGGATTTAAGGGTCCGCCAAATCAGGACTTCGGCAGATTTCTGCGCTGGGGAGTTTGGCTGTAGGGCTAATACCGCTGCCGGTAATACCGCCGGCGTTACCGTCAAAGTCGTGATCAGGCCCTGTATATGGCCATCATCCATAGCATTATTATTGGTACAAACAGGCTTCAAGGAGGATCCTATAGCAGGCATTGAGTGCAAATGACTTAGACTGAGAGACTGAGAGAAATGTTTGTAATGCGGGGCATGTTCAAATGGAGCTGAGATGCACATCACCAGGCAACCTGGGTGTCAAAAGTACACTTGATAGCCCAATCCAGTTCTCAACCCAGAACCAGCTTAAAGCGATCAGTTCAGGTAGCATTAGGATGCCAACGCAGAGG
This sequence comes from Ambystoma mexicanum, assembly GCF_040938575.1. Lineage (NCBI taxonomy): Eukaryota > Metazoa > Chordata > Amphibia > Caudata > Ambystomatidae > Ambystoma > Ambystoma mexicanum. The sequence goes on from NC_090934.1 coordinate 363,168,585, forward strand.
ATTTTGGATCCATAAATTACCCACCTCATCCTTAGAGGCGGAATATCTGGTATCAAGTGAAAAAGTAATTTAAAAAAAAATGAAAACAAATGATCAATTTAGAAAGACAGCTCTGTTTGACCTCACAGAGTGTTCTTTCTAAATCAAACTGTCATGCACCTGCCACGCATGGGTGCGCGCAGGGGCTGGCATGCGCGGGAAGGAGAGGAAAGGCGCATCGAGTGAGGTAAGTATGTTTTAGGTGATGTACATCTGTGTGCGTATGGAGAGTAAGTGTGTGTTGGGCTGGGAAGGGGGATGTGGGGAGGAAATGAGGTATTAGGGGGTACAGGAAAACCAGTTTGAGAGGGTTGGGGTGGGGACAAGATGCCGATTTCCGAGAGGGGAGCAGTATGTGATATTTCTGCATTTTAAAGGCCACACAAAAACGGTTAAGAAAATAGTCTTTTTTCTTATTCGCCTTTTAAAATGCAGAAATATCCCCCTGGGAACTCCACATTCGATGTATTTTCACCCTTGTTACAATAATGACATGATGGGTTGCCACCCCCTCTGTGACCCAGGCAAACAACCAAGGCTTATACATGACCCTCTCTCCACTATCTGAACACACTACTAAAGCAATAACAAATGCAACTAACTCCTGCTTAACCACACATGGAGTTCATCGCAACCAGTCTTTGTGGTACCTGATCCTCATTGCGTGAATTATAATGGGATTTGTGGGGGTGATTGTTTACCCCAAATGGAAATATGCCAATCTGGCCTATTTTTTTAAACATTGTTTTTAATTGTTTTAAGCTGAATTCATCAAATTTTACAATTTCATTTGCATCAAAACATGTGCATTAGTTAAAATAAGATATAATATTTAACAAAAGTATTGCTTTACATTTACAAATTAACTTAAAACTTAAAGGAACATATAAACATTAAATTCAATAAAAAGGAAGAAAACAAAGTTCTTACATAATGTTAGATGGAAAATCTCATTTCATTTCATCTGTATACTCTGTTTCTTCCAATTTTAATATTTAAAAAAATTCTTTGTAGCGATCCTCAAAGTCACCAAAAATCCTGAGAATATCATTTGCCATAGATATTCAGGAGACAATTCTCTATACTTATCTAATATTTTTTTGAAGCATTGCACACATAGGCCTGATAATTTTGAATATATTGTCAATAGATGTTGTAAGGTCTCTTTGTCTGCACCATTCTTACAAAATCGGCACACAGAGTCTCTGACTGCGCTCAGTTTGCGCCTAGTCTGTATTTCCAATGTTGGCCAGAGATTAAGGGCCTCATCACGACTTTGGTGGTAACCCTTAAATCCGGGGTCGCGCTATTACCGCTGGATTTCAGGGTCCGCCAAATCAGGACTTCAGCGGATTTCGCCCTAGCTCTGAGCTGGGGGGAAATTCGCCAAAAATTTGCTCTATTAAGGGTCCGCCAAATCAGGACTTCGGCGGATTTCACCCTAGCTCTGAGTTGGGGGGAAATCCGCAGAAAATTCGCGCTATTACCGCCGGCGGGAAATCCACCGGCGGTAAGAATGGGGAATGGGGCATTCCCAAATGGGCTCAATGGGGAATGGGGAATTACATTACCACCGAACTCGTGATCTGGCGCTATTAGCGCCGGGGAGTTCGGCGGTATGGCTAATCTTGATAAGCCATGCATCTCTCACGGGTCTTTATCCAATCTAGTTGGAATAATAGCATTTTTGCCTGGTCAGATTAGTTACTAGTGTATCTAAAGATATATTCACCTCATCGAGAGCTTGAGTTACAGTCAATCTCCATCTCCTGACAAACAGATCTTGGGATTCAAGCATATGCCTTGAAAGAATTCCTATCAGCAAGGTTGGTTTGGTAAATAACAGACATTTTCTAAAAAGTGCAATTATTTGCCAGAGGTAATGAGCTTGCAGGGAGATTATCCCCAGTTCATACCTAATCATTACTCCCGGAACACATCCTGATCATTTAAGCAGGTGTTTCCAGAATCTAAATACAAGCCTATTCCACAATATTTCACTTATTGGATTTTTGGATTTGTCACCGTATAAAACGATGGGAGCTGTCTTCTGCAGAAAAAAAGGTTAAGACGGGTAGAATTGAGAACTTCCCACATATGCCCTCAACTATAGTTGCTTGTGAAAAAGACCTAGTTTTAATTCCAAACATGAAAAATGGGCCTTATTGTTAGCCTGATCTGACAAAGTGACACCTAAATACGTTTACTGGTGTACACATTCTAACACTTGATTTTGTAGTGTCCATTTGTATTTGCGTTTGACTGTATGATTTTTTTTATGGTATACCAACATTTTTGTTTTCTTCAGATAGATTGACAGAAGATTTTTTTTGTACATGGGTGGACAATGCATCTAGCAGTCGCTGTAAACCCTGGGGAGTATTTGAGATCAAGACATACAGTTTTTGAGATCATCGGCATACAGAATTGCTGAGATAGGACTGGAAGCTAGTTTAGGCGGGTCGGCAAAAAGGTCCTAAAAGGAGTTCTGGATGTCCGATACAAAGGAGTTGAAGAGGGCCGAAGCAAGGATGCATCCCTGCCTCAACCCCCTCTGAATCTCGATGTATGGAGTCAAGGAGCCCTGTAGATCAATTCTAACCAAAATCCGAGTGTTGGTATGCAAATCTCTCACTAACTGAACCAGGTGGGCGGGACATTCAGCTCTCATTAACTTCTCTATTAGAAGTTCCCTAGATACTGAGTCAAACACGGCTCTTAAGTCTACAAAAGTGAAGTATAATGATTGATTCAGTGGAATACAGCGAGCGATAATTGCTTTAATGGTTAATAGGTTGATCGCTGTCCTCATTACATGTATAAAACCAGTTTGGGACAAATTGCGTTTAGCGTACTCCTCAGTCCATTGCATCAAGAAGGGCGATGGGTCTATAGTTGGTTGGAGAGGACCAGCTGCCCCTCTTGAAAATTGGCACCACCACAGAGCTTTTCCAGGACTCCGGCAGACTGTTGGTTTGAATGATCTGACAATACAGATTATAAAGAATTTTGGCCCATATTTGTGGATGTTGGTTAAAGGTACAATTCACAGTCTGTCAGGTAGAATGGTCTTTTCTGAGATCTGCTATTGTTAGGATTCTTCTCCTTCTGTGTGCAACCATCTGGAAGCTCGTACATCTTTCAGTAGTGCGCTATCCATTGATGGTGCTTTACACCATTGATCTGTACTGCCATTTGTCTAGGTTGTGTGACAGCCTTAATCAATGCCCAGGTATCAGATGCATTCTTGGAGTGGAAAGCTCTGAACTTGTCCTCTCCGTCACGTTAATATAGGATGGTTCTATATATGCGCATCCAATTCCGATATTTGCATTTTAATGCTCGCAGTTCTTGAAGACGCGCTGAAAGCGGAAGACAAAGGACTGCCTTTTTTGTCTTTGTGTAGCTGCATTTTCCAGCCCTGAACCTCAGTATATAAAACTGTGTTTTGGTTTGTGTGGTTTGTATTGACTTCTATTTTTTTTTATTTTGAAACATTTGTAGAGTATCAATGTATAGTTCAGTTCTCCATCCATTCTGATGCAAAGAGAGTAATGAAGACTCGTTCCATTGAAAATGATTGCCAGAGTTATTGATATTTAATGTGTATCTATATGGATCGGTGCTCTTAGGTGGTATATCTTTTCGAAAGGCTCCATTCAGCAAAACAAAGTTGCGATCATTCATTAAAGTACTCCACCTTTCAGCACTAAGATTTTGTTTTGTAGACTTTTGGACAAAACATTGCATGTTCAAATCACCGACACAATGACATTAGAGATATCGGGCGCATGTGCTACCATGTCAAGAAGAGACTCCAAAGCACCCAGAAAAATATTGTCTGAAATTTCTATAGGATTGCGATTAATGTGGAATAGAGCAATATTGATTTTGTTTGGCATGACACTGGCCCCTGAATGTCTCTGTATGACTGAGGATAACCATTTTGCAAGGCTTTTCTACTGAATTTGGTGTCTTGCCTCTTGAGTGAATCGCCCATGGTTGTTCTTTTTACTGTTGTAGGATCTAAAGCCAATACAAAACCCAGGGCGAATAGTTCTAATTTTGCCTTTCAAACCACATTTCTGACCAAATTAGATTGTAGCCATTTTCGCACTATTGGCAAGTCCAACTCACTTAAAAACTCAATTTGGGAAATGTCAGTTGAGTTGATTTCTTGCAAAGATGGAATATCTTCAAATATCGCTAATACGGAAGCTCTGTTCAGGTCATATAATAATAAATAATAATAATAGAGGAAAGGGAGCAGGTCGACATTTTAAGATGAAGCAATGATCCTTACACAGGGATTTTATTGATGGTGAGTCTCGTTTAATAGTATCAAGTGGTGCCTTTGTTGAGAATTTATTGGAGGGATCATTAGGTGTATTATATTTCTTCTGTTGGATACATGGATCATCTCCATTGAACAACACCATGTTATAAGACTCTTCTTTTCTATAGCTGGCCTGATCTTGAGATATTATACAATCTCTAAAGGTGGTCGGAATTAAGTCTTTGATCTGAGGTAGTATATCACACTTAGAGCTGGAATCACCAGACAATTTATTTGCACACGACTCAAGTGTTGGCAAAATAATTGGTTTATTGCTCTCCTCGGAGGATCATTAACTACTTGTGGCGCGGACGCAGAATCTGTTTGTTTTAATTGTAAGATCAATTATCAGCGTTTGATTCCCAGTTGACTTGGCATCATTATGTGCAGGCTTCTGGTGAGCACTCTCCCCAGCTGAGGCAGTGATTAAGGCGTTAAGAGGGGCATAATCCGGGGAATGACTTTCTGGTTCTGGACATTCTAAATTCTTTATTTTACTCAGTTTGCACGATTGCTTGTTTGCCGGTTGAAGTGCGTCCGGTGAAATTAATACTGACACTCATTTTACAAACTGTTTAACACTGGTGCTCGAGTGAATGCTTTTACTCTTCTGGTTTTTAGTTTTTTTTTACTTTATTCTCTATAACGTTGAGATTTTTTTTACAAACAACATTTTGAAAGATGTTGTAAGTCGAGGCTAAATTGACTACCTTAGGAGTCGCCTTGTTATTTGACAAAATATTAGGAATCGATTCCTCAGGATTGATACATTCAATTGCATCAGTATTAGCACTGGGTAATGCTTCACTATTCGCCACCTCTGCACGGCTTTCACCTGCTGTCAAGCTTGCTGTGGGGGGAGAAAGGGGCAAGATTTGATTGTCACCCTCAGCATCCTGCAATACAACATCCAACCTAATTATAGCGGGGATACATGGTATCGCCATCCAAATGTAAGGAGAGTTGTCAGAGGAGTGGCTTGGATTTGTTACTCGTATCCGATTTGATAACTGTGGCACTTGGTTCAAGTCGCGCCTCCAATTTCTCATTGATGGCTTGCATTTGTAACATCATGCCATCTATCTCTTTAGATTGGAGCGCTTTTGTATCCCAAGTTTTCAAATAGTTTGAATAAAGAAGCTATGGAGGTATTCATAGCATTCAGAGTAATATGCAATAAGGGTGTCATTTCAGATACCACCAGCACCCGGTCCTATGATGTTATGGGTGATGCAGATAAGGATGGGGGGCGCCGGGGAACTGGATTGGAAAAAGACAAAGACAGGTTTGCGGCCGTTTGGTTTTTCAAAAAGACTCTGAGACTGACTTGCAGTATTCTTCTCACGAGTAGGGTCAACATTAAAAGGTGAAAAAACGCCTGGCACACCAATTGGTGAGAATTTGCCCCCAGTATCAGCATCAGTTAGAACCGGCCTTGCTACCTGTTGGTCCTCTTCTGGGAGATTGGTATACTTCACTTTTGCAAAGCCTCAGCCGGACTGCCAAACAGCACACTTGCTGACACTTGAATGCGCACGCGGAATGCGTTTGCACCCTATGTTAAATAGAGCAGCCAGGTTTAAGGGGGCGTGATCCGATCGTGCACAGTATCTAGAATGATAGATAACAGAATAAAGAAAATGAAAGTTACGTTTGCAGCGGCATGTTTTGCTGCTCTGTTTTCCTTAGCCCAACCCACACAGTCCCGCCCTAGGTCCAACACACACAGGTCAACCCTAGAACCAACTCACACAGTCCACACAGTTCAGCCCTCACCATTGGTGATTCGCACATCCCATTTCCATGCCTCCCCAACACTCCCGACACCCCATCCAGTATGCCACATCCATGCACCCCCGAATCCCTCCGGATAGATAATCCTAAATAACAGACCAGACACGTTTTCAAGTTGGAAATCACAATGCCACAGCAAACTTTATCTGTATGAAGTCAATCTTACAGGCGATCCGTGTATCCACCACACCACAGGGTTTTCTACGCCGGGTGAGGCTTTTTAGGTACGCCCCTCCCACCGTCCGTGTCCGGTGGACCCTTCCGGTTAAGCCCAGCCCTCCCTACCAGTTTCTCTCTACCCATGGCTATTTATTGCTTGCATTTTGAACTTTTCCAGACACTTTCCCGGTTGCCCTTATTCTCAGTACACATTCCCCAGACACGTTTTTTTCGGTGTCCTTATTCACAGTACATGTTTCTAACTCACAGACACTTTTTTCGATGTCCTTAATCACAGTAAACGTTTCTACACGGCTCTGTGCTCACGTCCCCTTTACATTACCAACTCTTCCACTTTTGCGTTCTTGTTCCCTTATCCTACCCCTTCCAACCATCTAATTCTAGCACTACATGATCCCGAGGCACATTTCTATCTCCCATTTCCCGTCCCCAGAGCGCTGTGCTTCACCTTCATTCCATTTCTCCTGGTTCCCTCTCCCCTTTATCCATCATCAGTGATCTTACCCTGGTCCCCCCGTTCCGATTCTCCTTAGTCCTTACCCTTCCATCCCCGAGGCTCACTCCTCCTCTCCCTTCCGGTTTCCTCCTCTTACGCCCGACTCCCCCCTTGCCTCCATGTTCTGTTCCCTCTGAGCCGTACTCCCACCCCTGCTGGCCTCCATGTGATGTTCTCTCTATTTCCCCAGTGTCCCAGTCTCTTCGTCCCCAGCCTTGCACTTACCCCTTACCCCTTAACCCCCCTGTTCCCCCTTGTCACCCTGGGCCCCTCCCTGTGCCCTCAATTACCCTTCCCTTAGGTATTATGCTTCCATTTTTCCTTCCCCTACTTGCTTCCTTACCAACCATACTGTGCCCCCATCATCTTGTTCCCCCCAACTTCCCTTGTTGCGCTTTGCGTTTTTTTCATTCTCCTCTTTCCACCCCCCCCCTGCATTTGGGGTTGGAGTGGCTTACAAGCCCCCTAACCCCTCACCCTTCTTTCCAGGGCCACCCCTGAATCTATTACTCCTGGGTGCCATAGGTTCTAAGCTGTTGGCTGAGCAGTCCCCTACGGCCAGTGCTTTGCTAAATGGATAGGCCTGTGACTCCACCAAGACTCTCGGCGGGTTGCCGACGGCAGAGAGTTCCCCCCACCCCGACGACAGGTCCTACCTCCGGCCCCCAAACATGCTGCTCCCAGACTAGCATTTGCTCGTACCCTTCCTTTTTTGGAATCTCCTCCCCCCAACCCCCATGTCTTGTCAGAGTTCCCCCATCTCCCTCTACCCTGCTTCTTGGCACTTTTGTACCCCCTCACCTTTGCCCCTTGTGACCTCACGTGCACCCTGAATTTGTCAATGCATCCCTCCATTCCATGGCCATGAGAGCAGTGCTGAAATCTGACAAATGCGTCCTATCAACCCCAAAATAACCAGGTACTTTCAGTGTAATCAGTGGGTGACGAATCCATACCATTCTGTTGCTTTTTTAATAACCCCCCATCCTCGAGTTCGCCTTCCTCCTTGCCGCCTCTATTCCCCCATGTCGCAGTTCGCGATCCATTCTTGCCTAGCGATAATTTCTGACCACATCATCTCCGTGCCCTGAAAGGCCCTCCCTATCCGTGTGAGTATAAACCTCATGAGAGCTGTCAAGTCTCTTCTGCCCCTTGCTACCAGGTCGTTGTCCCCGATGTAGCAACAGGATGTCGGGTGTGGGGTGATGCTGAGCTGCCTGCTCCAGGGTACCCACAGCTGGTCAAACTGTAAACCAGCCTTTGTAATCCAGTACATTTTGGTGTGTTGGAGGCCCATGTTGCCATCCCTATTCCCCGTCCTTGCTCTTTCGGCCTCTCTGGACGCAAACAAATGTCCCACGACCCACACTCGGGTGGCTTCTGTGAATATAGGGGTGTTAATTAGTCTGTTGACAGATGATTAAGGGCACCCCCCTACCCTTCCTGCACCCATGCTAGCCCTCCCATCCTTGCCCCCTTCCTCGTCTCCTACTACTTAATGTAGAGCTTGAATTTGTCTGATTCCCATCTCCCTATTCTTTTGACGATGTCGTCCCCCAGACCCTCCCTGTGCGCTGTGGTTGCCGCCCCTATGCAGAATGAATGAGTAAGATAGGGAGCTGGGTCAATGCCTGCATTGGCCAGGGTTGCGGCCAGCACCTTTTTAAATTGGAACTGGGTGAGAGGTGTACCGTCCTCGTGCATGAACAAGTGGGGTGACCCCCCTCCTCTGGCCCCCAGGAAGGCTGCCATGGTCGAGACTGGGCAAAAGGCCTACTGGCCCAGTTTACCCAAAACCAGCTCACTGCTTTTGGCTCCTTGGTCAGTTTTGGATATCCTGACATTGACTTGTAGCACCCCCTCCCTTATTGACATATCTTCGACCTATAAAGCCTTGTGGTCTTGGTCGCCCTTGGCTCTGGCGACCAGCTTGCTGATGCATAATGCCCTGAAGAAGGCTAAAGCAAAGCATGCTTTGAACATTATGTGTTCGTACCATGAGTAGCAGACTGCTCCTGTTGCTGACATAATTCTTTTCAGTAGGTCAAAATGAATGGGTGTCCTCTCACACCTGGCCTGAGGTGGCCCCCTGTCCCTGTCCCATCCTTTCAAGGGCGCCCTTACTAAAAAGACTTTGGTTGGATCATGACTCCCCACCAGCTGGCTGTGAAATGCTATTGCGCTGAGATGTGCCGCTACCCATAATCTTAATTTCCCTGCACGCTTGGCCCATAGCACAAAAGAATCTATCTTCTTCTCCCAGCTGACCCCCCCTCCCAGGTCTTTGGTGATCTCGAGGAATGTGTTGAAGTTGGTGTTGTATCTGGCTCTTGTGCTTCTCGCCAGCGCCCTTACAGCTAGCTGTCTCATACCTTCTCCCAACTCACTAAACGCCATAGATGGTCGCTGAACGGGGTCATGGTTGCCTGAGCTTGTGGGTTGTAAGAGGATTCAATTCATCACTACAGCTAAGTCAATGCCTAGTCTGGGATACTGAATGGAAACCCTTATTGATATATCTTTATGTCCAGTTCATGAGTTCTGGATGACTACCCCTATATAACACCCCTCTCTTAGAATCACCCTGGCCCCACTGAGCCAAGAAGTAGTTCTGTTTTGCAAGTTTAAAAGGTTTATTTGTGAAATAAAACAAAATATAGATACCACGCTTTTATAATAAATTAATAATCAATATCGCCCTTATAAATATAATGTTAATCAACAATGGGTAATCTGACACTAGCACACTTCTTTATAATCAATGAGGAGTTGGTGTAGGATGGATAAGGCAACGAAAATACTTTTATGATTTCAAGGGAAAAGCAATGAGGAATAAAATGCAGTACAGAAATACTTGATATGATTTTAGCAAAAGATAAGATAATCACTTTTTCTCTGGCAATTCACCCCTCTCCCCTATGCAATGTAAGAAATGGAAAGGAGATGGAAAGAGGAGCACACAGTTCTCAGGAATGCAATCAAAGACAATACGAAATTCAGTTCCCCCCCAGCAGGCTTAGAGGAAACAGGTAGGAGTTTGAAACACAGGCCCAAATGCTTTTAAATGTGATGGCAATGGATGGGAAAATGTGTCAACTGATTTTAATTCCTTCTAGAGATTCAGGGTGAGTGGGAGATGCGTGTTGGTATTATTTCAGGCTCACTTTAGCAATGCTCTATGAGTTATTAAGAGACAAACACATTTTTAGCAAAGGAAAGCAATAAGCTGCTATGTTTTTACAGGTAAAGAAATCCAGCCAAATCGCAAATCACGGCAAAATTCACGAGTGCCTGAATCGTGATTACGAATATTAGTCGGTTCGTCGGAAAGCCGAGATTCTAAGCTTTCAGAGGAAAGTTAAACCAAGTTCCTAGGACAAACGGTTCCAGAGATATGAACGATTTTGCAAAGGTCGTTTTTTGGATTTAAAGTAAAACTCAAAATGACAGGTGACAGCTTGCAACTGCAGAATTGACAGGTGACAGTTGTGCAGCTTTAAAAATGACAGATGATACGATTTCTAGGAGGCAGTTCTACTTAGGTTAAAATAGTTTAGATTAGATTATTTTAACTAAGAGATTGGTTCTGCACAGTTCTGCTAGGTACTCACAAATTAAATTTGAACTAGGCCTCGCCACGGATCTGGTCAGGTTTTGGACTGGACTCCGGTTCTGGTCTCGGCACTTCACAGTGATCTGGGTCAGCTCTGCTCTGCTGGTCTAGCCTCTCTGGATTCTGGATGTAACACTGCTTTCTGGGTACTGCTACAGGTTCTGGAGATTGATGGATTTGAAGTCTGGATCTCTGGATGTGAAGTCGTCGGTCAGCATGCTCCGCAGCAAATGGAATTGAATGTCTCTACCTGTCCCAGCAGTCTCTTTTTATGTGTTTTGAAAATGGGTGTGTGCCTGGGCCTAGCTAAGCCTGCCCCTCTCTACTTGTCATTGGCCCAATTCAACCCTTACCCATGATTGGGGGAAGTAATGGGGGAAGTAATGGATTGCCAGCATGATGAAGTCTGTTTATGGGTCAGAGGATCCTCCCCTGGTCAGTTTGCCCACAAATCTATATTTGATTCAAATACATCCTTCCCAGATATACAATTTGTTGAAATTACATGTGCACATTATATATTCCTTATGGTCCATGCTTGTCCGCCTCTGATCTTCCTGGGGGGTTGCATTCAAAAATGACAACATTTTGCGCTTTTTAACTGGTTTTGCAATATCGGACATTTACCCAAAATTACACACATGTGCGCAAGGAGTATGGACATTAATTGATTAAGTGTCAGATTTTTAACATGCAGACATTTGGAGTGAAACCCTATTTTCCGCTAGCAACCCCCCAGAATACACCACAGGGTCCTAACGCCTCTCAAAATGTTCACAGAAAAATCACAAAAATAATGATATTACTTATATAATTCTGACAAGTCCGCACTATGAGTTATCTATCTATGCTCTGGTCAAAAAGGGGTGTGGCTTCCCACATCACAGGGTGGAATAACTGGTGTATCCACTTCCCCCAAGCTCAGCTGCTAGCAGAGGAACTGCCCCTCCCAGTTTCCCCTAAGAGGAAGCCACTTTTACGACGCCCCCAATATAACATTTGCCTGAGTCCACGACAGGCCTTTGTTCAACTCCCTGTAGTCCCCAGCTGCTCCACCCCTAATCTAATCAGAGAGGTGACAACTCCTTTTGGCAAGGGGAAGAGTGGCTGAGCAGGTTTTAACTCCTGTCGGGGGTAGTTGTCAGGCAGAATCCAGTTTCATTAAGCCAGGTTTCAGATAAATGTCACTTTTTGTTCCCAGTTTAAATCACTTACAATGTATACTTATACATTAAATAATTACTTCCTTCAAGTCATTTCAGAATATAGTTTTACATTGTATCCACCTCTTAGCAAGTCTTTCCTTGGTCTGGTTTTGTTTCATTTGTTCAGTTTTACACAAAAGTCTGGTGGCTTTAAAACGCCGGCTTTCTGATAGTGGTGAGTACTGGTAATGCAACCATTTTTGGGATTAAGAAAATGAATTCCCCACAAGAAGGTTGTATCTTTGGAGTGGTCTCGTGCCAACTGCGCAGTTCTCCTATTCTGGCGTGAATGTGGGCAGTGATAGCTCTTCCCCACATCCACCCAGTCTATTGATTTAGTTTGTTCTGGGATCGAATAATGGGCGGCGACAGCTCATCCCCACATCTACCCAGTCTATTGATTCAACATGGGTCAAAACCCATGAAAAAACCCCCACCCGACTGCGCTTTGATTCAAGTCGAGGGGAAGTTGGGTGCAAAGGAGGTTTTGAGCCCTTGCACTGGTATGTCCCCATTATCTTCTTCCAATCCTGTAGGTGGCACAGTTCAGCATCTTTTCCTCCCTCCAGTCGATCAATCAGTTCTCCTTGCTGGTCCTGATGGGAGGATTGGGCAGTACACTGGGCCCCTTGGGTCTCTGCTTCCGGTCTCCGGATCGTCCTCCTTGGCCAGTCTCCAGGTTTTCTTTCTCCTAGGACGACAAAGGAAAAGCGACAATACCTATTCGTAGACATTTTTCCATCACTACTAATGGTGTGGCAGACATATACATTTTATACTTTAACATACCTAACATTTTACTTTTGAGATACAAGTTATCATTCAAAGACAGTGGCTTACAAGAGTATAATATTTTAAAGACTATATGTGGGATATTTTAGGGTTGGAACTGAATTAATCTGGAGCGGTCTCCTCTGGTATTGCAGAGGACTCCTCCAGTTGCCGCAAAATGTGCCTGGGATGGCAACACTTTAGCTGGTTAATGTGGACCCACTTGTCTTCCCCTTCCGCCAGACTGCCTTTGGGGATGCAGATCTTATAGGCAACAGGGGAGATCTTGTCTATAATTTCAAACGGTCCTTTCCATGTAGGCAAGAATTTTCGCTGTTTGGCCTGGTTCCTTTGGAAATTGTATAGATAGACCCGATCACCCACCTTATATTCCTTTCGGGTAGTTTTTAAATCATAGTGGGTCTTCATGCTCTCTGCTGATCTTTCTAGATTTCGCTGAGCATAGGCAAAAGCATGCTGAAGGTGTTTCCTTAAATTCTCCACATACTCATGAGTTGTGGAGGCATTTATCAACGTTTGCTCTTGGGTTCTGCTGGGGAAGCACCATCTTGCGTCCAGTCATCAACTCAAATGGTGACATTTTGGTTGCAGATGAAGGGGTAGATCTGATGGCCATTAGAACCAGAGGTAATCGGATATCCCAACTTGGCCCAGAATCTGCCACAAACTTTTTTAAGATGCTCACAATGGTTCGGTTATATCTCTCCACTGCTCCAGAAGAAGCTGGCCGGTAAGCAATATGTAGCTTTCTTTTGACCCCCAGTATCTCCCACATCTTTGTCATTACTTCACTGGTGAAGTGGCTACCCCTGTCTGACTCAATCCTTTGAGGTAGACCAAAACGGGAAAATATGTGGTTAATCATCAGGGCAGCTGCTGTTTCTGCCTTGCAGTTTGGGGCTGGGAGACATTCCACCCACTTGGTAAACAAGCATGTAACGGTCAACATGTACTTGTTTCCTCTAGATGAGCGAATCACAGGGCCTACAAAGTCGATTTGCAAATCTGACCATGGCAGTGTCATCCCCCTCTTTTGGAGAGGCGCACGGTGTGTGAGGGATGATGGCTGAAATTGTGCACACACAAGACACCCCTTCAAGTATTGGTCGAGGTCCTGCCCCATGTGTGGCCTGTATACAACCTCTCTTAAGATTTACAGTGTTGTGTGAAACCCCCTATGACCGGCGGTGGCCGCATCATGGGCGTGACTTAACATCAGGCTTCGGAATGAGGTAGGAACCACCCACTGTTCATGGCCAGCTTGGGATTTCCTTACCAACAAACCGTCTTGAATTCGGAACATTTTTGGACATTTCATCAACACTCTTAGGTCCTCTTTCCCAATGTAATCGGTATCCGTCAGGGGAAAGTTCTCAGGGTCCTCAAGGTGTTGGTAAAACTTACCAATAATTGGATCCCCCTTCTGAGCTGTAATTAAATCAGCATCAGGGGTCTCCTTACTCCATTGTGCAGTTGAAAGATCATTGTGAGCATTTGTCTGGGACCTAGTGATAGCAGTGACCTGGATTTCCCCCAAAAGGGACTCTATTTCGCTTAGATCCCCTTGGATGCCTCCGGTTTTGGCCAACTGATCAGCTAAGTCATTTCCAGTTTTGTCTGGTCCCTCTACTTTGGAATGACCCTTGATCTTCTTCCAGTAGATGGTCATCCCATTCGAGGTGACCAGATCATCATTGTTTTGGATTAACTTCCCATGTTTCAGGGGTTTGTTATTAGCGCATAACATGCCTCTGGTTTTCCAGTTGACCAGGTGCTCCACGAACCCGTTCCGTACATAATCCGAATCTGTGATTATGACCAGTTCGTGGAGTTGATGCTGGACAGCAGTGAGGATGGCCTGATGCACAGCCATCAATTCTGCCACCTGACTACTTCGGGGACCAATTTTGTATCCAGCGGAGGGTTCAGGGAACTCCTTCACCCATGTATTCCCTACGCCAGCCACCAGTTCTTTCTCCCCGTCGTTGTCAACATGGTAAGAGCATCCATCCACATAGACAGTGGGCATTCCCTCACACTTGTCTTCTTCAAAGACTTTGTGTGGGGAATTAAGGCATGCCTCCATGTTGTCCTTGATTTTTAGACTTTCGTCCTCGAGACAGTGTTCTCTGGCACAATCATGCAAGTCAGCCAGACCTTGCCCGAGGGGACTCTTCTTGTTTTGGTCATATCTGACCTCCACAGGAAAGCCTTGCATTGACAGAATCCAGGAAGTAATTCGGGAATTACTCACATTTCCGGCCCGGATTCTGTCACTTTGGAGATATTGCAGAGGCTGGTGTGGAGTCTCCACTATGATGTGTTCCCCCTGGATAAACGGGCGGTAATTCTTCAATGCCCACACCGTTGCCAGGAGTGCCTTCTCACAATCGTTGAATTTTTCCTCCACAGAGGATAAACTTTTGCTCGCATAGGAGATTACTTTATTGACCTTGTCATGCTTTTGGTATAATACTGCCGTCAAGCACATATTAGAGAACCCTGTTTCCAGGAAGAACTCCTTGTTTCTGACAGGGTAAGCTAGGCAAGGTGCTTGTGAGAGGCTTCTTTTGAGGTGTTTTACCACCACGGATTGTTCTGACCCCATTCCCACTTGACCCCCCCCTTCAATAGATGAATCAGGGGTCTAGTGATCTCTGCGTAGCCTTCAATGGACTTTCTGCTGTAATTAGTCAGTCCAAGGAGGCTCCTTAGTTCCCGCAGAGTTGTGGGGTCTTTTAGTTTCTGGAGTGCTTCCACTTTCTTTTCTTGGGGACAGAGACCCTGAGGAGTAATCTCATGCCCCAAGAAATTAACACGGGTTCTACACCACTATGCTTTCTGAAAGGAAAGTTTTGCTCCGGCGGCCCTCAACTGTGTCAGAACATAACGGATCTCTGCTATGTGTTCCTCCACAGATGAACTTTTGATGAGGACATCATCTACATAAGCCAGGTTACCCCTCGCACCCAGGTCGGGCATGGCCTTATGTAGGAAAATGTTGAATTCATTGCCGGAGTTGAGGTATCCGAAGGGAGTCCGGGTCCATGTGTACTGCTGGCCCCCAATGGTAAAAGCCAGTTTGTATTGGTCCTCCCTACTGACAGGCACGGTCCAGTATCCATTGGTCAGGTCTCTTGCTGTGAATACCTGTGACCCCTGAATCTGGGCCAGCCCTTGGTCAATGTAGGGCAGAGGCCATCGGGTAGTATGGACCCATTTGTTGAGCTCCCTAAGGTCGGCGCAGAGTCTCCACTGGCCGTTTGGCTTCAATTTTCCCAGCACCGGATTATTGAAAGTGCTGTGGACTGGACATATTATTCCCCGGGACTCAAGGTTCTTAATTATTTCTGTAAGGGACTCCATGGATGCGAGAGGCAACCGATATTGCTTCACAAACACTGGAGTCATTCCAGGGTCCGTGGGAATTGTTGTGGTGTGGATGTCGGTGCGACCACAGTCATATGAGTCTACCGCAAAGAGATCTTGGAAATCCAAGAAAACTTGTTTCAACTTTTGCTTCTGTTCCAGAGTCACACAGGCATCAGCAAGGTTGACTCTCTCTTCCACCATCTGCCTGAAGCCTGGAAAGACTTCTGGTTTGGCTATCTCAGCAGCCTCCTCCAGCTGGTTGGAGAAGTCCCTGGTCAGGGTGTTGATTTGGACTGGAGGCTTCCGGTGGGAAAGGCAGCCCTCATGGACCTAGAAAATCACCTCATCCCTCCTGAAGTGCAAGTCACATCTTCCTTACCGTAAGGGCAAGAAGTGTACACCAGGAAGTTCCCCCCATGCCGGGTGAAGATCCTGTCTGGTGTTGTTTTGTCATCATTGTCACTGTCAAAACAGTCCTTGGGGATTGGTCCTAACAGTTAATTTCCTAGATCAATGGAGAAATGTCGGTCATCAACCGCCATTCCAATAATGGTGCCTGCGGCTAGAGTAATACTCTTTAAGTCGCTGTTATCCACCTCTATTGGAATGGTGTCATGTTCTATGTTGACTAATGGAGTTGGGTTTACCCCCAACCCTTGCTGTTGGAGAGAAGCATTTAGATGTATGTAAGCATCAGGGTTTTTCAAATGTTGTCCTCTTTTAACTTTCACTTCCAGGGAGAATTGTTGGGTCCTTTCTGGGATGGTGACTTCCTCTTTGATCTGAATTTCAACTGCATAAGGTAGCAATTGAGCTGACCTAAATGCTTTTTCTGGATCATCAAAGCCCATGGGATTATCCGCTAATCGGGACCAAGCTTTGAAGTTTATTAGGTCCAAACTAATGGCAAAGCGATTGAGAATGTCACTGCCTAAGTAAAAGGCGGCAGTGACGTCGCGCACGACCCAACAATTATGGACTATGCTCTTGTTGCCAATGGAGATTTTGAGCATTCACCTGCTTGGCAGGAGATGTTTGGAATTAGGTGCTTCCAGGTCCATTTCCCATTTAACTATCAGTTTGAATGTGCGAATGGCTGGATCTTTTGGGAGTTGGCGGAACATGGCTTCGCTGATGAAGCTCTTACCGCTGTTCACACACACTTGAGCGAGAACAGAGTCCTTCCCATCATTTAACTGGACAGGGATGAACAACTGCTCTCCAATTTGCTGAATATCAGCCAGGCTCTGAGCTGATTTCACATCTTTCTGGACTATAGGAGTGGGAGTTTCTGATTGTGGATTAGTAAAGAATTTCAGGGTGTTTCCTTCCAGTGTGGAATACCACCTTAAACTGGAAGGAAGGTTGATTTTCAGATTTTCAGAAATAGATAGGACCACCCATCACCAGTCTGTTGTCCTACTGCTATTACTGTCACGTCTGGAATTTGGTTGTTCTGGAAGTGAAATTCTACTTGGTCAGATTTTTGTTCAACCATGTGGCAGGTGCCATTTAAACTAACATGGTTGACACTCTGTTTTAATTTTATTGGTCGGCTAGTCTGGGTCCAGAGGACCTTGTTTACGCAATCTATTAGGGGTGACAACCTTCTCAGGAGGTCATTCCCTAGCAAACAAGGGGTGCTCTCTGGAGTCACTACTATGACCGGGTGTTTCACCTTGTGTCGCCCAATTTTAATGTCCAAGTCTGCAGTCCCCTCAAAGGGAATTTCCTTCCCGTCAAAGTTCTGCAGTTGTTCAGGAAGAGAGGTGAGAGGAATTCGGTAATTCTACCCCCTTCCTGAATTTAGTTCCTCAAAGGCCCTTTTGGACAGAAGGGTAGCTTGGGATCCAGTGTCCACCAGTGCCAAAATTGTACCCTGCCCCTGTACTTGTACCGGGGCATAGTATCTTCCCTCCTTCTCCTCAAGCGGGCACAGATAATGCACATTTTTGGACAACTGGTGGGCTAACTTTCTGGTTTTGGACATTGCTAGCGAAGAGATTTGGACAGAATTCTGTGGAGAGCCTTGGGAATCTGAAAGAAAAAGTTGGCAACTGGAGATCAGAGCCATTGTGGGTTCCCCTGGTTCCGGTTCTGGGCCGCCCCCCCCTTTTGGAGGCAGTCACCAGGATGGGTTTGAACCAGGGGATTTCGGTATTGTCGGTTCTGGGATGAGATGATGGGCGGCGGTAGCTCAGTCTCCACATCTCCCCAGTCTGAATTGACATCCCTTGGGACCCATTTTTCCTTGGGAGGAGTTCCCCCATCTCTGAAGGAGAAGATCCTTTTCCCAGGATCTTCTGAGGATCCCTCTCCCTCAAATTGGACCTGTACCTCCTCCACAAAGTGGGTCTGTTTGGGTCCTTTGTTTCTCCTACCTCCTCTCTGCTCCTTGGGTGGCAGACTTTCAGGGGTAAGAGATTTTGTTTCCGGTTCCTGGTTTTCCAGGGGCTGTTTACAAGTTGGGAAGGAAGCTTCCTCCAAGGCTTTACACCCCCCTTCCCCTTGTGCCTCCTCCCTGGGAACCGGTGTGTTATCGGGGTGCTGCCACCGTCATTGTTCTGGAGCACCAGGTCCAGAGTTTGGGGCATTCTGCAGTGGCATTCTCATCGGAGGGTTCTGTTGAGCCCTCAGTATGTGACCCAGATCTCGTGCCATATTTTTGACCTGGCGCTCTAACTGGGAAACC
The DNA here is from genome assembly GCF_040938575.1 of Ambystoma mexicanum. NCBI lineage: Eukaryota > Metazoa > Chordata > Amphibia > Caudata > Ambystomatidae > Ambystoma > Ambystoma mexicanum. The sequence continues at coordinate 363,187,104 of NC_090934.1, forward strand.
CACTCAGGCTGATAAAGGGCTCTATTTTCTGCCCTGGGCTGATCCCGGGAAGGGTAGCTATCCCTTCTCTGGTAGTACTCCTGGTTGGGAAGATTTTGGTACCCCTCCACCCTTGGCCTCCCCTCTCCCGGATTAGGTTGTCTGGGCTCAGGGAATTTTGGAAAGAAGGATGGATGGTTTTGGGGTTGGAAATTGGGTGGATACCTGGGAAAAAGGTTCTGCCCAGGATTTGGAGAATTTCTGCCCTCCTGTGGGAAGTTGGGAGGGAAGTTCCCTGGGTTAGGCGCTTAGCTGGATCCCCACCCCTGGGCTGGAGGAGCCCACACATAACCCAGGATTGGTCGGTTTCCCTTGTAGTGGGGACTTACATAGTCAGGGGAGCGGGAGACCCCATTTGTGGGACTACCTCCTCAGCTCCCTGTCTGTGACTGGCCTGAGGGCCTTCTGGGCTGTGAATTATTTGGTGCAGGCAGGTTTTTAGGTCCCCCCATCTCCAAATCTAAAACGGGGGCAACCTTTACCTCTGCCACCTTGGCAGCAGCAGGGGTGCTGTTGGTTTTGGGGTTTTTCGGCGCGTTATTTTTATTTTCGATGGGCTTCTGCACCTCATAGATCTGGGTAGCCTGTTCAATGACCCAGTCTAAAGATCTTTTCTCATGAAAATCTCTCACGAGCTGGGTCATTATGTATTTGGGTAAGGCATGGAAAAACGTATTGATAAATTCTCTGCTATCCGTGCGCACCCTTCTGGTGGTCTGCGCAAAAGCACGCTTTAATTCTTGCACAAATTCTTGTGGAGCCTGATCCTCCCCACATTGGAAATTGTAAGCTGCCTTGCGAGCCTCTTGAGGATTTCTGTGCACAGAAAAATGTTTTAAGATGGCCGCCCTGTATGTGGACCACCTTGAATGGTTTTGATCCTCCAGCCCCGCAAAGAAACTGGAGTATTCTGGTGAGAAGGTCCACTTTACATATTGAATACAGCTTTGGCTGTCCTTCAAATGGAAAGTCTCCATCATTTGCTCATAGAGCTCCAAGTGTTCCCAAACAGAATACTTGGCGTTCTTATGATAAGGAGTGATGACACTCCTGATTGCCTTTATTTGTTTCAATGGGTCCTTAAGCAAGGCCCTTTTTGCCTTATTGGCCTTTTTGGTTCGGGTAACCCTGGTCCATTCATCCTCTGACTCAGAAGCACTGCTCCCAGAGGTGCCCGTCTGATCTTCCAGGTTTTCCCGGATTCTGCAAGCCTGGGAATGGCTGGCAGAATGTGGGGACCTGGTCTCCTGTGTCCTGTAATGCTCAGAGGAGTCTTCAGACCCCTCCTTGCTGCCAGGATTTGATGGGTACGCCCCCCCACTGACCTAACTGGGCCGAGGTTTTCAGGATGCCCTTAATGGGCCTACTCTCCTGGGGTTCCCCACTAAATTGCACTGTGCTTGGGTGCCCATACCCGGATGCCCGCCCATCCATTCCTGGGAGGTACTGGCCTATGAGCCCCATACTTCTAGCTGGATAGTAATCTGCCATCCCCGTGGCCCTGGGCTCATGTGCGCGAGGGGACATGGCGGTGGCAGAGTCCAGGGCCTGGGAGAGATGAAGGCCTCTGGTACTAAGGCTCCTGAGGTTATGCTCAGGAGTTTCTCTTTCCCAGCGAACCTCATCTCTATCCGCCCCTGCTTCCTGTTGCAAGGCAACAGATTGCGCTTTCAGTTCCTCAGTTAAGGCCTTACTAGACTCTATCAGTCTCTCCTGCATGGCTACCTGTTGCTGGAGCCTATCATTGTGCTGACAGAGAGCCTCATTTCTCTCTGTGCCTCCTGATTGGTCCTGGAGTACTGGGCCAGTCTCTGCTGCAGGAGGGTTACCTCCTCTGTCCCATCCCTACTGGCCTGCTCCTTTCTTGCCAGAGCATCCTCCACCCTCCTGGTGTGCTCTAACAAGTTCTGGTGTTCTTTTTGGAGGTCACCCAGTCCCTGGAGGGCCAGGTGATTTTCTTCCATTTTCCTTTTTAAGTGGCAGACTTCCTGGCCTAAGGTATCCCTTTCCTGACTAAGAGCCTGCATCTGTGCCGCCAGGTCGTCCCTTTGCCTTTGGAAGGCACCAGCTTTCTGGCGCTCCTGGTCAAACTCTGCCTGGGTATCCAGGTCTTTCAAAATCAGTTTATTGCTCTCTGCCTTCTCCCTATCTAGGTGGCTTTGCAGGGTGACTACCTACTCGGCACATGCCCTATTAAAATCTAATTGTTGCTCCAGCTTTTTCTGGCTCTGCAGTAGGGAGTCCAAACCTTCTTGGTACTCCTTCTGCAAGGCCAGAAATCTGGTATCCTGGTCCGCCTTTTCCTGTTTCAGCACATCCATATCCTCCTTTATTTTAGTGATGTACTGTCTGCTGTACTTTTCTGACTCCAGCCTCCTGAGCAGCCTCTGCTCAGAAGAGTCCAGATCAGATTGGGCCTTCTCTAAGGCCATCTGTTGCCTATTTGCCAGATCTTGGCCTTCAGCACATTTGTCCTGCATGGCTCCCCTATATAGATACAAATATGCCGCTATCCTGGCAATCTTAGTATGTTCATCTTTGGCTTTAGGGGCCATATATAGTACACTCAGGGCCACATGTAGGGGACCCTGATCTCTCCATATATCTGACCCTGTTTCAGTGACCTGTTGCGCGATTACCTGCAACCAGACCGTTTGGTCCTGATGAGTCCACTCACCTCTCACAAATAGCTTATGTAAGAAGTGCTCTCTGGCTATTTTGATGTCTACCAGTGTCGTCATTCTGGAATTTGAGTTCCTTCCTGACTTACAGAAGTTTGTATTTTGTTTTTGCAAAACAGACCATTTCCTTAGAGCGTTCCTTTGAGGAGTGCTTTACAGCATAACACAGCGTGGTGATCCGACCGGATGTATGTATCTTGTCAGTTAGCACACTGTATTAATCTGCACAAGTGATAGATCTAATCCGGAATCCCCGGCTACGAGCCCCCAATTTGTAAGAGGATTCAATTCAACACTACAGCTAAGTCAATGCCTAGTCTGGGATACTGAATGGAAACACTTATTGATATATCTTTATGTCCAGTTCATGAGTTCTGGATGACTACCCCTATATAACACCCCTCTCTTAGAATCCCCCTGACCCCACTGAGCCAAGATGTAGTTCTGTTTTGCAAGTTTAAAAGGTTTATTTGAGAAATAAAACAAAATATAGATACCACGCTTTTATAATAAATTAATAATCGATATCGCCCTTATAAATATAATGTTAATCAACAATGGGTAATCTGACACTAGCACACTTCTTTATAATCAATGAGGAGTTGGTGTAGGATGGATAAGGCAGCAAAAATACTTTTATGATTTCAAGGGAAAAGCAATGAGGAATAAAATGCAGTACAGAAATACTTGATATGATTTTAGCAAAAGATAAGATAATCACTTTTTCTCTGGCAATTCACCCCCCTCCCCTATGCAATGTAAGAAATGGAAGGAGATGGAAAAAGAGCACACAGTTCTCAGGAATGCAATCAAAGACAATACGAAATTCAGTTCCCCCCCCAGCAAGCTTAGAGGAAACAGGTAGGAGTTTGAAACACAGGCCCAAAATGCTTTTAAATGTGATGGCAATGGATGGGAAAATGTGTCAACTGATTTTAATTCCCTCTAGAGATTCAGGGTGAGTGGGAGATGCGTGTTGGTATTATTTCAGGCTCACTTTAGCAATGCTCTATGAGTTATTAAGAGACAAACGAATTTTTAGCAAAGGAAAGCAAAAAGCTGCTATCTATTTACAGGTAAAGAAATCAAGCCAAATCGCAAATCGCAGCAAAATTCGTGAGTGCATGAATCGTGATTCCAATAAGTCGGTTCTAGGTTCGTTGGAAAGCCGAGATTCTAAGCTTTCAGAGGAAAGTTAAACCAAGTTCCTAGGACAAACGGTTCCAGAGATATAAACGATTTTGTAAAGGTTGTTTTTCGGATTTAAAGTAAAACTCAAAATGACAGGTGACAGCTTGCAGCTGCAGAATTGACAGGTGACAGTTGTGCAGCTTTAAAAATGACAGATGATACGATTTCTAGGAGGCAGTTCTACTTAGGTTAAAATAGTTTGGATTAGATTATTTTAACTAAGAGATTGGTTCTGCACAGTTCTGCTAGGTACTCACAATATAAATTTGAAATAGGCCTCGCCACTGATCTGGTCAGGTTTTAGACTGGACTCCATTTCTGGTCTCGGCACTTCACAGTGATCTGGGTCAGCTCTGCACTGCTGGTCTAGCCTCTCTGGATTCTGGATGTAACACTGCTTTCTGGGTACTGCTACAGGTTCTGGAGATTGATGGATTTGAAGTCTGGATCTCTGGATGTGAAGTCGTCGGTCAGCATGCTCCGCAGCAAATGGAATTGAATGTCTCTACCTGTCCAGGCAGTCTCTTTTTATGTGTTTTGAAAATGGGTGTGTGCCTGGGCCTAGCTAGGCCTGCCCCTCTCTACTTGTCATTGGCACAATTCTCCCCTCTCCCATGATTGGGGGAAGGAAATGGATTGTCAGCATGATGAAGTCTGTTTATGGGTCAGAGGATCCTCCCCTGGTCAGTTTGCCCACAAATCTATATTTGATTCAAATACATCCTTCCCAGATATACAATTTGTTGAAATTACATGTGCACATTATATATTCCTTATGGTCCATGCTTGTCCGTCTCTGATCTTCCTGGGGGCTTGCATTAAAAAATGACAACATTTTGCGCTTTTTAATTGGTTTTGCAATATCGGACATTTACCCAAAATTACACACATGTGCGCAAGGAGTATGGACATTAATTGATGAAGTGTCAGATTTTTAACATGCAGACATTTGGAGTGAGACCCTATTTTCCGCTAGCAACCCCCCAGAATACACCACAGGGTCCTAACGCCTCTCAAAATGTTCACAGAAAAATCACAAAAATAATGATATTACTTATATAATTCTGACAAGTCCGCACTATGAGTTATCTATCTTTTTAAAATTATACTCTGGTCAAAAAGGGGTGTGGCTTCCCACATCACAGGGTGAAATAACTGGTTTATCCACTTCCCACAAGCTCAGCTGCTAGCAAAGGCACTGCCCCTCCCAGTTTCCCCTAAGAGGAAGCCACTTTTACGACGCCCCCAATATAACATTTGCCTGAGTCCAGGACAGGCCTTTGTTCAACTCCCTGTAGTCCCCAGCTGCTCCACCCCTAATCTAATCAGAGAGGTGACAACTCCTTTTGGCAAGGGGAAGAGTGGCTGAGCAGGTTTTAACTCCTGTCGGGGGTAGTTGTCAGGCAGAATCCAGTTTCATTAAGCCAGGTTTCAGCTAAATGTCACTTTTTGTTCCCAGTTTAAATCACTTACAATTTTTACATATACATTAAATAATTACTTCCTTCAAGTCATTTCAGAATATAGTTTTACATTGTATCCACCTCTTAGCAAGTCTTTCCTTGGTCTGGTTTTGTTTCATTTGTTCAGTTTTACACAAAAGTCTGGTGGTTTTAAAACGCCGGCTTTCTGATAGCGGTGAGTACTGGTAATGCAACCATTTTTGGGATTAAGAAAATGAATTCCCCACAAGAAGGTTGTATCTTTGGAGTGGTCTCGTGCCAACTGCGCAGATCTCCTATCCTGGTGTGAATGTGGGCTGCGATAGCTCATCCCCACATCCACCCAGTCTATTGATTTAGTTTGCTCTGGGATAGAATAATGGGCGGCGACAGCTCATCCCTACATCTACCCAGTCTATTGATTCAACATGGGTCAAAACCCATGACAGGGTGGGCCTTTCTGGATCGCACAATCTGCGAACGAGAAAGTGCATCAGCTGCTATGTCATGACTCCCTGGGATGTGACGCGCTTTTATTGCCGTATTCATGGCTAAGCATTTTCGTACCATGTGACGTAATAGGCACAAATGGCAGGGCGCCGAGTGAGTGTTGACCGCCTGCACCACCGCCATGTTGTCGGACCAAACCACTAGGCGCTGGTTTGACAATTCGCTGGACCATACATGCAAAGCTAAAACCACTAGAAACCGTTCCAACGCATTGATGTTCTTACTCAGCCCTTTCCTGGTCCATGCGTTCGGCCAGTCTCCCCTGCACCATTTGCATCCCAAATTCGTTCCAAAACTCACCCGCCTGCTGCATCCGTGAAAAGTTTACGTTTTGAGCATGCTACCCAGGGGGTCTACCACAAGCAAACCCCATTAAAGTCTCTCAAGAAATCGAGCCACACAGTGGCACCTCCAGACATTTTTTATAGGGGTGGCCTGATGAGGACACAGGAAATCTTGGGGTGGCACACTAAAACAAACACATAACTGAATTTCTGGAAATCTATTATGCCGATGTAGTATATAGTCCAGTTGAAAACTATGTATATTTGAGAGTTAAGGAATTGCATATCATTGGTAGCTTTTATTGGTTGTAGCTTTTATTGGTTGTGTCGTAATTGTGCGCTGTTGTGTTTCCCAAATGTGAGCGCCAGTGTCAATCCTGGAGGAGCATAGTAGCACTTTCGTTTATCAAGTATTGAAGTGTTCTTATTTAGAACCATTCTGGTAAATGCAAGTATATTTGCATGTGAATGACAAACTGGTAATTGGAAAGAGTGCATGCTGAAACCCCTCTTACTCCCCCAAACAATAAAACTCCCGGCAACTGATTGCTGTATGCCTTGGTCCTGAACACATGTGTGTCCATGGAACACTATGTCAAGTCAAGCTTATTTCTAGACATAAGACGCTTCTGTCCAACCACCCCGAATCCCAAATTGCCCTGATTAAAGAAAGACAGCAAGCTTTCAATAAATGGAAATGAAAAAATAGTTATGATGAAATCATGCCTGTATTAATCTCAGTCCCATAGCTCATCACTGCAGCCTGCAGTGCATTCAATATATCTTGCAATACGTCTTTTACCTAAGTGCTCCTTAGTATCCAGCAAACAAGCTATAACTCTCAAGTGGCTGCGGTGCATGGCGACCCAAACAAGTGCCATAACTGTAAGTCAATGCTTACTTTAAGATTTGGAACAATGGCATCCGAAATCGATGAGCGCCTTCACCCACTATCTTCAGGGAAGAACTTAAAACCTTCTCTTTTCAAACATTTGTTACTAACAAACCATAAGCTTCGGATCCATGCCACACTCTGTTAGCTTGATTTTATTTAAATTCCCCCTCTTTGTGCTGTGCTGTTATACTAACTCCACCACCATGCAACTATTTGTCACCATGCTGTTCATTGGTCATACCTACAAAGGCACCCTGCCACTGTATTCACTGATGCCCCCAAATTGTAAGCTGGTTTGAAACTCTACCATTAACACCTTCTACTTGTGATGACAGGTGAGGCAATAATATTTTACCAGTATAATAATAGAGTTACACCATGTGGGATGATGCCATACGAAGGTCCTTATTGAACCTTTGATAAATCTTTATTTTTTGTCTTTAATATGGCCCATATTCCATCCACACTTCAGCTATTTCTCAGGCAAAGAGTAAGTTAGGCTTCATATAACTTTCCTGGCTCTATTCGGAGTGGCTTAGAGTCTCAGGCCACATCCCACATCTGTTCCCCAAAGTATAATTTGCTCACGTTGTTCTGAATGTTCAAATTCACGGAGACCGCTTCTCTCAAATTCATCCTTGCATTAAATTTGTCAGTAATACGGATGCACACATTTTAAACCATATGCAAGCACTACTGGACTGAACTGCACTGACACGCACCAGCAGAAATGTTGATGATATTTTTAGGAAAAGTAACATAAAGATCGGAATAGTTACCATGGACCCATGAAATGGGAACAAATTCAGCCAGTCATGGTATTTCAGATGACTTAATTTATAGGACTTGCTGTTTTGTTTCTCCTCGCAGCCCAGGTCTCCTTGCAGTGCCACCAACCAAATATATTGGCAGGGTCAGCGTGTGTAAACAAGTTGTGCTGCTCTCGGCACAACCAACATGCAGCCTGAACTTTGGAACGCCGGAAATAAACACAGCCTGGGAAGCGCGAGCCAATTGCCAAAGCAGAAATTCGCACCTCTCAGCTTGTATTTATTTCCGGGTCCTCCTGGCTGACTCCAGTATCGCAGATTGTGTGTCGCGGCAACATTTCAAAAAGCAAAAGCAAAAAAAAAAACGTTTTTTTTCCCACTGAACTGGGCATGTTATTTTCCATGCACAGTTCAGTGCGGAAAAAAAGTGTTCGTTTTTTTTGCTTTCTCGCAGGGTGGCCGATTGGTGGGGCAGCATTTTTATAAGGGTGGCCGTGCCCCCACTTGGCCACCCCTTGGCGGTGCCTCTGGAGCCACACCCTCAGGTCTTCCTTCAAACCTGTGCTCAATCGTACCTTATGCCAGCCTTTCGATGCCCGCCCGGTTACTGCTGCCAAGCGCCTCACAAAGACCCTTCCTGCCGGGATGACCCGAGCCGCAAAGTTAAACTTGCCCTCTAGTGACTGAATTGTTTTCAAGGTTGTCCTGCCGCCTGACAATACTGAATCGATGTCCGCCATGCATTCAACAATCTTTTCCCTTGGCAAGCAGCAGGTCCCCAATAGTGTGTCAATTTCAATCCCTAGATTTGTCAATCTTGTGCATGCGCCTTGCGTTTTCTCCCCCGCTAGAGGCATCCCCAGGCCATCTGCCAATTCAATGAATTTGTGAAGTAGTGTGCTGCATATGTCAGTGTCTCAGTAATAAGACTAAGTAATGTGTTTTACCCCCCCCCTATTCTCCATATCATTCAAAGCCCACTCCAAAAAGGAGCTGAAAGCCTCAAAGTACGCTCATGAAATGCTGCACCCCATCGGCATGCATTTTTCAACAAACACTTGCCCATTGAACTGAAACCCAAGCAAGTAATATCTCTCTTGGGTGCACGCTGCCTCAATGTCTACTCTTGTCAGTAAAGCCCCTTTTCCCGCTCTCCTGGCGAGACTGACCGCCTGATCAAATGATGCGTATGACACTGAGCAGTCGGCCTCGTCCAACCAATCGTTCACCGACTCGCCTTTTGGATGAGACAGGTTGTGAATGAGGTGGAATTTGCCTTTTTCTTTCTTAGATACTATACCTAATGGTGATATTATTAAGTCCCTCAGCTGAGCTGTCTGGTAGCGGCCCACCACCCTGCGTAATACCGCCTCCTTATTAATTTTTTCCATAACCATCTCGAGCCATTCTTTTGTCGATTTCAAATTTTCTCCTACCCTTGCTCCCCGAGGGCTTTTGCATAGAATGAGAAACCCCATTGTGAAACCTCCCGCCAGGAGATCTCTTTCATGTATCAAGGGGTATCGTGATAGCCATGGAAGCAATTTGTCCACCCTGATTGGTGACGGGCCCTTTCTACAAATTTCCATTAACCCCCGCCTACCCACCAAACCCCCACACCCCGGTGACCCAGCATTACCATTTTGATTCGGCTCGCAAGCCATGACTGGCGTGTACCCCCTTGGCCGGTCTCCTCTAGTGGCCCCAGACATACAGTGACCTTGAAGAAAATAAATCATTTATTTAGTTGACAACACAGTTATTTTTGCCATTTACATAACTTCCACCACACAGCCTTGTCACTTTTTTATTTCCTTTGCTCGCTCGCCATCCCCACCCCTGCAACTCCTTGCTGGATGGCCAAATGCCCCACACGTGGTGCAACTATGTCGAAATCTGCAGTTTTGTCCCCAATTGCATTCACCCTCATTGTAGAACCCGCATGTGAACTAGGTCCTGCTGTTGGAATAGTTCCCTACCCCTACCCCTCCTCCTCCCCCTCTTGGTGTCCCCTGCGGTGGCCTGGCACCTGCGGTCATTATGGTTGGTCCCCCGTTTGGCCCCCCTGATTGCTGCATGAGGTTCCCGCCATCCCAAGAATTCTCCTCCTCTTGGCTCCTTGATTCGGTTCTGGATATGTTCTAGCTGGGAATCCCCCTCCTGTCTGGGACAAATCCCCCCCTTCCAGGTGTGAAATGCGATTAATGCACCCTCCTGCTAGGACGATCCTTCCGTCCGGCTGATCTATTTTACCCCTGGTTGACTTCGCCAGTCTTCCGCTGATTTGTGATCCCATCTTAATTCTGGATCATGCCCTATCCTTAAGCAGAATCTCTGATCCCTCAGTAACCACTCAATGGCCCCTAACTGATTGTGTTCCTCTATCCCACATGCTCGGTAGTTCAGTAGTGCCGGCCCTACGGCCGGTTCCTTTTGCAGGATCGTCTGTGCCATCATTTTAAAAGCTGTGAACCAGTTTGCCAGTGTTTCCTCAGGTCTCAACCTCTTCCTGGCCTTCACTGTCTCCCCTCCCTCCTTTTTCTGCATGGTGTCCTGGCCTTACATTTCATGCTTGAGTAGGGACAGGATATCTATGAATTTCCTCAACCATATTTGGTTCTTCACCCATTCTGGTATAAGCTAAGTGTAGTAAACTCCCCGGTCATGGCGGGGAGTTTGCTACTTTTCTTTGAAGTGCCTGAAACCTTTTCTGCATTTACTGGCGCGTCTTCTGTATTGGCAAATTCCGGGCTATGGGCCATTTCCTTTTGGCTTGTCCGCAGTTCTTTTCCTGGCCACACCTTGCTTGCCCCTTCAGTGACTGGCCCCATGTTGCTAGTTGCCCTGCATGGCTTTTCCCTCCTGTAGTACCAACATGGATTTTGCAATCCTCTGAATTAGGTCCAACTCACCCTCCTTATTTGTGATTGTGCTGGTTGTGGGATGTTTTTATCCACGCATCCAAGCCCTACCTCAAAACTGTGCAGTACTGACATGGAAAACATCATGATGGCCAGAGCTTCCCAGAAAATGCACAGGGAAATGCATGAAGAATAGGCTGCCACTCATTTTTGCCGATGTTATGGGCACAGAAAGACACTGCTTAAAACCACCAGTGGACTACCCACACAGTAGTCTGAAACCATTGGGAATGGCAATGCTGATTGCCAAAAGCAAACCCATAACTGTTGGGAATTCATTTTCTTGAATCCCAAAAAGGGGTGCAGTACCAGTACTCACCACTATCAGAAAGCCGGCGTTTTAAATCCACCAGATTTTGTAGAAAACTGAATAAATGAACCCAAAGCAAGCCAAAGAAAGACTTACTGAGAGGTGGATCCGATGTAAAGTTATATTCTGAAGTGACTTGAAGGTTTATAACAAGACTGGCTGAGCTGTGGATTTCAGCAGTTTAAGTAAATTTGGACTGAAAGACACTAAAAATCTAAATGTTTAAATTGACTGAGTGACCTACTTTTGAGTGTCACATAGGTTTCAATTGTTTAAATGTCATAGTTTTAAACTTAGAATCAGCATTCTAGCTGCATATGTAAAAATGTTTAGTTTTATTTGAATGCAGAAAACTGGGGAACAGAAATGACATGTAGCTAAAAACTGGCTTAAAGAGATTCCAATTTTGCCTGGCAACTACCCCCCATCAGGAGTGAAACTTGAGTCACAGCTGTGTTCCCAGGCCTATCTGCCTTTTGCTGACCACACTAAGGATATGCCATCTCTCTGATAATTGAATTAAGGGGAGCCCCCACAGAATACAGGAGCTCTGAACAAAGCCCTGTCCTGACTCAGGCAAATGTTTTATTGGCGGGAGTCGTAAATGGAGCTTCCTCCTGGAAGGACAGGGGAGGGGCACTGCCTGTGAAAGCAAGCTGGCTTGGCAGAACTGGAAAAACCAGAAATTCAACCTTGTGCTGGGGGGAAACCACACCCCTTTGGGGCCAGAACCTAACTCTAAAAAGATGGATCATTCATAGAGCGGACTTGTGAAAATTATTTAAATGATACCATAATTCTTGTGATTTTTCTGCCCACATTTTAAGACGTGTTAGGACCCGGTGGTATGTTCAGGGGGGTTTTAGCGGAAAAGAGGATATTACTCAAAATGTGTGCATGTGAAAAATCTGACACTTCATCAACTAATGTCCATACTCCTTGCGCACATGTGTGTAAATTTGGGTTTATGTCCGAAATTGCAAAATCAGTTAAAAAGTGCAAATATTGCCATTTCTGAATGCAAGCTCCCAGGAAGAGCAGATTTGGACAAGGGTATACCTCCTGTGATATGTGAGGGGTGCGTGTAATTTTAAACGAATGTGTACCTGTGCAAATATGTATTTGGTTCAAATCTAGATTTGTGTGCAAGTTGACAGGAGGAGTGGACTTTCTGCAGGCTGTAAAATGACATCACTCTGACACAACTTAGCTCCCCCAATCAGGGGAGAAATGAAAGCTTGGCCAATGACAAGTGGAGAGGGGTAGAGCCTAGTGATGCTGCACACACACCCATTTTAAAAACAGATAAAAGCAGACAGACAGGACAGATAGGGACATTCAATTCCATCTGCTGCGGGACGCTCTGCCGGGAAAATCCAGACTTCAAATCCATCAATCTCTAGAGAAAGCTGTGCAGAAAGATCCAGACTTCAAATCTATCAATATCCAGAACCAGAGAGAGCTGACCCAGATCACTGTGAAGTGCAGAGACCAGACCAGAGTCCAGTCTAAAACCTGACCAGATCCGTGGCGAGGCCCATTCTAATTCAAGAATATAGTGTGAGTACCTAGTAGAACTGTGCAGAACCAATCTCTTAGTTAAAATAATATAATTCAATCCTATTTTAATCTAAGTAGAACTGTCTCCTAACTGTCACCTGTCATTTATAAAGCTGTCACCTGTCATTTTCTAGTTGCAAGCTGCACTTGTCTTTTTGAACTTTAAATTTCAAATCTGAAAAACGACCTTTATTTAATCGCTCATATCTCCGTGACCGTTTGTCTTAGAGACATGCAGTAACTTTCCTCTGAAAGCTGAGAATCGTGGCATTTCTGCGAACCGCATTCCTACCCCCTATCGTTTTGCCGCAATCGCGAAAAACGCACTCGCGAATTTGCCGCAATTTGCAAATTTCTCCACGTGTGAAAACAGAGGTTTTCTTGCTTTCAGTTGCCAAAAATTCGTTTAACCTGCTAGTTACACCCTAGATCCTTGCTAAAGTGAGCCTGAACTCATCCCAAGTATAGTTCACTCACCCTGAACCTCCTAGAGGGAATTAAAAGCATTTTAGTATATTTTTCACTTCATTGCCAGCACATATAAAAGCATTTTGGGCCTGTGTTTCCAACTTCTGTAGTCTAAGCTTGCTGGGGTGAACTGAGTTACATTTGATTGCATTTTTGAGAACTGTGTGCTTTCCTTCCATTTCCTTGCATTGCATAAAGGGGGGAGGGGATTGCCAGAGAAAAGTGATTACATTGTTTTGTTGAAAGCATATTGAGAATTTTCTGTACTGCATTTTCATTCCACCTTGCATCCATTTGAAACCATAAAGTATTGTTGCTATCTTATCCATCCTATAACCACTCATCATTGATTATAAAGCAGTGTGCTAGTGCCAGACTATCCATTATTGATTACTGATCAGATTAAGTGTGATATTCAATTATTAATTTATTCTACAGTGTGATATATATATATATTGTTTAAATTATCAAATAAACCTTTTAACTTGCAAAACAGAACTACTTCTTGGCTCAGTGGGGTCAGGGTTATTCAAAGAGAGGGGTGTTATATAGGGGTAGTCATCCAGAACGCATGAACTGGACATAAAGTTATATCAATAAGGGTTTCCATTCAGTAATCCAGACTAGGCATTGACTTAGCTGTAGTGTTGAATTGAATCCTCTTACAAATTGGGGGCTCGTGCCGGAAGTTTGGATTAGATCTATCACTTGTGCAGATTAATACAGCGTGCCAGCTGACCAGATAAACATATCCGGTCGGAGCACACGCTGTGTTACGCTGTAAAGCACTCCTCAAAGGAACGCTCTAAGAAAAAGGTCTATTTTGGAAAAATAAAATACTAATTTCTGTAAGTCAGGACAGAGACCAATCTCTAGAATGACGACCTTAGTAGACATGAAAATAGCCAGAGAGCACTTCTTACATAAGTTATTTGTGAGAGGTGAGTGGACTCACCAGGACCGCATGGTCTGGTTGCAGCCCCTCACGCAACAGGTCACTGAAACAGGGTCAGATATATGGGGAGATCAGGGTCCCCTACATGTGGCCCTGAGTGAACTATACATGGCCCCTAAAGCTAAGGATGAACAAGACAAGATGGTTAGGAGAGCCGCATACCTGTACCTATATATGGGAGACATGCAGGATAAATGTACTGAAAGCCAAGATCTGGCGAATAAGCGACAGATGGCGTTAGAGAAGGTCCAATCTGACCTGGTCTCTTCTGAGCAGAGGCTGCAGGGGAGCCAGGAGTCAGAAAATGAGAGTAGACAGCACATCATTAAAATAAAGAGGGATATGGACATCCTGCAACAGGAAAAGGCTGACCAGGATACCAGATTTCTGGCCTTGCAGAAGGAGTACCAAGAAGGTTTGGACTCCCTACTGCAGAGCCAGAAAAAGCTGGAGCAACAATTAGACTTTAACAGGGCATGCACGGAGCAGGTAGCCACCCTGCAAAGTCATCTAGATAGAGTGAAGGCAGAGAGCAACAAGCGGATTTTGAAAGACCTGGATACCCAGGCAGAGTTTGATGAAGAACGCCAGAAAGCTGGTGCCTTTCAAAGGCAGAGGGACGACCTGGCGGCACAAATGCAGGCTCTTAGCCAGGAAAGAGACGCCTTAGGCCAGCAAGTCTGCCAATTAAAAAGAAAAACAGAAGAAAATCACCTGGCCCTCCAGGGACTGGGTGACCTCCAAAAAGAACACCATAACTTGTTAGAGCACACCAGGAAGGTGGAGGATGCTCTGGCAAGAAAGGAGCAGGCCAATAGGGACACAGCTCAGGAGGTAACCCTCCTGCAGCAAAGACTGGCCCAGTGCTCCAGGACCAATCAGGAAATGCAGAGAGAGAATGAGGCTCTCTGCCAGCACAATGATAGGCTCCAACAACAGGTAGCGATGCAGGAGAGACTGATAGAGTCTAGTAAGGCCTTAACTGAGGAACTGAAGGCGCAGGCTCTTGCATTGCAACAGGGAGCAGGGGCGGATAGAGATGAGGTTCGCTGGGAAAGGGAAACTCCTGAGCATAACCTCAGGAGCCCTAGTACCAGAGGCCTTTATCTCTCTCAGTCCCTGGACTCTGCCACCCCCATGTCCCCTGGCGCACATGAGCACAGGGCCACACGGATGGCAGATTACTATCCAGCCAGAAGCATGGGGCTCATAGGCCAGTAGCACCCAGGAATGGAGGGGCGGGCATCCGGGTATGGGCACCCAAGCACAGTGCATTTTAGTGGGGAACCCCAGGAGAGTAGGCCCATTAAGGGCATCCTGAAAACCTCTGCCCAGTTAGGTCAGTGGGGGGGTACCCATCAAATCCTGGCAGCAAGGAGGGATCTGAAGACTCCTCTGAGCGGTACAGGACACAGGAGACCAGGTCCCCACATTCTGCCAGCCATTCCCAGGCTCGCAGAATCCGGGAAAACCTGGAAGAACAGACGGCAACCTCTGGGAGCAGTGCCTCTGAGTCAGAAGATGAATGGACCAGGGTTAACCGAACCAAAAAGGCCAATAAGGCAAAAAGGGCCTTGATTAAGGACCCATTGAAACAGATTAAGGCAATCAGGAGCGTCATCACGCCTTATCATAAGAACGCCAAGTATTCTGTTTGGGAGCACTTAGAGTTGTTTGAGCAAATGATGGAGACTTTCCATTTGAAGGACAGCCAAAGCTGTATCCAATATGTAAAGTGGACATTCTCCCCAGAGTACTCCAGTTTCTTTGCAGGGCTGGAGGACCAAAATCATTCCAGGTGGTCCACCTATAGGGCGGCCATATTAAAACATTTTTCTGTTCACAGAAATCCCCAAGAGGCTCGCAAGGCAGCCTACAACTTGCAGTCTGGGGAGGATCAGGCCCCACAAGAGTTTGTGCAAGAACTGAAACGTGCCTTTGCGCAGACCACCAGAAGGGTGCGCACAGACAGCAGAGAATTTGTTAATACTTTTTTCCATGCCTTGCCCAAATACATAATGACCCAGCTCGTGAGAGATTTTCATGAGAAAAGATCTTTAGAATGGGTCATTGAACAAGCCACCCGCATCTACGAGGTGCAGAAACCGGTGGAAAACAAAAACCAGCCCAAAAACCCCAAAACTAACAGCACCCCTGCTGCTGCCAAGGTGGCAGAGGTAAAGGTCACCCCCGTTTAAGAGTTGGAGATGGGGGGCCTAAAAACCTACCTGCACCTAATAATGCTAGGCCCAGAAGGTCCTCGGGCCAGTCACAAACAGGGAGTCAAGGAGATAGTCCCACGAATGGGGTCCCTCGCTCACCTGACTATATAAGTCCCCGTTACAAGGGAAATCAACCCATCCTGGGTTATGTGTGGACTCCTCCAGCCCAAGGGGGGGATCCAGCCAAGCACCAAACCCAGGGAACTTCCTTCCCAACTTCCCACAGGAGGGCAGAAATTCTCCAAATCCTGGGCAGAACTTTTTCCCCAGGTATCCACCCAATTTCCAGCCCCAAAATCCTCCAGCCTTCTTTCCCCAATTCCCTGAGCCCAGGCAACCGAATCCGGGAGAGGGGAGGCCAAGGGTGGAGGGGTATCCAAATATTCCCAACCAGGGGTACTACCAAAGAAGGGATAGCTACCCTTCCCGGGATCAGCCCAGGGGAGAAAACAGGGCCCCGTATCAGCCTGAGCGGGTTTCCCAGTTAGAGCGCCAGGTTCAAAACATGGCGCGGGATCTGGGTCAAATACTGAGGGCACAGCAGAACCCCCAGATGGGCATGCCGGCACAGAATGCCCCAAACTCTGGACCTGGTACTCCAGAGCAATGACGGGGGCAGCACCCCGATAACTCACCGGTTCCCAGGGAGGAGGCACAAGGGGAAGGGGGGTGTAAAGCCTTGGAGGAAGCTTCCTTCCTCACTTGTAAACAGCCCCTGGAAACCCAGGTACCGGAAACAAAATCTCTTGCCCCTGAAAGTCTGCCTCCTAAGGAGCAGAGGGGGGGTAGGAGAAACAAAAGACCCAAACAGACTCAGTTTGAGGAGGACGTACAGATCTTCCAATTTGAGGGAGAGGAATCCTCAGAGGATCCTGGGAAAAGGATCTTCTCCTTCAGAGAGGGGGGAACTCCTCCCAAAGAAAAATGGGTCCCAAGGGATGTCAATTCAGAGTGGGGAGATTTGGAGACTGAGCTACCGCCGCCCACCATCTCATCCCAGAACCAACAGCAAGAAAATCCTCTGGTTCAAGCCCATCCTGGTGACTGCCTCCAAAAAGGGGGGGGCGGCCCGGAACCGGAGCCAGGGGAACCCACAATGGCTCTAATCTCCAGTTGCCAATTTTTTCTTTCAGATTCCCAAGGCTCTCCACAGAATTCTGCCCAAATCTCTTCGCTAGCGATGTCCAAAACCAGAAAGTTAGCCCACCAGTTGTCCAAAAATGTGCATTATCTGTGCCCCCTTGAGGAGAAGGAGGGAAGATACTATGCCCCGGTACAAGTACAGGGGCAGGGTACAATTTTGGCACTGGTGGACACGGGATCTCAAGCTACCCTTCTGTCCAGAAGGGCCTTTGATGAACTGAATGCAGGAAGGGGAGGGAATTAGCAAATTCCTCTCACCTCACTTCCTGGACAACTCCAGAACTTTGACGGGAAGGAAATTCCCGTCGAGGGGACGGCAAACTTGGACATTAAAATTGGGCAACACAAGTTGAAACACCCGGTCATAGTTGTGACTCCAGAGGACACCCCTTGTTTACTGGGGAATGACCTCCTGAGGAGGTTGTCACCCTTAATAGATTGCGTGAACAAGGTCCTCTGGACCCAGACTAGCCGACCAATAAAATTAAAACAGAGTGTCAACCACGTTAGTTTAAACGGCACCTGCCACATGGTTGAACAAAAATCTGACCAAGTAGAATTTCACTTCCAGAATAGCCAAATTCCAGACGTGACAGTAATAGCAGTAGGACAACAGACTGGTGATGGAGGGTCCTCTCTATTTCTGAAAATCAACCTTCCTTCCAGTCTAAAGTGGTACTCCACGCTGGAAGGAAACACTCTGAGATTCTATACTAATCCACAATCAGAAACTCCCACTCCAATAGTCTAGAAAGATGTGAAATCAGCTCAGAGCCTGGCTGATATTCAGCAAATTGGAGAGCAGTTGTTCATCCCTGTCCAATTAAATGATGGGAAGGACTCTGTTCTCGCTCGAGTGTGTGTGAACAACGGTAAGAGCTTCATCAGCGAAGCCATGTTCCGCCAACTCCCAAAAGATCCAGCCATTCCCACATTCAAACTGATATACAAATGGGAAATGGACCTGGAAGCACCTAATTCCAAACATCTCCTGCCAAGCAGGTGTATGCTCAAAATCTCCATTGGCAACAAGAGCATAGTCCACAATTGTTGGGTCGTGCGAGACGTCCCTGCCGCCTTTTACTTCGGCAGTGACATTCTCAATCGCTTTGCCATTAGTTTGGACCTAATAAACTTCAAAGCTTGGTCCCGATTAGCGGATAATCCCATGGGCTTTGATGATCCAGAAAAAGCATTTAGGTCAGCCCAATTGCTACCTTATACAGTTGAAATTCAGATCAAAGAGGAAGTCACCATCCCAGAAAGGACCCGACAATTCTCCCTGGAAGTGAAAGCTAAAAGAGGACAATATTTGCAAAACCCTGATGCTTACATACATCTAAATGCTTCTCTCCAACAGCCAGGGTTAGGGGTAAACCCAACACCATTAGTCAACATAGAACATGACACCATTCTAATAGAGGTGGATAACAGCGACTTAAAGAGTATTACTCTAGCCGCAGGCACCATTATTGGAATGGCGGTTGATGACCGACATTTTTCCATCGATTTAGGTAATGAACTGTTAGGGCCAATCCCCAAGGACTGCTTTGACAGTGACAGTGATGACAATACAACACCGGACAGGATTTTTACCCGGCATGGGGGGAACTTCCTGGTGTACACTTCTTGCCCTTATGGTAAGGAAGATGCGACTTGTGACTTCAGGAGGGATGAGGTGATTTTCCAGGTCCATGAGGGCTGCCTTTCCCACCTGAAGCCTCCAGTCGAAATCAGCACTCTGACCAGGGACTTCTCCACCCAGCTGGAGGAGGCCGCTGAAATAGCCAAACCAGAAGTCTTTCCAGGCTTCAGGCAGATGGTGGAAGAGAGAGTCAACCTAGCTGATGCCTGTGTGACTCTGGAACAAAAGCAAAAGTTGAAACAAGTTTTCTTGGATTTCCAAGATCTCTTTGCGGTAGACTCATATGACTATGGTCGCACTGACATCCACACAACAACAATCCCCACGGACCCTGGCATGACTCCTGTGTTTGTGAAGCAATATCGCTTGTCTCTCGCATCAATGGAGTCCCTTACTGAAATAATTAAGAACCTTGAGTCCAGGGGAATAATCCGTCCAGTCCACAGCACCTTCAATAATCCGGTGCTGGGAATATTGAAGCCAAACGGCCAGTGGAGACTCTGCGCCGACCTCAGGGAGCTCAACAAACGGGTCTATACTTCCCGATGGCCTCTGCCCTACATTGACCAAGGGCTGGCCCAGATTCAGGGGTCACAGGTATTCACTGCAAAAGACCTGACCAATGGATACTGGACCGTGCCGGTCAGTAGGGAGGACCAATACAAACTGGCTTTTACCTTTGGGGGCCAGCAATACACATTTACCCGGACTCCCTTTGGGAACCTCAACTCCGGCAATTAATTCAACATTTTCCTACATAAGGCCATGCCCGACCTGGGTGCGAGGGGTAACCTGGCTTATGTAGATGATGTCCTCATCAAAAGTTCATCTGTGGAGGAACACATAGCGGAGATCCGTTATGTTCTGACCCAGTTGAGGGCCGCCGGAGCAAAACTTTCCTTTCAGAAAGCACAGTGGTGTAGAACCCGTGTTAATTTCTTGGGGCATGAGATTACTCCTCAGGGTCTCTGTCCCCAGGAAAAGAAAGTGGAAGCACTTCAGAAACTGAAGGACCCCACAACTCTGTGGGAACTAAGGAGCCTCCTTGGACTGACGAATTACAGCAGAAAGTTCATTGAGGGCTACGCAGAGATCAGAGACCCCTGATTCAGCTCTTGAAGGGGGGGGTCAAGTGGGAATGGGGTCCAGAACAAGCCGAGGCAGTAAGACAACTCAAAAGAAGCCTCTCACAAGCGCCTTGCCTAGCTTACCCTGTCAGAAACAAGGAGTTCTTCCTGGAGACGGGGTTCTCAAATACGTGCTTGACGGCAGTATTATACCAAAAGCATGACAAGGTCAATAAAGTAATCTCCTATGCGAGCAAAACTTTATCCTCTGTGGAGGAAAAATTCAATGATTGTGAGAAGGCACTCCTGGCAACGGTGTGGGCATTGAAGAATTACCGCCCGTTTATCCAGGGGGAACACATCATAGTGGAGACTCCACACCAGCCTCTGCAATATCTCCAAAGTGACAGAATCCGGGCTGGAAATGTGAGTAATTCCCGAATTACTTCCTGGATTCTGTCAATGCAAGGCTTTCCTGTGGAGGTCCGATATGGCCAAAACAAGAAGAGTCCCCTCGCGCAAGGTCTGGCTGACTTGCATGATTGTGCCAGAGAAAACTGTCTCGAGGACGAAAGTCTAAAAATCAAGGACAACACGGAGGCATACCTTAATTCCCCACACAAAGTCTTTGAAGAGGACAAGTGTGAGGGAATGCCCACTGTCTATGTGGATGGATGCTCTTACCATGTTGACAACGACGGGGAGAAAGAACTGGTGGCCGGCGTAGGGAATGCATGGGTGAATGAGTCCCCAGAACCCTCCGCTGGATACAAAATTGGTCCCCGAAGTAGTCAGGTGGCAGAATTGATGGCTGTGCATCAGGCCATCCTCACTGCTGTCCAGCATCAACTCCACGAACTGGTCATAATCACAGATTCGGATTATGTACGGAACGGGTTCGTGGAGCACCTGGTTAATTGGAAAACCAGAGGCATGTTATGTGCTAACAACAAACCCTTGAAACATGGGAAGTTGATCCAAAACATTGATGATCTGGTCACCTCGAATGAGATGACCATCTATTGGAAAAAGATCAAGGGTCATTCCAAAGTAGAGGGACCAGACAAAACTGGAAATGACTTAGCTGATCAGTTGGCCAAAACCGGGGCCATCCAAGGGAATCTAATTGAGATTGAGTCCCTGTTGGGGGAAATCCAGGTCACTGCTATCACTAGGTCCCAAACAAATGCTCACAATGACCTTTCAATTGCACAATGGAGCAAGGAGACCCCTGATGCTGATTTGATTACCGCTCAGAAGGGGGATCCAATAATTGGTAAATTTTACCAGCACCTTGAGGACCCTGAGAACTTTCCCCTGACGGATACCGATTACACTGGGAAAGAGGACCTAAGAGTGTTGATGAAATGTCCAAAAATGTTCCGGATCCAAGACGGTTTGTTGGTAAGGAAATCCAAAGCTGGCCACGATCAGTGGGTGGTTCCTACCTCATTCCGAAGCCTGATGTTAAGTCACGCCCATGATGCGGCCACCGCTGGTCATAGGGGGTTTCACACAACATTTGAAATCTTAAGAGAGGTTGCATACTGGCCACACATGGGGCAGGACCTCGACCAATACTTGAAGGGGTGTCTTGTGTGTGCACAATTTCAGCCATCATCCCTCACGCACCGTGCGCCTCTCCAAAAGAGGGGGATGACACTGCCATGGTCAGATTTACAAATCGACTTTGTAGGCCCCGTGATTCGCTCTGCTAGGGGGAATAAGTACATGTTGACTGTGACATGCTTGTTTACCAAGTGGGTGGAATGTCTCCCAGCCCCAAATTGCAAGGCAGAAACCGCAGCTGCCTTGATGATTAACCACATCTTTTCCCGTTTTGGTCTACCTCAAAGGATTGAGTCAGACAGGGGTAGCCACTTCACCAGTGAAGTAATGACAAAGATGTGGGAGATACTGGGGGTCAAAGGGAAGTTGCATATTGCTTACAGGCCAGCTTCTTCTGGAGCAGTGGAACGCTACAACCGGACAATTGTGAGCATATTAAAGAAGTTTGTGGCAGATTCTGGGCCAAGTTGGGATATCCGATTACCTCTGGTCCTAATGGCCATCAGATCTACCCCTTCATCTGCAACCAAAATGTCACCATTCGAGTTGATGACTGGACGCAAGATGGTGCTTCCTCAGCATTTGCTCTACAGGACCCAAGAGCAGACACTAATAAATGCCTCCACAACTCACGAGTATGTGGAGAATTTAAGGAAACACCTTCAACATGCTTTTGCTTATGCTCAGCGGAATCTAGAAAGATCAGCTGATAGCATGAAGACCCACTATGACCTGAAAACTTCCAGGAAGGAATATCAGGTGGGGGACCGGGTCTATCTATACAACTTCCAAAGAAACCAGGCAAAACAGCGGAAATTCTTGCCTACATGGAAGGGACCCTTTGAGATCATCGACAAGATCTCCCCTGTGGCCTACAAAATCCACATCCCCAAAGGTCCTTTGGCAGCGGGGGAAGACAAGTGGGTCCACATAAACCAGTTGAAATGTTGCCATCCCAGGCACACTCTGCAACAACTGGAGGAATCCTATGGAATCCTAGCGGGTACTGTCTCAGACTAATTCAGTTCCAACCATAAAACATACCACATCAACTTCCAAAGAAACCAGGCAAAACAGCGGAAATTCTTGCCTACATGGAAGGGACCCTTTGAGATCATCGACAAGATCTCCCCTGTGGCCTACAAAATCCACATCCCCAAAGGTCCTTTGGCAGCGGGGGAAGACAAGTGGGTCCACATAAACCAGTTGAAATGTTGCCATCCCAGGCACACTCTGCAACAACTGGCGGAATCCTCTGGAATCCTAGCGGGTACTGTCTCAGACTAATTCAGTTCCAACCATAAAACATACCACATCTAGTCTCTAAAATATTGTGATTTGCATGAAACTGTCTCTTAGTTATACTGTTTTTTTTTCAAAATAAGAATGTAATGTTTCGTTATGATGAAATGCATATGCTGCCCCACTATCTCAACAGTGGTGGAAAAATGTCTATGAATAGGTATTGCCGCTCTTCCTTTGTCGTCGTAGGAGAAAGAAAACCTGGAGACGGGACAAGGAGGACGATCCGGAGACCGGGAGCAGAGACGCAACGGGCCCGGGGTACCGCCCAATCTTCCCATCAGGACCGGCGAGGAGAACCGATCGATCCGACCGGATGGAGGAAAAGATGCTGAACTGTGCCATCTATTGGAAGAAGATGAGGAAACATCCCAGGTCTTGCGAGTCCCATTAGTGAAATAGAATGGCCATCGCAAGAGGGGGGCTTGTGGGATGTTTTTATCCACGCATCCAAGCCCTACCTCAAAACTGTGCAGTACTGACATGGAAAACATCATGATGGCCAGAGCTTCCCAGAAAATGCACAGGGAAATGCATGAAGAATAGGCTGCCACTCATTTTTGCCGATGTTATGGGCACAGAAGGACACTGCCTAAAACCACCAGTGGACTACCCACACAGTAGTCTGAAACCATTGGGAATGGCAATGCTGATTGCCAAAAGCAAACCCATACCTGTTGGGAATTCATTTTCTTGAATCCCAAAAAGGGGTGCAGTACCAGTACTCACCACTATCAGAAAGCCGGCGTTTTAAAACCACCAGATTTTGTAGACAACTGAATAAATGAACCCAAAGCAAGCCAAAGAAAGACTTACTGAGAGGTGGATCCGATGTAAAGTTATATTCTGAAGTGACTTGAAGGTTTATAACAAGACTGGCTGAGCTGTGGATTTCAGCAGTTTAAGTAAATTTGGACTGAAAGACACTAAAAATCTAAATGTTTAAATTGACTGAGTGACCTACTTTTGAGTGTCACATAGGTTTCAATTGTTTAAATGTCATAGTTTTAAACTTAGAATCAGCATTCTAGCTGCATATGTAAAAATGTTTAGTTTTATTTGAATGCAGAAAACTGGGGAACAGAAATGACATGTAGCTAAAAACTGGCTTAAAGAGATTCCAATTTTGCCTGGCAACTACCCCCCATCAGGAGTGAAACTTGAGTCACAGCTGTGTTCCGAGGCCTATCTGCCTTTTGCTGGCCACACTAAGGATATGCCATCTCTCTGATAATTGAATTAAGGGGAGCCCCCACAGAATACAGGAGCTCTGAACAAAGCCCTGTCCTGACTCAGGCAAATGTTTTATTGGCGGGAGTCGTAAATGGAGCTTCCTCCTGGAAGGACAGGGGAGGGGCACTGCCTGTGAGAGCAAGCTGGCTTGGCAGAACTGGAAAAAACAGAAATTCAACCTTGTGCTGGGGGGAAACCACACCCCTTTGGGGCCAGAACCTAACTCTAAAAAGATGGATCATTCATAGAGCGGACTTGTGAAAATTATTTAAATGATACCATAATTCTTGTGATTTTTCTGCCCACATTTTAAGAAGTGTTAGGACCCGGTGGTATGTTCAGGGGGGTTTTAGCGGAAAAGAGGATATTACTCAAAATGTGTGCATGTGAAAAATCTGACACTTCATCAACTAATGTCCATACTCCTTGCGCACATGTGTGTAAATTTGGGTTAATGTCCGAAATTGCAAAATCAGTTAAAAAGTGCAAATATTGCCATTTCTGAATGCAAGCTCCCAGGAAGAGCAGATTTGGACAAGGGTATACCTCCTGTGATATGTGAGGGGTGCGTGTAATTTTCAACTAATGTGTACCTGTGCAAATATATATTTGGTTCAAATCTAAATTTGTGTGCAAGTTGACAGGAGGAGTGGACTTTCTGCAGGCTGTAAAATGACATCACTCTGACACAACTTAGCTCCCCCAATCAGGGGAGAAATGAAAGCTTGGCCAATGACAAGTGGAGAGGGGTAGAGCCTAGTGATGCTGCACACACACCCATTTTAAAAACAGATAAAAGCAGACAGACAGGACAGATAGGGACATTCAATTCCATCTGCTGCGGGATGCTCTGCCGGGAAAATCCAGACTTCAAATCCATCAATCTCTAGAGAAAGCTGTGCAGAAAGATCCAGACTTCAAATCTATCAATATCCAAAAGCAGGGGCAGAGAGAGCTGACCCAGATCACTGAGAAGTGCAGAGACCAGACCAGAGTCCAGTCTAAAACCTGACCAGATCCGTGGCGAGGCCCATTCTAATTCAAGAATATAGTGTGAGTACCTAGTATAACTGTGCAGAACCAATCTCTTAGTTAAAATAATATAATTCAATCCTATTTTAATCTAAGTAGAACTGTCTCCTAACTGTCACCTGTCATTTGTAAAGCTGTCACCTGTCATTTTCTAGTTGCAAGCTGCACTTGTCTTTTTGAACTTTAAAATTTCAAATCTGAAAAACGACCTCTATTTAATCGCTCATATCTCCGTGACCGTTTGTCTTAGACACTTGTAGTAACTTTCCTCTGGAAGCTGAGAATCGTGGCTTTTCTGCGAATCTAGAACCGTATTCCTACCCCCTATAATTTTGCCGCAATCGCAAAAAACACATTCGTGAATTTGCCACGATTTGCAAATTTCTCCACGTGTGAAAACAGAAGTTTTCTTGCTTTCAGTTGCCAAAAATTCGTTTAACCTGCTAGTTACACCCTAGATCCTTGCTAAAGTGAGCCTGAACTCATCCCAAGTATATTTCACTCACCCTGAACCTCCTAGAGGGAATTAAAAGCATTTTAGTATATTTTTCACTTCATTGCCAGCACATATAAAAGCATTTTGGGCCTGTGTTTCCAACTTCTGTAGTCTAAGCTTGCTGGGGTGAACTGAGTTACATTTGATTGCATTTCTGAGAACTGTGTGCTTTCCTTCCATTTCCTTGCATTGCATAAAGGGGGGAGGGGATTGCCAGAGAAAAGTGATTACATTGTTTTGTTGAAAGCATATTGAGTATTTTCTGTACTGCATTTTCATTCCACCTTGCATCCATTTGAAACCATAAAGTATTGTTGCTATCTTATCCATCCTATAACCACTCATCATTGATTATAAAGAAGTGTGCTAGTGCCAGACTATCCATTATTGATTACTGATCAGATTAAGTGTGATATTCAATTATTAATTTATTCTACAGTGTGATATATATATCTATTGTTTAAATTATCAAATAAACCTTTTAACTTGCAAAACAGAACTACTTCTTGGCTCAGTGGGGTCAGGGTTATTCAAAGAGAGGGGTGTTATATAGGGGTAGTCATCCAGAACGCATGAACTGGACATAAAAATATATCAATAAGGGTTTCCATTCAGTATCCCAGACTAGGCATTGACTTAGCTGTAGTGTTGAATTGAATCCTCTTACATGGTTGGGGCAGTCTCACCCTCTCTGTTCAGTGTAATGTCCGTGTGGGCTGTCGTTTTGGTGGTTTGGTACTGCGGTGAGGCTCGGATGGGTTGAACTGTTGTTTTTACTGCGGCCACCGGGTCTGGCGCCCCACGCGTGCTTTTTTATGCCGCCAGTTCCTCTTCTAAGTCCTTCTTTGTCCTCTTCTGTTGTGGGCCCACGCTTGTTTTTGCCGTTTTTGCTGTTCTTTCGCGTGCCACGGGTGCTTCCTGCCCCCCCGACCCTGACGGCTGAAGTTCCCCCCCTTGGCGGATTCCTGGCGTGTTGATTCCCTAGAGTCACTGTTTATTCTGTCCGTTTCTTGATTGCCCAGAGGGTTTTTGCTGCCACTACCCAGAGATGGGCCCCCCATCCTGGTCATTGCGGCTTGCCACCCAATGACCTCTGCTAATGAGGCATATTCTACCCATGATTGGGCGTCCATGAAACACCCTGTCTGCGACTTCCTCTTCTGCTAGCCCTTCCTCCACTACTACAATCTCTATGATATCCAGCACTGGGTTTCCTGAACTTGCATGAAGCGACATGGTGACCTCGTGGGAAACAAAATGTGTCAACTTCTGCGGTGCTGTGCCTCTCCTGAGCCTTTTTTTTTTTTAAAGTTGTGTATCTCGCCCACGTGACCCCCCAAATCTATCTTTTCAATCGAGCTTGTTTCCGGGTGACGGGTCGCTTTTGCTGACGTTCGCTTCTGATGCCTAATGATTCTTTCCTACTTATGCATCCTTGAACCTGTAATTGCAGATACATCAGTTTGTAATAACCGCGAACCAGGTCATGGGCGTACTACTGTCACCCTTTTGATACTAATTAGCTTGCCCGAAACCAAAACCGTGGATATATAGCCACCCAATGGAATGTAACCCATTTCATTCAATTGCCCATCTCCTACAATAGTGGGTTAGAATTCCAACACGCCGGTGTGGCCACACTGCTTACAAACTGATGGCTCCTTAACAACTCATTACGTAACCAAGTACTGCACTGTGCATCTTCTATGTAGTAAGAAGAACCAGAACAAACCTGATGGTATATGTGACATGCCTCCATGCAGATCCCACGGCCCATGAACACTTGTGCCTAGGCGTGTTATTAATTGACCTGCCATCTGTCTTAGCCTGGGTCCCTGAAACCCTTGCATCGGACGAGTACATGCCCCCAGTACTTGCTTCCGGATCCCTGAGGCGTTAATATCGGCCCGTGAAGCATAGTTACTTAATTACTGTGAGTGCAAGCAGGGTGAATGGCTGATCACATGCATATTGAATTTAGAGAGGGCTGAAACCCCCTGAGCTATCGTGCTGGCTGTAGCTATCAGAAATCCAGCCAATTCCGAACAAAGCGACATGCTGCCGCCCAAAGAGCCACCTGCACCTCACTATAGCCTGAGAGGAGCCATCATGCATAGGCCGACGCATGAGGCCACAGCTTCTGTAAAATAACCATAATGTCATAAGAAATTTTTTCCATTGTTTTGTCACGAACATCCGCGGCCGTTTAGGGACTAAAAAGCATCACGCTTGTGTGGCGTGAACTGGGGGTGACATCGTCACATCGGTTTAATGAGGTGTGTGCATGCTTATTTCCCACAAATGCGGGCGGTGATATGAATATGCATGTTGGGGAACCACAGTTGCAGCAAGGGGGGGTTTTCAAGTTCATAATGCATGTACTACGTGTGTTGCCCCGCAATGGTGGGAAGGCGTAATGGGAAACGTGGATACAGCGGGTGATATT
Organism: Ambystoma mexicanum; assembly: GCF_040938575.1. Lineage (NCBI taxonomy): Eukaryota > Metazoa > Chordata > Amphibia > Caudata > Ambystomatidae > Ambystoma > Ambystoma mexicanum. The sequence continues at coordinate 363,215,285 of NC_090934.1, forward strand.
GCACATTGAAAACCAGACGTGTTTTTGAGAGGCAACAGGGCAGGTTGCATGTTGCGCACAGGTTTTTACATTAAGATGACGAAGTTGGGAAGGGGAATAGCAGGATATTGGCCATGTTCAATAGGAGACGTGCGTAGGGATGGTAGTTACAACGCCCCGAACCTAGCGTATACACAACTGTAGGGGGACTCAGTGCTCTATATTACATTATATTTGCATTGCATTTGACTGCGGAATTGACAGCGTGAATGCACTGATTCGGTCTTGAAGTTTGCATATATTTGCCGACAGGCTCCTCCTTCCGCATATGGTAAGCGCACCGTAAGCAGGGGAGTCTACTGTACACACCAAGCACACGGTCTCTAGAAACATTACCCTAGATAAATGACCAAAAACCCAGTGCTTCTCGCTTGTAAAATGTCTGTTGATCATCACAGATCCAATGAAGAGGCGATGAGAGGAAGCGTCGAGAAATAAATTCCTTTTCGTTTCTCTTCCCCATGTTTCAATCAATCAGCAGCCGTGTAGAGCAGACCAGCTACATCGGATCCAGGCCTGCCACCCTCCTCCTGCGCTAAAAGGCAATCAGGATTTCCGAGAACTATCAGGGTTCAAATGAAGTGTGGGATTAAGGATACTTGTGTCTCGGCAACTGAAACGGTTTATGCTGACTGAGTGATCGAGGCAAGTGGTGAGCTGTATAAACCAAAGACGCTATGCAGCAAAAACATTCACGTACACGCTACATGAACTGATATATCGAAACAAGAAGCAACAAGCGTAGACGATGTGCCAAGTACAGAGCCGGAAGAGTTCTCAAAAGTGAAACAATAGAGCGGTAGAATATTTTATTGCGTGGATTCTAACAGAAATGCTGGTTGGAGCAATCCTTTCACCGTGTGCTCAGCTTAGTATTTTGGAACATGAAAAGGCTGCAGTCTAGTTGTTGGAAATAATATTTACATTGTAGACACATGAAAAGTATGGTACACTCGAGGTATTTCAAGTAACTGTTGGAGTACACTGAGTTTGTGGACGTTGAGAAATCGGCGTCTTTGCGTGTGCTGCTACTGCGATCATGATTTTAAATATATTCCGGACACTGATCGCCAGTTACTGTGCAGGGCAATGTTGTCCAATGGAATGGGGTCTGCATTCAAGTAGGATATCTATTGGCATACCCATATTGTTTACTCGGCATGAGCGACACAACTGAAATCAGAGTGAGACTTTTGGGGCGAAATTGAAGGAAATATTAGGGTGAAATTGCAGGAAAGGGCATGTGAGAAATGGGCGTGCAGCTCGCAAGATGCGGGGCAGTGAGCAGTAATATTTTGGGTGTAAAAAGGGGGGTTCTAATATGAGTGTGAGCGCCACGAGGCGGGCATTCAAAATGACGCTATACACAGGATGGCATGGTTGTTCCAAAACCGCACCGAGGTAGTTTGCTTGTTTTGTGCACAACCCTTGCAAGGAACCGCTATGGGAGCGGCCAACACGTTAACATAAGGTTACCGGCGTCTTCGCCAAACACACTGGTTCGTGGTGCAAGACTAATTACAAAATAACTCGTCCGACAACGAGCGCCAGAAGGACTTGCTACACGTTATAGTAACATTTACCAGCATTTCCAAATATACCAACATAAACCGTGGTACGGAACGAATTGTGCCATCTCTCTCCCTCCCATAGAAATACAGCAGTTGCCTTTGTTTCGGGCCACCAACATTTTTAACGTTCGGCGACATGAGCAAAATGCAGATTAGCTTTAGAAGAAACGACAAGGGCATTGGAAGTCGTATGAAAACACATGCTTCATGAATGTACCACACAAGAACCCCGCCAATTGCATTATAAGTGGCTTGGTGGCCCATAAACATCATTACGAGTGGCGTGGCGGCCATGCAAACTAATTGAAATGTACATTTTCCGTAAAACACGGTGCAGCTGTTCCGCACCTGCCTCTCCCACGATTCCTTCATTATGCGGCCTGTATCTGGATTCTTACTCCAAGATACTCACGAGTCCTCCACAGTGAATACAACAGAGCCCAGTTTTAGCCATCCGACTCAACCCTGTGCACCGCAATCCCTCCTGCTCTATTCAAACTCGCACGTTGCTCGCCCCCTGAGGTGCCCCAGGACTTTGTACCACTGGGACGTTGCTGTTTGTTGTTATTGCCATTCCTACGATACCGGCTGTGGGAGGAGACAACCTGCACGAGTCTACGGCGCTGCGGTCCGGTCCCTTGTTGACTATGCCAAGATTAAGGCCGGAAAAACAACGGTCAACGGTGCATCGAATAACAAACTGTGCACACCAAGCGCGACCTATGCCTGTACCCCAGTGCATTGTGGCTTTCTTCACGTATTTAAATTTTGCTGCTAGGACGTCTTAGTTCTCCCCATACTGCCGGCCCCTCCTTTTTTGCCTCATACAAATGCACTCAACCCTTCCCAATTAGAACACTTTACCAGAGTTAGTGACTCGCGCATCGCCCCCCTATTGCCACCCGACTTGAGGCCACACCAACAACACCACGGACCCCTGCCCGCGCTCCCAGCATATTCGCCACATACCACGTTCTGCCCCACAACATCATGACACGGTAACACGGCCACCATCCCCGCTTGCCTCGACTCCATTGAAACGCAATCCCCCACGACCGTACATGTGTCCTTGTTAACTGTACGACCGCAGCGCCCAACCATGACACAATCTCTCCTTCTGGACTGCTTCCACAGCTACATGATCCCTCCTCCTGGACTGCAACTCGATCACTCCTTTAGGACTGCTTCCACCACTACCGCAAATCTTCCTTCCATCTGCAACGACGTTGGTCCTGCCACTGGAACTCTGGAAGCCCCGGGAATTCCAATCTGTAGCTGGGAGGAAGGCAGGGGCCAAGAGAGAAAGCCACTTGCATGAAGGCCTTTATAGAACCCTGCTCTCTCTCGGTCCCCCGCCCCCTCCCCCTTCCGGCGTTGGCCACGCTACACTTCCGGGACAGGCCCGCCCTGTGCCCATAGTGGGGGAGACTGGCCTGTAACCCCTACTAAGGGGCGGTGCCCACCATGCCTCCACCATCGTCGCGTTCACCCGCCATTCCTCTTCTCCTTACAGCATTTACAAATGAAGCAGATACAAGTCAGTAGAAATTCCAAGTAGAGTCTCTCGCCAAACCAAACAGCACACTTGCTAACACTTAAGTGCGCCTGTGGAATGCGTGTGCACTTATGTTAAATAGGGCAGCCAGGTGTAAGGGGGTGTGATCCGATCGCGCACAGTATTTTGGGCTTTGAAGTTCTCTCTCCCCCTTCTTCTTTCTCCACCCCCCCTCCTCTTCTTTCTCATATGCAAATTGTTCTACATGCTGATTTTCTGGTTTGACTCATGTTTATTGTAATTGCTTCTACTGTTCCTTTTTTAATGTATATTCTGTTGTTCATTGTAAAGCGCCTTGGATTAAGGCTCTATATAAAACAATACATAAAAATACAAATACAAATACAATTGTCAGAGGGTCCCAGAGGCCCAAATGGAGCAGATATTATGGTGGCTGGTCAAAATTTGCAATACTCGACGATAGAGCTGGAATTCTTCCTGCCAGCAGTTTTTTCTGCTATCTTGACATTACTTGAGAACTCTTTGAACCAAGAGTAGGAGGCTTACACAAGCCTGAGGACCATTTATGCCATTCTCAAATGTATTCAGGGTCTACTGGGACAAAAGACAAGGACCAATTTAGAACAGCTTGCTAACACCTTCCCATTAGTTTCCTTGGGTTCACAACAATTACTGGCACTAGAAAGAAGAGCTCTCCCTGGCAGCATAGAAACTTAAGTTGGTAGGAAGATGTTTTTATACATACAACAGCTCTTTCGGGAAACAGCATGGGGAGTTAGTCAATGCTAAAATAAATGGTAAATTACATGTGGACTTGAGAGAAGCTGGAACAGGCTATAATACACAACGAGCCTAGAATTGTCTGTCCCCTTGTCAACTGGTATATGATAGAATACTCCCAAAGAGACAGTAGAGCATTTCTATGGACACAGGGAATGCCTTGAAGGTTAAGGGTATGGGGATCTTGCAGCAATTAACATTAGTCCACACCAGTATCTTGGTCAAATGCCATTTAATTTGTCACATTTATCAGGGAAGGGCCTGTAAAACCTGATAGAATGGAGAGGCCTGGTTTGTTATCATTATGGAATCATTACCCATTATTACCCATTTAGGGATCCAGTTATCCATCATATATTCTGATTAGTACATGAAGTAGCATCATTAGACTATGCACATTATTCTGCCACATATATGTATCATTTATATTTACTTATAGAATGAGGCCTGTTATATTTGAAGTATCATGCAGATACATGTAGAGATATGTTGTTATGTATTATATACGCATTGAGTTTGCACTTAGAATATACATTGAGCTTTAAGTATAGTACTTGGTATGAATGAATGTTAGGCACTACATTTGAGAATAGAGAGCATTTAGCTGGCATTATGAAGCCATTCAGAAACTGTTTGTTCCACGGCAAAGTAGTCATGGTACACTGTGAAAGATTGGAATGCAAACAGAGATAACACGACCCTTGTCCGAGGGGAGAGGGATGGAGGCTTATCAGCATGGCTGGCTGTGCTTCGCAGAGAGATAAGTTGGGGCAGTGCCATGGTCAGCAGGGAGTACTTTTGCATAAGAGAGGTGATATGGTCTGTTCTCTGAGGAGAGAGGGATGTCAATGGATTCAATAGAGAAATAGATGGCAAGATGGTGCAGGCAGACAGGAGAAGAAGGCATTGATATTGATAGGCTGAAATGTCACATTGACAAAGAACAGGTAGTGATTGACCAGAACACAGAGTGATTGCAAAGTAAAGGACATGCACAGACAGACATTTAAGCATGGCTCAAATATAGAATGCTGACACACAGAGAAATGAAGCAATGATTAATGTGACCATCGATATGTGTACGTCATTGAACAATATAACCAGAGGTGAGGGGATTGGAGTTTTTAGATGTAGATGGAGTTCGATGGGAGAGAGATGTTTGGCGGTGGCATAGGAGAGATGCTTGGATGACTTTGAGAGAGGAAGCTTTGGAAAGCATTGTGATGGGAGGAGAGATGTGAGACCTTGGCAGAGGCATTGAAACAGTTCGAGTGACCAGATCTTGAGAGAGGCCTGGCCCTGACACTGACTGGTTGCAGGAGTTAGTGGGAGAGGACAGATACAGAGCTGGAAAGGGGAATATTGCTGAAAAAGACACATGCATGGGGGAATTAGAACATACTCACACAGAGCTTTGTCTGACATGATAGAGGGGGTAATCAGACAGGGATTGTCTTAGAGAGAGAGTGTGAGGTATGGTGTGGATTGGAGAGGAATGTTGACACTTGCCATATGTATATTGCATTAGACATGATAGATGCAGCTAATCACATGCTTGCATTAGAAGCCTGTAAGGTACACTGCATGGTAGATTTGCACCAAAAGCATTGAAGGTGCAAATTCGAATTAGCATTATAGTAGTGTTCACATTGTGCATTGTTGTGCATAAATACATGTATTCTATTGTATTATAATTGAAACTGACTTGTGTGTTTTCATTTGAATATTTCTTGTGTCATTTCTTAGTGTTTGGTGTGCATGTTATTTTGTGTATGTGTTCATTCTTATGATTATAATAATAGCTTATGTTAGTGCGTTCATAGCATAGTACTAAGACAGTGCACAAAGGCCCTGAGATACAGAAGAGCAGGGGGGGCATAGTGGTCCACACCCCCCTAGGAGGTTGTCTAAGACTGATTCATGGTCGCCCATTAGGGGTAGGCCAAAGGTAGCTTTGCCTGATATGTATTACGGTCTCACAAAATGTCACCCATAACGCGGGGCTTCACTTATGCTGACTGATAATATGGAACAGAGGGTTTAGTCTGCAGAGTTTGGCAGGTGGCTTTGATCCACTTATCGATTTGCTGAAGTCGAACTTTGATCATCGTGTGCAGCTGTGTTTTTTGTCAGTTTGTGGGAATAGATATTTTATGTTTTATGTTTTGTCTGTCTTGGGGATGTTATGAATTAGAGCATGCTTCATCCACAATTTTGTTCACCGTAGGAAGGAGAACACAATTGTCTCACTGACTTTGAATCCGGAATTGAATTTGGAATTGATCCAGAGCAGTATTTCATGACTGGGCTATTTTAGGAATGAATGTACATTCATTTGGCCGAGCTAGAGAAACAGTTTTTTCTTGAAGACGCTTGTGGTATTTTGTTTGTTTGGAACTCCGGTGAGACTGACACTTTTTGGGGAAATCTGACCTTTGTTTTGGATTCCTATTGGTTGAAATGTGTGTACATATTTTTGGCAAGTCGACAACTATATCTACATGTTTAGAGAAGTCTTGGAACTTGTTTTTGAAACGCACTTGAGTGTCGTGAGATTGTTTGGAGAGAAATTCCGAGGGTGAATAATTAAAACTGCAGAATGAGCTCATTTGTTAAAGACTTGAAGGCGATAAGAAATTGGCTTAGAAATATGCTCAATGCCTGGGAAGTGTCGCCAGCACCAACCATATTGAAAGTGAATAGTGAAGTAACTAGAACAGAAATGACACCATAGCTTATGACACCATATATTAGTGATTTGCGGGCAATAATATATCGTCTCAGACATGTAATTAGAAATTGGGAAGATGTCCCATTAGCAGACCCATTGAAATCTTTGTCAACAGCAGTGATGGGTGGGGACAGAGTTCCTAGAGAAATGAATATTATTTATGGGGAGAAAGAATTAGCTCAGAATAATGACAGTAATAATGTGACCCAGATGCATAGAGGGTTTGCCTATGAAGATTTTCATTGTGAAACTGTATCAATGGAGACACCTTTGCATAGAAGCAGTTATGTGCATAGAGGCACTTATGTGAAAATCTTTGACTTGAATAGAAATGGCATTTGTGATGGCATTTTTGGCAGGATTGATAACAACAGTATTTTGCCTATGTTATCCAGTGGAAAAATGATTTTGTCTATTGACATTGAAACTTGGATAGCATTGAAGGAGAATGTGAATAGTGTGAATCGTGCGAAAGTTGGATGTTCTGAGATAACGGATTCCTTGAATTTTTTGAGTTTGAATGAGGGCATGGAGAGAAGGATTGTTGACGTTAGACAGAAACATCGCGCGGAATTAGCAGACTGTTTATTTGAGAAGGAATGTTGTTTGAATCTGAATTGCATTACACATGCGTGAGGCAGTGTCTGTTTGAATGAAATAGTTTTGTTTTTTCAACATGAAGTGATTCAGCATTGTTGTGAATACTTAATGTTGAAAGGGAGTATGTGGCTAGAAGACATGGAAATGACACATAAAGCAATGCAGGACATGGAGTGCAGTTGAATGAGAAGAATGCCATTTTGCAGCATGTGGATGTGCAATTTTTGAAGTTGCAATTCTTGGAATATGTGAAATGGGCTGTTTTGTTTTGTTTTGAAAAAGACAGGAACGGAGAAATGCATCATGAGGCATGGTTAGACAGGCATGGTAAGAGACATGCACTGATAGACTGATACACTAGAACTGATACACTGAGAGAAACTAGCATTGATGTCCTTTGAGAGACATGGGGAGTTTAGAGCTAGCTATGTGCAGCAGTGCACAGAAAGAAATGCTGTTTTGTTTTTGGCTTTTAATACACCTGAAACTGATTTGGAAACTGATACTTGCACTTTTGTTTTCCTTGCATGACATCTGGAGAGACACCTTGACCAGATCGAGATTTGCAGACCGTGATATACCTTGCAGATCGCCTTGATGACCAGATTGCATCGCATGAATTGACCAGCCATGATTGGCAGCAGCATGACGACTGAAAGCAGCATGACCAGAATGATAGACTGACCAGACCAGATTGACCAGACCTTGATGAAACTATGTGACTTTGCATCATGGCTGCTTGAAGTAACAGTGATGAGACATTAGTACCTGAAAGCTATGTTTTGCAGCAGCACCTCTAGGGAATCCCAACCGACCGATTTGAGGCCTTAGGGTGCGGCTTTGTCTATAGCTGTGTTCACAGAATGTACCCAGAAAACCTGCTTGCTGCCTGAATTCCTGGCATGACAACTAGCCATGGAAAGTGAAGATCGTGACTGACTTGAAACCAACACCTTTCATCATTCTGTGCCAAGAGAGAGAAAAAGCAGTGAAAGATGTTCAGCAAAAAGAGAAATTTGTTTGTGAACTGTTTTGTAATCTGCAGCGAGAAGAGAATCCATTTGGAATGCCTTACCTTGTGAACCAGAACCAGACACAAGTTTGGGCCTGGGGAGAGGAGAGAAATGCGGGAATGAGCAGGAAGACGTGCTCTGAAAGCATTTGAATTGCTGATGCTAACTATGTTTTAAAAGCAGTGAAGCTTTGTCTCTTGAGTGAAAGAGAGAGATCATTGATCTGACACCATGGGGCTTTGAAATCTGCACTTGTATTCAACATTGGCTGGTCCCTCATGATGAAGAGGAGGGACTGGCATGGCATGAACTGGAATACTGGCAACAACCGGTATGGCAAAAGCATGACCTGGCAAGGAAGGAGTGAATTTGAATATGCACTTGATCACAAAGATACCATCGCCTTTGTTCCAATATGGAGAAGTGGGAACAGAGGCCTATGGAAAAGGGAGTGTATGAGCTGTATCAATCTGCATCAAATTGAAAGCTCTGACATGCGGTTTTCCTGGTGCTACCATTGAAAAGTGAAGGACCAGTGCGACCCCGTGGGGACAAGCGGGGGGCATATGGTACCGACACAATTGATGCTTGCTCCTGCCCTTTTGGAGCTCTGTGCAAAATCTCATTAGCTTGCTGCCATTTATTAAGCAGGCCAGCCTGAACTGGCCTGAACGCTTTGCTGCTAACGTGTGTTGCTGTGGAGAACATTTCCGTGACAAAACCTTGAAAACTTTGCTGAACACACATATTCACATTTATATACTCGTTGTGACACATTTGTGACCCATTGTGAACACTCGCTTTGAACACATGCTTTGTTGACATTCCTTGGCAGAGAGATTTGCATTAGAACTAGATTTGTACTGACTTGCAGGTGTGCACAGATGTGAGGACACATGTACATTCTGTTGGAATACAAATGAAGTGATCACATACTGACATGTGAGAACCTGGAAATAACTTGGAATGGAAATGGAAATGAATTGGCCTGTTAGACTAATACACTGCAATGTATACTCTTGAAATGCATACATCTGAAATGAGCTCTGACACCTGTGAAAGTGATACTGTCATTTTGTGCTTGACACATTGAAACTGGAAACAACTGAATCCATAGTACATATGCATTGATTCTATGCATTGAATTTTCGTTTTTGAATAATCTGCTTGTAGACACACTTTCACACTTTTGGCTTTTGACTTTTGACTTGACTTTTTGACTTGAATAGAAACTTGAATATGCTCTTCTAAATTCTGACACATTTGCAACTATGCATTTGAATTTTTAGCTTGCCACTGATAGAGTGACATGCTTGCATTTTAAGGGTTTTTTTTGCATCATGAAATTTAATGTTTTTTCCCTTTCCAATTTTGTTTGGATTTAGCATGCAGCAATGAGACATGTTTGACATATCGTTAGTAATGATTATGTAATGATAAGAGGAGATATTGTAGAACCTGATATAATGGAGAGGCCTGTTTTTTTATCATTATGGAATCATTACTCATTGTTATGGAATCATTACCCATTATTACCCATTTGGGGATCCAGTTATCCATCATATGTTCTGATTAGTACATGAAGTAGAATCATTAGACTATCCACATTATTCTGCCACATATATGTAGCATTTGTATTTGCTTATAGAATGAGGCCTGTTATATTTGAAGTACCATGTAGATTCATGTCCGAGATATGTTGTTATGTATTATGTACGCATTGAGTGTGCACTTAGAATATGCATTGAGCTTTAAGTATATTACTTGGTATGAATGAATGTTAGGCACTACATTCAAGCATAGAGAATATTTAGCTGGCATTATGAAGCCATTCAGAAACTGTTTGTTCTGCGGCAAAATTGTTATGGTACACTGTGAAAGATTGGAATGCAAACAGAGATAACATGACCCTTGTCCGAGTGGAGAGGGATGGAGGCTTATCAGCATGGCTGGCTGTGCTTCGCAGAGAGAAAAGTTGGGGGCAGCGCCATAGGCAGCAGGGAGTGCTTTTGTATAAGAGAGGAGAGATGGTCTGTTCTCTGAGGAGAGAGGGATGTCAATGGAATGAATGGAGAAAGAAGAAGGCCATGATATAGATAGGCCAAAATGTCACATTGACAAAGAACACGCAGTGATTGAGCAGAACACGGAGTGATTGCAAAGTAAAGTACATGAAAACACTGACATTTAGGCATGGCTCAAATATAGAATGCTGACACACAGAGAAACAACGGAATGCTTAATGTAACCATGGATATGTGCACGCCATTGAATAGTATAACCAAAGGTGAGGGGATTGGAGTTTTTAGATGTACATGGTGTTTGATGGAAGACAGATGTTTGGCTGTGGCATAGGAGAGACACTTGGATGATTTTGAGAGAGGAAGCTTGGGGAAGCATTCTGATGGGAGGAGAGATTCAAGCACTTGGCAAAGGCATTCAGGCAGTTCGAGTGACCAGACCTTGAGAGAGAGGCCTGGCCCTGACACTAACTGGTTGCAGAAGTTAGCGGGAGAGGAGAGACACAGAGCTGGAAAGGAGAGTATTGCTGAAAAAGACACGTGCATGGGGGAATTAGAACAGACTCACACAGAGCTTTGGCTGACATGATAGAGGGGGTAATCAGACAGGGATTGTCTTAGAGAGAGAGTATGAAGTGTGGTGTGGATTGGAGAGGAATGCTGAATGCTGACACTTGCCATATGTATATTGCATTAGACATGATAGATACAGCTAATCACAGGCTTGCATTAGAAGCCTGTAATGCTTACAGTTAGTACACTGCATGGTAGATTTGCACCAAAAGCATTGAAGGTGCAAATTCGAATTAGCATTATAGTAGTATTTGCATCGTGCATTGTTGTGCATAAATAAATGTATTCCATTGTATCATAATTGAAACTGACTTGTGTGTTTTAATTTGATTATTTCTTGTGTCATTTCTTAGTGTTTAGTGTGCATATTATTTTGTGTATGTGTTCATTCTTATGGTTATGATAATAGCTTATGTTAGTGTATTCATAGCATAGTACTAACATAGTTCACAAAGGCCCTGAGATACAGAAGAGCAGGGGGGCATAGTGGTCCACACACCCCCCCAGGAGGTTGTCTAAGACTGATACATGGTCACCCACTAGAGGTAAGCCAAAGGTAGCTTTGTCTGATATGGATTACGGTCTCACATGCCCACACCCTAACACTATTCCAACATACCTTTTTTAAGACCAAACCTACTATGTATGCTCCTATTCTTTGCAACCGATTTACCTCTATCATCAAATAGGGTCAATCATCCCTCCTGATAAAATGCACTTGAGCAGGATCCATGAGTGGGAATGTGAGAGAACCATTCAGTCCCTGCCCAGAACAAATTCCAACAGGGGGCTGTAATCATTGAGTAGGTCCTTCACCTGATCACACTTAAATGTTTCAAGTTACAGAAAAGCTCCATAAATTTGGGTTTTGTGGATCTTAAGGCTACTTTGAACTGTGTCGGGAGGGATCTACTTTGCGAGGCAATGGTTGCTGAGGTAACACACCTAACTTTAATAGGTTTAATAAAAGTCCTGCACAAGGACAACAGGGGCAGAGCAATGATTAGCCCTAGAGGGGACCAAACTGAAGATGGGTCTCATTATGGGTTTGGTGGTAAATCGGCTGTACATTTGCCAATTTACTGCCCAAATCAATTACTGTTAGCCTATCTTGGTCCTCTGGCCTGACCACATGATTACAACTGGTGCCACTGTGGTGTTAGTCTCCATTTTTAAAATGCACTGGTCTCCATTGGGATTATTTGGGTATTTCTATGAGTGGTAATTCCACTGCAGTAATTCTGATTATTTTTGGCAGTTAGGAGTGTGATTTACCTCCAGTTGTTTTGCTGGAGCTACATCCTCCACCTTACCACCAACACTTGTAGCATGGTAGCGCATTAATGTGGCAGTAAATTGACAGTAACAGAATTGCTGTCCCTTTATTCCTGTATTGTCCACACCACCATACACTTAATGAGGCCAAATTCATTGGAGAATGAGACATGGGTCTTTAGCAGCACAATCTTCAACCTATTCGCCAACAATGCGATGGATGTTTGCAAAGAAGGTGATGGTACCTTGCAAAGATTGATAACATCTGCATCCCAATAATGTTATTTATAGATGTGCCCAGTGATGTATACCAAACTGAAATAGAGTGCAGAAACTCCTGCTGGGATTCGAGGCTTACTGCCCAGTTGACCATCTTACCACCAATGACCCAAAAACGAATGTCTTGATCATTGGCAAGAAATATAAGCTTAAAGTCAACATTGTCTCAAGAGGTGGTCCCTCTTTGAGTCGTCCAGGGATATGGCATCCTGGGCATTAGATTTTCGAGCTCAGTTTCATGAAAAGCCCAGGATGTGAAAAGTGGACTGAGAATAAAGCAGTCAATAGGAGGGATCCTTCGTTTCAACCACTGATTGGCAGGCACCCTGTTGCCACATTTATACAAGGCTGCAGGTGGCTGAAAACGTTTTTTTTTTAAATATCCTAGTCAAGTTCCTCTTTGCTAACTATTGAATTGATATTGAATTGATATTTTATTTGTATCGCGCTCGTACACAAGTGTTTCAGAGCACGACAAGGCAAGGGAGGGGAACAAGGGAGAACAAAAACAACTATCTTACTTGGCCCAGTGACATTGAGAACGAGCAAGTGCATGGGAGAGGGAAAGGGGCAAAGTGCATGGAGATGGGGAGTGGGAAGTGCGGAACAAAGAAAAAGAACAGATAACTAATAAATAAATAAATAATACAGGCAACAAACAGTGGTGGTGCAGTTAGCAAGTGGTAAGCGCTGGGTTTAGGGCAGCAGACAGGGTATTTCTGGTAAGTGCAGGAAGAGAAAAAGCGAGGGACTGTATGGTTATAGATTACAGACCCCAGTGCAAAGGATGGCCCAGAGGCAGTGCAGGAGGGAGGCAGGATGAGCATGTACCTGGGCCCAGAAGACAGAGGGTAGGCCAGGTGCACAGTGCCGATGGAGAACAGATCAGTAGGGGAGAGGAGGGGTGAAGGTAGAAGCAAAGAGGAAGGTCTTGAGATGCTTCCAGAACCGGAGATGGTTCTCCTCAAGTTTCAGAGTGGCAGGGAGGCTATTCCAGAGGGAGGCCCCAGCCAAAGGCAGAGATCTACCCTCAGCTTGTTTCTTTGAGAAACGACTGACCCTGAGGGAGTTAGAGGTAGAGGAGTGAAGAGCTTGAGAGGGGAGGTATTCAGACAGGGATAGCTGAAGGTATATGGACACAGGACCCAGAAAGCATTGTGGACAATGCAGAGGCTTTTGACTTTAATCCTTGCATTCATTGGGAGCCAATGGAGAGATTTCAGGGCTGGAGGGATGCGATCCCAGGGCTTGAGACCAAGGACAAGTCTTGCAGTCCTGTTCTGGATTAGTTACAAACGGCGGAGAGTAGAGGTAGGTAGATTTAGAAAGAAGCTGTTAAAATAGGTCAACCTAGAGAGAACCAGGGCTTGCGAGACAGAGAGCTTCTGGGACAAGGGGAGGAAAGGCAGAGTATCTCTGAGGAGTTGCAGTTGGAGGTTAGACTTTTTAGAGTCATCAGAGATGTGGGCAGAAAAGGAGAGTGTGAAGTCAAAGATGACCCCAAAGTTCTTGGCCTCACAGGTGGGGGTAAGAGGGGACCGGGGAGGCCCGCCAGAGAGTGAGGGGAAAGGAGGGTGAAGGTGAGCCAATGAGGAGGATCTACGTCTTGCTGGCATTCAGGCAGTGATCGTTGGCGGCACAGCAATCTTCTCACACAAGAGGAGTTTGGCCAGAGGTACATTGAAGATGAGCTGGCCCTTAAACATTTGTATCACAATCTGGATTTGTCAAGAAACTACATTTATAGGATCAAGCTTAGCAAAACCTACAACCTGCCTATGAGGACTTTGCAGGTTCAGGCATGGTACGAGAGGTAAAAAAGGAATGCAATTTTTCACCGCTAAAAAAGAGATATATGGATTTTTAGGACCAAGTGATACTTTGCAGGGCTACCCTGAACCACAAATACATCTCATAATGTCATGTAAAACCAGAGCAGGAGTGGGAAACGTATCTTGACATGATGGGCAAGCTTGACTTGCAGGCCCTCTTTTTTAGTTTTTGAATAGACTCACTCTCTCTTGGAGTAGAAGTGAATACATGAAACGGGAGTAGAGGCACCTGAATTTGCCTGTGGTTTTTGGCACATCTTTGGAGACCATTCCCACTTGGTGTTTCTATGTGTGATTTACTCCATAGACCTAAAGCAGTTGGTCCTGGAAGCAATCATCAATCATCTTCAAGAGACCTTAGCCTGGTCCTAGAGTTCAGCAAGCTAGTAAGCAGTATTTGCTATTACACAGTTCATCTGGTAAGTATAAGGCATTAGAAGATGCAAGGTAGCCCGTAAGGACATTTTATTCTATTGTGATTGGCTACTGTGATGTATCAGATTTGGATTTCATGTAACATATTTATCTCTTAAGAAAGGTTTGGCTTGTCATTTCAGTGATTATGTTTGCCCTATCACTTGTTGCTGCTCAAATACATGTACTTGACTGTCCCTTTTGTGGAGGCAGTAAGGTTGATTTGCATTTGACTTTTCTCCTTCTGTAATAGCTCCGTGGACTGAAAGACACTGGAATGGAAGCTGCCTAAAGGAATAGGCAGTGCTTATTTTTCAATCAATGCTTTCCATTTATCATTCTTTAGTGTTGAGAAGATTCCCAAACTGCCATGGGTCTGCTCTGACCTGGCACCCTACCTTGCTGTGTCCAGGATCCCAAGCTACATCTCACTATTAATGTCCAATGAGGTCCAAGTATGTCTGGGGCTGCTTCTGGTCCCATGCATAAAGGATACGACCTATCCGTTTAGCCTGACACTCCTTTTTGCGGCGGGACCAATAGTTATTTGCATATGTATTTTTTTTAAATGTTCTGCAGTGGCAGAATGGGCTAAAACATAGTATATAGTATATGGAATAGTAATGCACTGAGAGCAATTGCCTGGAGTATTAATTATTGGAATACTTTCTAGGCTTTCAATTAATTTTAGCTACCTGCGAGTTGACATGATTAATTGAAATCTGTGCATGCTTTCAATTTCAATGCGGTGCCACCGTGAATTACTGTTTTGTACTGGAGAAGACCGAGATGGTCATACAAATATGAAGGCCAATTTTAGGCATTCAGTTAAACAAATGAAGTAAACACTTGATGGCTTTTTTTCTGAAATACTGACAGTGTCATGTAATGGCGCACGGAGACGGCAAGGGATCAATTGGATGAATGCGCAGCTGTATAATCTTGCTGTTAAATGGGATTCAGAGTCACAAGAGCCAGTAACAAGCATATTGTTTATAAAGATGTGTTGAACTGAGGGAGGTCTATGTGTTGCTGGGATTGTGGAAGGCTTACACACGTCATTCTTTAACTAAAGTTGTAATTTGCACAGTTGGAAAGGACAGAGCCAGTTAACAGCACAGTTTTTCTAATTATCCTAACAGCCCAGTTTTTTCTAATTATCGTGGCCCAGTTGACTGTGGTGCGACATCCTTGGTGACTGCCTTACGCCACTGGCAAATGTCAAAAAGCTCCTCTTTTTCGTTAATGGCTGCTTCTCACTGGTCAGTTTTCTTCTTTCTGAAAACTGTTACCAGTTGCACTGGGCAAACCCGTGGTCTGTAACTATGGGATCAATGTTTTGTAAAACCAACTCTCGTTGTGGCTGGATATCGGGCTCCCGAGGTCTGATTAGAGGAACCAAAGGCTAATGAGGAAAGCTTGCTGAGACAGTACGTGTCCTCTGACGCCCAAATGGTTCCTTCTTGGGGTAGTAGGCCAATGAATATGTTGATGTGTCTCATAAGCCTAGGCACCATTCTATGTCTTCTCTTTGGACTCATAATTAGGCTCTAGAAATTATACTGGTCTCTGTGGATCCATTTGGACAAAATGCATATCTTGTTTCGGAACGAGAAAGAAACCTTCAAAGAATATTTACAAAAGAATGCACGTAACATATACATTGTTTTTTTCTAAATCACCACTTGGCATTTGCTGGAGTATAGTCCTAAACAAATATACACTGCACCTATGTGTGGACATTAGGTTTTTAAGAATATAATACAGATGTGTGATCCTGTGCCTTTGGTTGGCGATGTTCTGCGATTTGTGGGTGATTTCCATTTTTTTATTATTTAGGATTTGGTGGATATGATCCACCCTCAGCAAATTAGGTATGGAGATGAATTTAACACAACTTTTATTATCCATTTAACAATAACACGTAATGCCATTTGGGATGTGCAGTTAAATACCCTTTAATAAAGCTAAAAAATGGTAACCAGAAACTGGGAAAAAAGAAGCAACATTTTTTCACGCCGGTTGGAAATGGAGTCATGAAAGTGTTCACGTTATCAATGGAAAAAACAAAAAAACAAGAGCTTATTGCTGCTCATCACAGAGCTCATGTCAAGAAGGAAGAGGCATTTTCAACAGATATCAATCAGAGAGTTGGGAACAGTCATAGACGTCATGACACCAAAATGCAAGGGGTAGGAAGAGACATCACACGACCCTTGACCTCTGATGACATCACAGGAAGTGATGTCATTTGACCCCACCCCAAAGTCACATCACAGGAAGCAATGGCACACAACCTTTCGCCCCTTGACAAAACAGGAACTGGCATCACATAGCATTGTTCCTAAGTCCACTACAAAAACATATGATTAAGATATCACCATAATGTGAAATACATTTCATACAAGAATGAATAACCATACGTATCGTTAATATCTGTGTGTATGGGCACATTTTACCAAATTAATGTGAATGCAAGCAGACGTCCAAGGTCAAATGATAATGATGTGTTATTATATAGCATTTATGCTTCAGTGCTTTATATAGAACAAATATACATACACTATCAGCCAACCTGCGTTATTACTCATGTATCGACCTCGGAACGATGTAAGGCTGAGTTGGTCTGGCTGGGATTCGAACCGACAAACTGAAGATCACTCACACATCACAGCAGTAAGCGATCAACCCACTGAGCTATCTTACCAGCTATAGTCAAAATAGCAATTACATGCCTGAATGTTCTCAAAGTCAGAAAGAAAATTGCACTCTGTAGTGGATACAATTAAACTGGTAACTGTGAACAGCAGGCCAGTTCATCTGCAGGTCTGGTGCAAATTTGGCCTCAAGCTTGTATGTATCTACTTTTCAGGCTACAGTGGTTGGTTAAATACATACCATTGTGAGGGTTTGTAACTGTGCATTAAAGAATTTAGAGTAGCGCAGGGAAAACAGCGCACTCACGCGGCATACCGTACTCTGGGCACTCATAATCTCATAGATGCAAACAAACATCCTAAACAGAATGCCAGGGAGATAGAAAAGATTTGGGGAAAGTGTCACATTTGTGGAACCCCTGTTTTTTAAAAGAGGCCCTAACACGAAATCCAGCCACTCCAGAAACAAAGAGCAACATGGTGCTGGCCACATCCCAGGAGCTTTGGCTTGCAAAATAATAATACTATTAAAAACACTTATTTTTTTACATTTGATTTTTAGTAGTGACAAAGGAGACCACAGGGGTAGCAAGGGAGACCACAGGGGTTTCAACCCCTTCCGATCCCCAAACAACGTACCTGAGAACAGTGCATAGGACAACATGTGGGCTCCCCTGGGTGCCATTCTGAGGGCCCCTCCCAAAAGTTCTTCCACCACACCTGGAACCAGGCTTTGGGTTGCACTGGACTACCACGCATATGCAATGCTCATTCTACTGCAGGTGCACGGCGCGTACTGCACTAGGTGACAGATGTTAGTAGGCTTTTTGATCTAAGCATATATCTTTCACCTGGTGTAGGAACAAGGGTGGCTGACCGTTGGAACTCAAGTGTACCAGCCAATAGTGGCAGCTGATGAATTGTTTTCATTGGGGTGGCATAAATATTTGTCCCAAGAAAATGTTTAAAATAAATCATAAAAATGATGCATTTTACTTTAAAGCCACACAGTTTGCAATCGGTTTTGAAGGATAACTCATGAAAAATTCAATAAATGCCAGTCACCAACAGTGCATAGGAACATTTCCTAACACACTTTCATGAAGCTTTTCACCACAATATATGCCAGTATAAATAATATGCGCACGCCAGCTGTGCCCATATAATTCCATGCTAGCTGCACCAATATTTGCCAGTACCCCCACTTAAGAACATATGCCTGTTGGCTATGCCATTAAAAATGCCATGCCACAATACAAAAACATGTCCAAATGGGCTGAACCAATGTAGACCAATTGAGACACATAACAACACTTATCATACTTGCTTTAGCATAGATTTCCAGTAAAAAATGCCATGCCACAGTAAGATATTATAGCTAGGCTGGCTCTATCTAGCAATGCTGTGGGTCTGAAGTTTTTCGGTTCAGCTCGGTCTCCTTTTTTGAACACCGGCACGATCACTGTCGTCTTCCATGATTTAGGTACTCTCCTCTCCATTTGGATGTTCTCAAAAAGAGTATAGCAGAAACTAGCCCAAGCTTCTGGGTGGTGCTTAAGTTGTGCGTTCGTCAGGCCGTCCGGGCCCGGGACTCTTGAGGAACTCAGATTTTTAAGGTTTGTGAAAATGTCCTCCTTGGTGATGTTAAAGGGCCACTTGGTCAGGTCATTGACTGGAACGTCTGGTGTTTTGTTGTGTTTCTTGAACAGTTCTGTGAAGTGTTCAGTCCACTTGAGTTCGGTAACATGACTCAAGAGGAGGGCTCTTTGAAGAGCTTCTGTGTTATTCATTACCGCCCAAAATTGGCTCACGTCTCTTGATGATATCAGACTTAGCATTTCTTTGGCGTCGTGCTGCAAGATGTCGTGCCTGTGTGCTGTTAGCCACGCTGTGTAGATTTTCTTGTGTTTTTTTATTTTTAGCCGGCTATCAAGTGCGTCGATTTTCTTTAGAGCTCTGATCTTTTTGCGTAGCTCTCTTTCTTTTGCACTATTTAAACGTTATAGACCTGCGGGTGCCTGAGTATCGGTTTGTGGTTTGCAGTTTTTTGTTCTGTGTAATTTTCAAGCAGAACGCTGTAGTGAATCTGGTTGTTGATTGCATAATTTCTCACTCCAGAGAGTAAGTCTGTCATGTTGTTAATTTTTCGTTCGTCAAGGTGAATCTTGTGTCTCCCTGGAACGACTCTTATCAGATTTTTCCAAGCGTCCAGCTTATCCCTTTGGGCCATCTCTAATGACACTGTGACTAGGTTATGGTCACTGTGTGTCATCGATATGACTTTGAGAGTAGTTACTGCACTCAGTGTGTTTCCAGACGTGTAAAAGTAGTCCAGTATGGATCTGCTTTCACCTCACTCCCAAGTGTGATCAGCAAGAATGTCGCCAGAAACATTTCCATTCAGTAGCATCATATTCCGTGCATCCATCTCCTCACACCAAGCTGAATTAATTTGGTATTGATTGCTTTTCCCCTTTTCTAATTTGTTTTTCTTCTTTAGATCTTTTGGAACACAATCCATGTTCAGGTCTCCACATAAGATGATTGCAGCATTTTTTTCCGATTCATTGAATTTGTCGATTGTTTCACATATCAGATCTCAGAAGTCAGATTCATCTGAGGCTTTATGCTGCCAGTAAATATCAATTATGTGTAGGCTGTTAGCATTTTTGTTTCCAGGTGATTCTATTGTTACCTGAGACACCTGGACATAAGGAGATGGGTTTGTTGACAAAATTAGCTTTATGTTTCTCCCTGCTTTTACTAGTGTTTTAGTCCAGCCTTAGGTCTTCCTTTAAGTTGTTTTATTACTGGGTTGAGCGCTAATTTGTAATTTAAGGCCCCAGGTGGGGTTAGGACCCATATCTCTTGTAAACAAGCAATGTCCAGATCTAGGAGTTCCTTAGGTTTTGTGTTATATAAGTGAAAGAACCCTCCAGTGTTCCAGGATCCCAGTGTTAGATCTTCTCTCTCTTGGTCTTTTTGGCGTTAGCTTTTTCCATTGCAATTTAGAGTTTCAGCTAGCCAATTCCATCTGGCCTGCTCCGACTCTCTATTTTCTCTCGTGTTATTGACAACCGGGTCTTCTCCTGGTTTCCTAGGTTGGATGATTGCTATTTTAGTTTCATCTTTTGTGGAACATTCAAGAAAGTTTTGCTCAGTTACTTGGGCACTTATCTTGTTTGTTCTTGTGTGAAATACCATACTTGCTCTTCTCTCGTTTGTCCGTTCCTCATTTGATTTGCTGACCCGCAGTTTGCTTTCTGACGGTTCTTTTGGTTTAAGTAGCTGTTGTTTCTCATTTACTCTTAGCTGTGATTTGTCATCAGTTGTTTCACGGACATCAAAACCAATGAATTTAGATCGGATTTGTTGTTCAAAATCAGATTCCTCACTATCCTTGAGTGTATGTGTAATAACACTCGATCCATTATACCTTCATTTAGAAACTTGACTGTTTGGATGTCTTCCGTGTCAATCGATCGAAGTTGCGGTATATGTTTAAATAGCTGCAAGACATTGCGCCTGTTTAGTATCAATGTGTCCTTCCCGCAGAGTACTCTTTCTATCATCAAGCAATGGTTTGCATTTATTTTCGTTCCTGTAGGTGGTGTTCTCATTCTTGGGATTTGTTGTTGGTTTTGGTCCTGTCTTCTTTCTTCACACGACTCCTGCCAGCTATAACCTTGTTTTAATTTGTTCAGTCCACCTCCTCTGTTTTGTTGTTCACCGTCTCTTCTTATCATGAATATTTCGTCCCCGCTTTGTTTAAGTTTAAAGCCTGAGTTGGAAATAGGTAGTTGTGTTGTTTTTGCGTACTGTGCCCATCGTTCGCTGAGCGTTTTAAATCTTCTCAGCGTCGTTTGCGGTGGGTCCGGTCTTGGTGCATCGTTAGGGCTTCTCTTTTCATGTTGAATTATCTTGCAGATCCTCTTTGGCTGTTCTTCGATCAAGTTTTCAGCCCTTGGATCGTTTGCTGGTAACTTGAGAATTTTTGCTTCTTCGTCCTCTGCTTCCTCACCTTCTGTGTAGTCTAGATTGAAGTCGTCTTCATTGGCCACATCTAGATCATGTGTCGATAAATTTGCCAGCAATTCAATCATAGCTACATCTTCTTTTTCTTGCTGGTCGGGGTTTGTCGTTTCTTTTGCATTTTCTTTTGATTACTTGCCCTCAGGTTTCTTTACAGCACCTGTGTTTTCCTTAAGATTTGTACTTTCTTCTTTTTCTATGTTTGTCTGTAAGAGAGCATTTAGGTTTTTCACGTTTCTCAAAAATGTACACGACCTCCTTGTTTGGTTATTTTTCCATTTTGCCATGTTTTTTGTCTTCCGTACCTGTTTTTTTGGCTTTGTCCTCTCATCTGCAAATTCCTCTGACCTTTTTTTTTTTTTTATAAAACATTTTATTTTTATTTAGTCATAACGTAGACATAATAGGCCAAAACCAAAAGAGAGGCGCAAAGGAAAGAAAAGAGAAAGGAGAAAAGAGAAAAAAGAGGCAGCTACATCAGATGAGGCCCACATGACCCATTCAGCAGTAGTAGTATATCATTACCGTTCACAGGGGACACACCTGCAATTCACAGTGTGAATATTCAAAAGGGGCAACTCTCAAGGCCTCACTCCTCAAGGCCCTCCCTCCTCCCATGCCGCCCATATTTTAGAGGCTTTGTTGGGACAGCCTCTTGCATTATAGACCCGTCTTTCAAACATAGCACATGTGTCCATGTCTATCGCCCATTGCTCCATCGTCGGAGATTCGGGGACTCCCCATTTTTGTGCAATGTTCCGCTTCATCAGGGCCGTCGCCGTATGCAATAAGAGATCTCCCCATTTATTCAGTTCATACTCCCCTGGCGCTCCCAGGATTAGGACCTTCGGGACAAGTTCTATTGAAGTGGAGAGTATCCGGGTCAGTTCCCGACAACAGGCCCCCCAGAAAGTTCGGATGCGGGGGCAGGACCACAGAATGTGAAAGAAGGTCCCCTCCTCGATCCCACACCTAAGACAATTCGGGTTTGTTGCCCTCTTCCATCAAAACAGTGCAGTTCTAGGATAATACACTCTATGTAGTATTTTAAGTTGCATTAGTCTGAGTCTCGAGGAGATGGCAGTTTCTCTGGGGTGCATTAGTACCCGTATCCAGTCCTCAGGGTCAATGTTTCCTACATCTGTTTCCCACTTGGCCTTTAAGCTGATCAATTCAGGAGTCGCAAAGGATGTAATGGCATTGTAAAGAATGGATGTGCATTTGGAGGGGATGTATTCAGGTAGAATGTTACGTTCTATAGGTGAGTACTCCGGTATGCTGTCGTCCAGCGCTATGTGGACTCTTAGGGCATGGGACATTTGCATATGGTGGTATCTTTCGGTGTCAGGGAGGCGAAACCTGTGCTGCAGGACCGCAAACGGGGCAAGATTCTCACCGCTAAGAACATCTCCCACTTTCTGTATCCCAGCTCTCACCCAGCACGGCCAAGGTTCGAACCTCGCCATTTCCCTCAGGTTGGCATTTCTCCATAGGGGTTGCGCCGCTGATATCTTGTTCCCCCATCCCACAAAGTTGTGCACTTGCCTCCAAGTGGTAGTGATCTGTGCCCTCATCGTTAGTGGGGAGGATCTAGGGGGGGTGTCGTACAGTAGCTGTAGTGGATCGGTGTCATGCATGGTTGCCACATCGGCCTTAATGTGGGGTAGTTCCCGGTCCCCATGCAATAGGTCATTGACCACCACTAATTGTGAGGCCCAATAGTAGGTCTGAAGGCGGGGCACTCCGATCCCACCCTCCCAGATCGACCTCTGAAGTGTAGCCAGGGCTATTCTTCCCTGTTTTTACTGAAGATTGGGAAGTTCGCAGTTGGTAGTTCTTTAGGGCAATTTCCTAAAATGGCATCAGTTGGGGGCATTTTATCCAAACCCTCTGCGTTCTCTGAGGTCGAAGGTTGAATTTCAGGCTTTACTGCAGGTTCATGGTATATGACTTCCAGAGGCCCGTCCAAGGTTTCGATATTCTTGTTTCCGTGCATCTTTGTGGCCTCAAGGTCTATGATTTCTTCAGGGATTTTTTTCTGTCCTGTTTTCTTTTGGGTACGTTTCTTTAAATGCGATGCACCTTTGTTGGTCCCGTTGTATTCCTGTTGGTCGGGCTGTGAACACATTCTTTCCTGATGGTTGTTTTCACTGTGGTTTATAGCAACTTCGTTCCCATCGTCAACCGTAACTTGTTTCATAGACATATGTGTCTGGTTTCTCAGCGTTTGAACTGCTTCTTTGGCCAATTCTGCTAGTAATCTTTTGTCCTCAGCATTAGTTTTCATTTGTTCCTTGAGCAACATGGTCATTAACTCATAAGATTTGACATTGTTTTTTGCTTGTTGTTTTATGTCAACAATTTCCATTTCTAAATTCATGGTTTTTGATTTCAGCAGTGCTATAAGGGTATTTTGATCTTTGCTTGTTTTGTTTAGGTGCTCATACAATTTAATTAATGGAGGCAGTGTAATGGTCAAGGCAGAAGTTAGGTTTGGTCGTAGCTCATTAATGATTTGTCCTATTAGGTTCGTACACCACTTACATTCTTCTTCGTGGTCCAGTGTTTTTCTGTTTTTAAAATGTCCACCGGGATCTCTTCTTATCTTTGGATAGTGTCTTTCCATGATCGAGGAGTCTGTAGATGACTCCATGTCCGAATCGGAGGAGTCAACTGATTCTGCCCTCACTTCAAACTTTTGCCAGCTTGTTATGGCTCGTGTTTGCTGGTTTATTTGCTTTAATTTTCCTTGTGATGAGTTATAGTTTCTGTTTTGCAAGCATAATAGTGGCTCTGTAGGTCTTTGGTCCATTTTACGTCTCTTTCATGGTTGTACCTGATTTCCTTGTGACATCGTGTAGACAGGAAGCTGGTAGGTTGATCTGTTGTTTCTTTGTATCCTTTATACTTTCGTTATGTTCAGTGGATCATGGCAGCTCAGTAGTTGACTTTTTGTTGCTTGATTTGTTGTAAGGGTTTGGTTTATGCCCATTAGATGTTTCAAGAGTTTGTCAGTCATTGCAATTGAACCTCGTCTATTTGGTAGTAAGTTGTGTTTGTTTGCAGAATCTGATGAGCTGTTGTGGGCCTCATCCATCCTATTCAGTAGGGTTTGCTTGCCTGCATTCTCTTTTACAAATACTTCATCATTTGTGCTGTTTAGAGTGTCAGGTTTGAATATTTGCGTGGCAAGTAGTGTGTCCTGGGTTTGTGGGCAACAGTAAGTGTATTTTGTTCCACATGACGATATGTCTGCCTTACTTAAGTATAATTGTCTAATTGCGCTTAACGTCAGTACTTGCTCACTGTTTTCCTGATTTGATTCTCTGTTTCCAGAACTCTCAGGCGGGGATATCACAGGGTTAACCTGCTTAAACGAGGGTTCCTCAGTTGTGGTCTTTTCACACTCGTTGGTACAAATTTTCTCAGGATCTCAGGATCTCTGCTTCTGTCCAAATTACTGTGTCAATCACTCATTCTTGATTTTTGTGCTGGCACAGAAGGGCCAATTTTAGCCGAGGTTGTCAGCTGCAAATTGTTTACGGATTCATCTAGATTTTCTGTTGGAGGGGACAGTTCAGAATCTCGGGCATGTATTTTGTTGTGCATGTCTCGCCGCTCATGCTCAAGTCTATCACACTCTGGTGGGATTTCCCTAAAAAACAGCATGTTCAAGCTACTTGATACTTCGGGTAGCTCTTTGTCTTAGCGCTATGTAGCTCATTGGTTTCTAGTTGTTTCTTATTTTGTTTCTTATTTTGCACAGGCATTTCTTTTCCAAGTTCGGCACCATTAGGAAAGTTTAACGTGTTTGTGACAATCTTTGCACTTACTTGTGGTGGCCTGTATCCTGCTGCAACCTCATTTTCCCCTGACTCCGATCAGCGTTGCTGCATTGTGCTTTGTCGCAACAAGATAATTTCCTGGTTGGTCGGGTCGGGCGTATCTCACGAGTGGTCCTTTTCCGCTGCGCTGCCGCGGTGGCGTAAAGAGTGAAGCCACAAGCAGCAAACAGCCAAACAGCAGTGATTACACACCAGTAATTTGCCCTTTGCAGTAACGGGCTTAGCGCCGCAAGGGTTTCTGGGGTCTCCCTTTATCCTCGCACTTCCGGGTTTAGGGGGAGCCAAGAAAAAAAAAGGGGGCAGAGCCAAGTCTCAGGTCTCACGTCGGGCCGCGCTGCAGCTGTCTCCTCTCCCGCTCGCAGCTACAGTGAAACAGCAGTGATTACACACCAGTAATTCGCCCTTTGCACGCACAGGCTCATGTGTTATATAATAAATAATACAATATTATTTAAGGCATAAGAAGGATACATTTGATCTGCTCTTCATTCGTTCTGTCGGGATGCTTTTGGCTCGTATTCTATTTGTATATTCGATGGTTTTATGATTACACAGTGGTTATCTAAACTATATTTCGGCAAAAATGCCATACCAGATATATACATACAGAAATAAAATCGCATTGATAAAATGCACGAGCGTGTGAGCATGATAATTATTCATGAGGGCTTTTGCATGATAATTGTGCATGAGGGTGTGTAAATGATAATTATGCATGAGGGTGTGAGCATGAAAATTGTGCATGAGATTGTGAGCATGAAAATTATGCATGAGGGTGTTCGCATGATAATTGTGCATGAGGGTGTGCGCATGATAATTGTGCATGAGTGGGTGAGCATGATAATTAACAGTAACACTCATTTCCAATCAAGAAGATGCCATATTTGCAGTAAAACATGAGTCAATACACATAGTGGCACCGCTCTTATCATATAGCAGATCTCCATGTATAAAACAGTGTTTATGTCGATTTCGATTCTTCTCCAAGCACCTCTAAAGCAGGATGAGACTGCTGAAATTACATCCACGTGCTTGCGGCATTAGATCAGTTTCCCGCCGCAGTCAGCGTTCGAATGACCTCTATTTGTTAAGCATGTTTTCAAATGTCTTCCCCTGACTTCAGCATAAAGGGGGCACACAAAAAGAAAATGCCGTAGAGATTCAAATTCAATACCACAAAAAGCACACATTGGTGAATTTTTACAATCCCGCCTGGCTTTAAACCTCTGCAAGAAGTACATTACCTCATCTCATCTTCATAAACAGAGAACGCTTTATTGTGTCATCAATGTGATACAAGTACTCTTCCATTAATTTACACAGGTACTCTCCCAGTTTTATGATTATTTAATAATCTAAATAAACTAAGTTTTTTATTTTGAGAATCTCAACCTGGCACTGCTACTCTTCTCTCAGCTGCCAATGTCATCAATATAGTCATCTACAGAGCAGAATTTTAGCAGAAATAAAACTTACCAAAACATGTCAACAGAACAGAAATGGCTGCCCCATTCGGTGCATCTTTTACGCCACAGGAGTGGAGTGATGTTGCTGTCCTTTAAGTGTGCCCTTAAAGAATGCCCTCAGGCAGCAGAAGTGCAGGCCCTGCGCATGCTGTCTTGCTATGATTTGTTCAGCTATCTTTTGTTCAAACATTTCCACAAATAAATAATGTTAAATCCTGTCGCCGCCATTTGTAATCCATGGCTTGACATTTTGCTAAAAATAAAAAATGGACCAGACTGCCCGTGATCTCAGGAGGAGAGTCTCATTGACTTTCCTTCTCCTGCAAGGTCTGGGTCAAACTCACCATTGCAGGTGACAAATTCTCCAAGGGACCCCACCTCCCTGGCTACCTGACCTAAAGTCTATCCATTAGCCTCACTGCTCCTCTAACACTTATCATACGGTCCAACCGCTGCTGCAGAAGCCCGCTCAGCATGTCCTCTATGAGAACGACCTTCCAGGTACTTTTGCAACCTCAAACTTCAAGGATGTGTCGGAGTGTGAATTAAGGTTGACTGTGTAGTGTAAGGGACTTTTGAAACGTAGCTATCTCCAAGACTGATAGACTTTAATTCATGTATATACATATATATGCATATATATAGAGAGAGAGACCAACCTTAATTCCTTAAAAAAATATACATTCTCTCTTGTTTGCTTGTTTGTGTGTTTGCTCAAGAGTTATCCATATCCGTGGGCATGTGCAAAACAGAAACAGTTGGTGGTTATATATATGTATGTATTTACGCACACATTATCTGCATCCTTGAGCATGTCTGAATACATCTGGTTAGTGTTCCTATGAATGTGTATTCATGCAAGCCTTAACAATGGCCACGAGCATATCCATGTACATTCGGTTAGTAGTCTTATCTGTTTACATCTGCACACGCATTATAGGTATCAAAGAGCATGTCCGAATGAATTTGGTTAGTGGTACTGCACTATTTGTGTGCATTTGCACATGTGTAATCCATGGACGGATCAAAAAACATATGGGCTGTGCATGCACATGTAGGTTGCACATGTGTTATCCATGTACTTGTCTGTGACTCAACCAAGCAAATTGGTTTTATCATGCATAGTAGTTATGATATGATAATTTATTTGAATCAAGCTCATACACAAGTGTTACAGAGCGCGGCGAGGCTAGGGAGAGGAACAACTATCTTTCACGGCCCAGTGACATTGAGAACGCGCAAGTGCAGGGGCGAAGGAAGGGGGAAAGTGCAAGGGAGAGGGGAGAGAAGGAAAGTGCAGAGCACGGGATACAACAACACAAAAGGTGGTGCAGCCAGCAAGGTGGCAAGTGCAGGTTTTGAGCGCAGACAAGGGGTCTCTGGTAAGTGCAGGTAAGTTACACACAGGTATGACCACTAAACAGATATATACATTAAAATGAGTTTAGATCACAACCTAAGCAAGTAGGTAAAACACAGGGTCCAAATCAATGATTTCCATGATACAAACAAGTCCATCTGGCCACAGATTAAACTTTAACATGCACCCCTGCACTTCTGTTTCAGAACACGGGTTATAAATATTATAATACTATAGCAACTTTACTAAAGTGCAGTTACCACTCTAAACAAAATACTCCGGACATGAAAAAGAAATAGTGAGAGCAAAGGAAATATTTGGAGCAGCTATGGGGAACGAAAATAGAGCCAACATATGCGCCAAAACCAAACAAAATAATGCGAGTGAGTGCTGGAAATTTCAAGAGGAAGTGGAAGGACATTATAATGTTCAGAACTGCTAAGGTTAATGGAACAGAAACAAGAAGACATCCCTCGAGGAAGATGAGCAGATATTGGGAAAATGAGCAGAGTGGGAGAATGTGAGTAGAAACATACAGGTAACAGAAGTAGGGGGAAAACTGAGCAGATGTAGTTTTGACAAACAGATCAAAACACCTTTTTGAGTATTTTTTTTAAATGTTCATGAGGAACAGTAAGGGTAAACAAGCACTAGCAAAGACAATCGTTTTGGCTAGGAATAGGTACTATAATAGCATTGTTTGGTATTGCCATCCTCTGCCCAGGTACGCACACGTTTGTAGTAGGTTTTGACATCATATGTACAAGTATTTGCTTCATCAATAGGGATGGCCATTAAATGTCCAGGTACATACACCAAGGCTAGGTACCACTATTGCATGCCCACGTACACCCACCATTGTTATGAAATGCCATCAATTGCATAGCCAGTCACAACATATGTATTGCCATAAAATGTTCTGGTACTCATAGGACCACCAGAGATTGACCCCAAATGACCAGGTACTCACCCCATCACTACGTATTGGCATCCATTGCTTAAGTACTCTGCAAAGACCATTGGCATGGGTTGCTATTAAATACCTAGGTACTCACCATATTGCCAGGGATCATTGCTAAATGGTATTGTATGCCTACTATAAATGGCTGCCAGTGTGCAAGAGTCTTGTCCCCTGAAATGGCCATGACACCTAACTTAATCTTCCCTAACAGGAGGGTGGTGGGAGGAAGCCCCAACCAACCATGTCTGCATACAACTAGTCCACAGAGGAAACCTAGGTAAGTAAGGAACCCACCCCAGACGGGTAAGGAGAGATCAGAGCCCTCTAAACCAAACATCTCTGACAAGGGTGGCGGAACACACCTGCATCACCCAGATGCACATACCACCAAGAGTAACATTGAGGAAAACTGCCACTCCTAAACGTGCTTGCCAACTAGACGGACAAAACACAACACCAAACACACAGGATGATCATAGATGTTGAGCCAGAAACGCAAAGCTAAAGAGGTAAAAAAACTGCTTACCCAACTCTAAAACCTCAACTTTTCTCACACACTTCCCATACAAAAACTCACACAACCACTTCTGTGCACAGCAATCCACACATACTTCAGCACATTGCAACAACAGACAAACAACACACAACTCGGCACAACAGCACACAGTGCATGGTACAAATACCCTTAACATTAACATATAAAGCAGCTAGTCTGGTATCTGGTCATATTTTTGAATGCATTTTTTCGAAATGCAATTATCTCGAAAACATTTTGTCAAAATGTTTTTTTCTCGAATGTATTAGTTTCTGTTTCATATTATTTTTTTTGGGTTTTGAAAATGTTTTTTTGGCAAAATTGATTCGAGGAAAGGGCATTCGAAAAAATTACATTCAAAATAGTTACTATAAACCGCTAGCCCACTACGAGTTATAGCCCCTACAGCTGCCCTAGTTCCAAAACCCCAGAATTCCAAGATACCAGTTGACCTCAGACCACTGACCATTAACCAATCCACCATAAAAGATCTCAAAGCATGGTTGTTCCACCTTTATTTCATACTGACATGATTAGTAATGCAAGGTACAGGGAGGAATACATTATATTTCAAAAGCGAGGGTGGATTCCTTGAAGCCGAGAAACATGATTGGGATGAGTGAAGGATGTGTGGGTTAGTGTGACCTCGATACTCCCCCTGTGCCAGCCTTTGAGCATGCCAGGTGCACTGTAGAATGAAAGAATAGTATGGTTCATAAATGTAGCTAATTGCTCTTTTGGCCTTGGTTCCCTGGAGACGAGCCCAGCAGACTCAACATGGTGGAAGACGGATGGATGGGGATGGGACCAATGGCCTGCCATCCCCTATGGAGTAGGCCGACCATGTATAGGGTCACACCAACCAGCATCACAGGTTTGCACTGTATACAAATGATGCAATTTTTGACACTGTGTCCCCTTTTATGGTTCTACTTGAACCCTTTTTCCCCAGAACGTTCCATGGCAGCAGAGTTATTTGCTGACGCACCTATTTAGAAGAAATAAAAACATGTTTTCCTTGCAAGAGTTCCTTGCGCCTTTTTCCCTAGCGGGTTGTATTTTTTCTGGTGTGGCCGTTTGGGGGTAAGCCCTCACATCCTCTGAGAAAAGTGTGAAATGCATGCTGTATAGTGTGATGGTGAGTACAGAACCGATCACAACACACCGCAGTGAAATAAGATCAAAAGAAACTACCAATGAGGGTCTCAATTCAGACAAAAAGATTGGTTGAATTTCAAATGAACAATATTCTTAGCTACTTTCGGTGTTTATTTGCACCATAAGCACATTGCACTTCTTTATAAAGATTCAAGCACTGGTTTCAAAATGACTATGGGCACAGGCTGGAAAACATGAAGGGGCAGATTCTCGAATATTGTTTAGGGTGCAAGTGATGAGATGCGTAGCCCAATCCACAAAGGACATCTGAAGAAGCACATCTTAGATGCACTCAGTTAGATGCCCTTGTTACCCCCTTTGTGCATGTGTACAAATCAGGGGGCATTTCTGCACATTTAAAAGTGCACCCCAAATTCACAAATGGGATGTTCTTTTAAATGTGCAGAAATTAGGGTCTTCCTCTTGCAACTGTTCCGGAGGCTAAAATCATGACAGGGTAATTTCTGATACCGGACTATTTGTGATGAATCTTGTGAGGTCCTCACCAACTAGCTGAGGTAACAGTGGCATAGTCCTGTTGGCATAAACCTTAACAATGTCCTTAGTCTTTGTTTTTAGCAAAAGTATTGCCATGTCAGAGTAACACAATGGAGAAACCTTGCTGGACTTCAGAATTAGAGATATCAAAGTTTCGTCCATTGTAGGTGTAACTGCCTCTTCTAACATTTTGTGATTGGACCACAGTGTCTAGCAGGAAGTGCTGAAAAGTTGTGTAAAATTAAGCTATAAACTCCCCCGAAGTAAGCATTTAATGGTGTTTGAGAGAGAAGATTGTTTGTATTGCTTCTTTGCAAAGTACTTCTCCAATTGATCTCATTTACACTCAGAAATTGTGGGGAGAACTTCTTCATCAAGAAAATGGCTTGTGGTGTCTTCTTTCAGTTATTAAGATGTGTATGTAACTTTACAACGATAGTTCAAAATGCTTCAGCCTTTTTTGTATTGCGAGTTTTAACTGCTTATCATGTCTCTGAACTCATGGATTTTATTATTATGTGCCCTGGGCATGAGTTTAAAATGCCATCATGTCATATGGCTTATGAACTGGGTGTCGTGGCCCAGCCCAGGGGAGGGTGATGACTGGGAGGATTTGTTTTGGAAAGGGAGCAGGGTGTGTGCTGATTGTGGAGGGTGCATTCTAGGAAGAGACTGGCAGAGACTCTCACTCCCAGACAGATGAATTGCAGCAGAGAAAATCCATGTGCAACCTTTGACAAAGGGTCACATCCTTAAGAAGAGCTATAGGCCCAGCCTCTGACAGAACAAGGAGGGGTCTACCCTTAAAAAAAGTCCCAAGCAAGGGAGACATGACCATTTCTTAAGAGCCACCAGGGAAAGAAATGTTTAGGGAGATGCCTGGATGGAGACTCTGGGGGACCTCTGGCACCCAGGATGGACAGATTGTGGGGTATTTTTACCCATGCCAGTGCACGCCCCACTACACCCCTTTGCCAATGGGGAAAAGGAAACTGCCAAAAACGGATGTGCTAAACCCTGTGCGCACCAAATCTGCAAAACTGCTCATGGTTCACAAATCACAAAAGGCTGCGCTCCCTGCCACACGCAGTCAAAGTTGGTGTAAAAACAGAACGTCAGTGGGTGCTGTCACCTGTCACATGAAGCACGGCCCCAGAAGTGGGGTTAAAATCTGAAAATGCCTTTAAAATACAGTTTTCCTAATCAATTGCAACCTTCAAAGTGCTGTTTTGGCGCTAATTTCCGTTTTTTTCCCAGTTAACTATTGAAATGAAAAGTGGGCTGAAATCACAGATTCTCCAGGTGGCTCAGAGAAAACCGGGCCACACTGATTGACAGCTGCATAAGAAAATTAGATGTCAAACCCAGTTTAAATGTGTTTCTTTTTCCTGAAGAAATTGCAAAATTTGCCTATTTAAAGCATGTTTGTGAAGGGCTTAATTCTTTTAAATCATCAAATCCCTTGTAAACTGTGCTTATATTTTATATGTGTGAAATGAAAATACTTTAATTTAAAGAAACCCAGTATTGGAGTTAAGTAAATACTTAATTCTGACCTGACAGTGCTAGCCTGGGAAAGATTGACACTTCAAAATGGACTCTCCCTTGCTACAGAAAGCCTTAACGGTTCCCGCATATTGACAACAAGGAGCCAATCATCTGTGGCTGAGCCAAGAACAATGGCAAGCTGCTTACTGATCTCTACAGGGCAGCTTCCCTCTCCAGGAAGAGGACACACCTTCCTGATCAAAGGACTGTGACTGCTGTTGCCTGTGAAGGGGAGTTACAAAGAAAAACAAAAAACTGCTGGAACTTTTTATGTTTAAATCCTTATTTGTGATTAAATTTGAAACTCTTTAACTGTGCAACCTGAAGGAGGATAAATCTAAAAATTGGTAGATGTTAACCTAATTTAAGGCTTTTGCTTTGAAGACATTAATGAACCCTGTACCAACTAAGGAACCAAAGTTACAGAAAAAACCTAATTGTAGCAAAACTTTTGAGACTACAAGTCTAAGATTGTATATTCTGGTTCCAGTGATAATCGCCCATATCTGTACTAAATTAGAAATTATTAGTCCAGATTGTTATGATTAAAATTGATAAAATTCTATAAAAGGACAAAGACAGCTCTCACATAGATGAGGATTGAATGTGAACATAACCCATCAAATATACAATGTATGTGTCAGATTTTAATAGGGGACATAATTTTAG
This sequence comes from Ambystoma mexicanum, assembly GCF_040938575.1. Lineage (NCBI taxonomy): Eukaryota > Metazoa > Chordata > Amphibia > Caudata > Ambystomatidae > Ambystoma > Ambystoma mexicanum. The sequence continues at coordinate 363,248,658 of NC_090934.1, forward strand.
TAATGTACATTTGTGCAAAAGGTACGTTTTGGTTTAAATCAATGTGGGAGTTCCTAAATCCCATCATAAAGATGACAGCTCTGTTCCGATTACCAACCAGAACAAGGCAGGTGTTTGTGGCCACTCACAGCTGTGGGTGGGTGTTTTGAAATTCTGCCCACACGCTAAACTTTGTGATGTCACTTGGCATGACAAATATAGGAACTTCACCACTCATAGACACACTCTGCTTCCTGAAAAGACACTACTTCCTGAAAACATCCAGATTCCTGTGCAGTGCCTTGTTCCTGACTTCTTCATTTTGTCTAGAAGTCTTCACCTTGCAGCTGACTCCAGACTTCTTTGAGAATCCAGACTTTAGAATTGCTGAACTCTTTCTAGCTAGACCCAAATTCAAACATCACAAACTTGAGGGGATTTAATTCTGATTCATTCTGGCTCGCTACCTTTAAGGCTTGCCCGCTGAAACTTGCATCCTGCTATCTACCATGTCCAGTGACCAGAAGGGACCATCCAAAATTCAGTCTGAGGTGCAGTCCAAAACTGACCAGAACCGCACTGAGGATCTAATCCTGCCAGAGGTGTCCTGCTGCCGGTGGACCTGACCCAAACTAATAACCAGAACCTTGACGGTCCAATTTTATCACAAGGGACTGTAAGTATCAATAGGAAGAACAGTGACCCATAGTATATTTGCATTGTCTTATCCCAATCTCAACCCATCCCATCTTTAATTTCAGAACCCTAGTATTGTCAGAACCATTCTTGCGCTGATTTCTCTCATTTTTTTCATTAAACCATAAGTCATTAGCGATTTTGAGTAGCTAAAGTAAATCCCAGAAAGAAATACAGTATCTACCACGTGAAGTGTTACAGTGGCCACGTAACTGCAGAGATGCTGGGTGGTATTCTCTTTTTCATAGTCATAAATATAGTGTATCAAACCAATCTGTCATTTTTTAAACTGAATTTCTGTTTTCATTTTCGCGCCTATTTTTCAAATACGCCTCTCACTAAAACCTCCATAACTTCTTCACTTTTATAGATAGAAATGTAATTTCAACTCCCACTGATACCTAAGACCCTTAGCTACATCCACAACCAAAAATCTCATTGTGGAAAAGTATTTGACCCAATTTGCAGTTTTCTAAGTTATCTTTTTCCCATTCAAAGGGTTTCTCAAATCCCATCCTGATCTAAAATGTGTACTGTTGTTTAGCTGGTAGCTTATGTTTGTTAGGACGTGTTTAGTGTTACTTTCCTAAGAATCTTTCTACATTTAAGCATTTTTGCCTACACTGTGTCACAAAGCCATTTTTCACCTGTCATTTTAAATTCCAAAACGTTTTTCTCTTGTTTGGGGAGGGAATATTGCATTGAAACTCTAGACATTATCTTTAATTCCTGAATACCGGCTGATTACTTATATCTGTGTAGGACTGCTCATTTGTACCTTAAAGAACTTTGCAGGGGGAAATATTAACTTAAACGCTATCTTTTCACAAACCAAAACTGTTCTTTTTCCTGTGTTTTACATTCTGCATTATCATAAGTGAACTCAAGTGCTTTACTTATTTTGAATTGTATTGTCACCACCTGGTGATTGCTGCCATATATATATATATATATATATATATATATATATATATATATATATATATATATATATATATAGTATGTGTGATTTGAATATTAAATAAAGAAATAATATTTACCTTTACAAACTAGCCTGATTCCTAGTTCAGTGTGACCTGGGCAGTATTTTGAGACGGGTGTGATATGAGTGGTATATCATTCAGAATATTGAACTAATACAGACAAATATATATTTCATTGCGCACTAAATGCTAGACGAGACCTAGGTGTGTGCCTGATTAAAATCCTTAACAAGGTGACCTGAAGACTGGATGTGTGACTATATTTTGTAATACTCGCAATGCTAGGTCTATAGCTATATTTCTTAGACTAGCTTAGTTTGAAAAAGTAGAATTAGAATGAAGACAAAATTGAAGTAGGAGTAGTTTAGTGTTTTCCAAAGCCCATCCAGTATAGGCAGTGCACAGTGAAGTGGAATCTGCTGGACCTTATCCATTGTTGCTTACCCCACGCTGCTTTACCTACACCATGGGATTCGCGTGTAGCTGGTTTCCCTGTTCTCACCTGCGGGCACATCTCCCAAAGATAGAATGCATCCTCTAGGCTGGAACCATACCTGCTTCCCATAGGAATGTTTTAAAATGAACATGATTTCCCCAATCTATAACCTGAATTAATGAAAATGTGCCTAGTTGGTTGCACATTGGTAATAGAAGAATAAGTAATTTCACAAGCTATTAACCTATTGTATCACAGTTCCCCTGTTCATTAATGTACACACAGTGCAAACCTAGAAACCGAGCTGGGACTTAGCAGATTGCTCTTCATGCTCAAACCCAGCACTTACAAGAATTATTTGAGGGGCAACAGAGGAGCAAGGCCTGTTTTTGTCAGTGTTTCTTGTAATTTTTGAAATATTATGATGAAATTAGCTTTCATCACAAATGAAGCTTAGCTAAGCTTTCACTAATTGGGAGTTGTGAAAACAAATATAGATTTGCATATGGGTGGTGAACTGAACTTGTTGGTGTACCACTGTAATGAAAAGAGTAAATTAACTAAAGAATTATTAATTCATTGCCATTAAATCAGCTGGCAAAGGTGTGGCAATAGTTAATCAGTAATTCACACATTATGATAGAGAAAATCAAGAATGTGTCATTCCCGCCTACAGAATTCTACCAAGAGATCCTACTTTAGAAATCTGTTTTACCACGATAACACTACTTAAAGCAGCAGTTGAATGAAAATTGGTTTTAGAGACCTATCACGAAATTCTTGTATACAGAAAATATCACTTGACATCTTTGTATTCTCTCCCAAAAATTCACAAAACAGTGTATCTACCACTACAGGCAATTGCAGCGCAAAATGCCAGTTTACTTGTAGACGATACCTGATATTTAGCATGATGTTTTGAAGTTGATATGGATCACGTTTTGGGAAACTGGATTGCCCATAAAGAAAGATTATTGAAAGATATCGCAGATTGTTTTAATATAGTTGAAAAACTTCTTGATCACTGAGATATTAGGATTATTACATTTGAAACCATCAGCCTTTAACCAATTTCGATCATAAAGACAGAACTGAAGCTGTTAAAATTATGTTTGGAGATAATGATTTAGCAGAAGTTCACACATTTTTGCCAGTTATTCGAATATTCCCGATCTACAAATTAAAAAATATATATATGATAGTACCTTGTTCAAGCTAATAGATAGTAGCTTCATTGGAGTAAAATGCTCACCACACATTATGACAACTTGCGAAGGTTTAATAAATGTGATCTCTTCTACCATAGAGCAATGGAAAAATGTTGACTGTTGGGCAAGGTTTATGGACAATGATATATTTTTTTTAATATAGAAAGGGACAGCTGCCAAATTATCCAATTTTCAACAAGAGAGGTTAAACCATACATACTAATATCCAATTGACATTTACCATGGGCAATGATCAGGTTCACTTTCCAGGCACGTAAATACAATGTTCAGCTGGCTAATCTATTGGGTTTCATATAATAAATCTACTGATTGTAACACCTCCTTGGATTGTAGGTAATTTCACTTAACTCTATAAAAAGAAGGAATAACCTAAATGGAAGTGCTATGTATTAGGGAGATAATGATAGATAATAGACAGTTTCTAATTTTAAAAATGAGACAGACATGTTCAGAAAGAAATTAACCTTCAAAACTGGTGGATTCAATGGTGCAAAATGTCTTATGTTTAACATCAGCCCCTTTACGTAAACTGCAACCACCTAACGTACTAAGATGTAGAAGATTGCATGCAGATATAATATACAAAACATACAAGAAACAATGATTAAATATGGGGTATTTTACAGTTAGAAATTATTATTAAGCGGGTGTATGTCCAATGTATGGGTTCATGATGTGATATGTTATTTATAACGCACTTAATACCCCGATGTTTCTAAGCGCAGACTAAAGGATCGAACCTGTGTTGCTCAGTGTCGTCCTGCTTCCAAGGCGAGGACGTTGCCCCTGAGCTATCCTCCCGAGACAGGTAATGGGTGTATGTGCATTGTGAAAGAGTGTGCAGTCTGGGCGTATGCCGCGTGTTTGTTCGAAATGCAATCAGGTTAGGCACAGGGTAGCCGTGAAGGGGAGTGATGTACTGGGGACTTAAGAGTGCTCCTTCCTGGCTTAGGAGGTTGGTATTAAGTGCTAATTTAAAGGCGTGAAGGGTGGCGAGTTGGTGGTGGGTAGTGGATTCCTAAGGTGGGGCATAAGGAATGGGATTGTGAAAGGGTGACATAAGTCTAACCGCATATTAGTGCATTATTAATTACCTTTCTGCACTAAAAGAAGAATTAACACTATCATTTAAGTGTCAATCTACTTTTACAAAAGTGTGGGAGCCCCTCTTCTGAGAACGAACATTGTTCAAATAGCCTGTTCTATGGAATCCACGTGATTGATACATGTGGAACTTATTTATTTTAAACCCTTTTTTTCATTTGCAGCTCAATAAAAAGTAGCAACATTAACAATCAAAGCAAGAGTATAAACTTTACCCTCTGCTATATTAATGACAGCCCAAGTTCAACCCACAAAGAAGAAACTCAGGTTAGGCTGTATTGCCGGTATCCCCCCCCTGCGGCCTGTAGTTAATTGCGTTGTATTTCTTGCTAGATTAATTGTAGGTCTCCCGTACTATGGCCCGATGATCTCCCTTTATCCCAAGCACGTATCCCATTGGTATATTTCTTGGTGAGGACATCTGTCTTTTGGGGGTCGAACTGCAGTTCTACAGATCATCATAGCATCAGCAGAAAGGACTTGCTCTTACCGTGTTCTTGCCTCTTTTCACCACAAGCACACCGGTTAAGTTGAAAGGCTCCCAGCATGACGTGGCTGTTACTGCTCCTGTCACAAATAATGCAGCCTTTGGTCTCCATAGGGCTGCTGGCTGCTCATTGGCTTGTCTGCAGCAGCAGCATCCGGACAGGTACGGATGAGGAAAGAGCAGATCCACACTGCCTCAGACAAAAGGGTTTGCATTTCAGAATTGACCTGTGGGGGAGAGGGGACGTGTGCTGCCATTATCACATTCGGCATGGTGGCTGCTTCATTTTAATGCTGGCATCATGATGTTACCGTATATTTTACATGAAGGGGGAGGGAATGTTCATAGGCTTTAGCATGGCCGTGGGCGCGGCATCAGAGGACCAAAACCAAACAACATCTGCAGGCTGCGTCTCCCTCCTCAAGTCCCATCTTTCTGCATTTGTTCCCATGGTAATAGGTTTGGCTTATAGGAGGCACGCACAGTGGCTCCTAATAGCCAACACCTAAAAGGAATGATGCCAAAGGGCATCTCATTCAGTCAAGCATTCATTCATTCATTAGTTCGTTCGTTCGTTCATTCATTCATTCATTCATTCATTCATTCATTCATAGCGTTATTCAACTTAATGCTATAAAAGCACAATACAGTACAACATTTCTATAATTTGGCATCACGGTTAAACATTATTCACAGACTATTCTTCAGTATCCTGAACATATCTGCATATATCCATTGCAATCCAAGATTCATAGCATTATACCCCATTAAAATGAAGCTAGCAGGCCATTGATAAATCTTCGTTCTGAAGAATCACTTTGCACGGTTCTCCAGTAGAGCCGTACCCTTTCAATATTTCCAGCTGCAGCAAGGGTAAAAGCTTTATAATAAGTTGATTTACAACAACTGAAGGCTTCAAAAACAGTTCTAAATCCAGATTCCCTTAAGAGTGATTTCAGATATGCTCTTCTAAGATTCCTATGTATTGAGGATAGATATAGGAAGTGTTCAAGAGTGTCTGTAGTATTTACACAATACATACAAAAATTGTTATGCATAATATTCGATTTGCTTCAAGAAGGTCAACGGTAAGGTCCTAGTCTAAATCTGACATGCCAGGCCTTAGCAAATTGTGGATTGATATGATCCAAATATTCTTAAAAGCCAAAACTCGTTTTGTTGACCAGGGATGCATGTGCTAAAGAAGATTCTATTTTTACATTCAATGATTAAACACTCTTGTATCTTTTCATAGTCGATCTGTTTGACCAACTGTTTAGAAGTTTTAATTATACTGGACGGATTCACCCACAGATCTAAAAGATCAAGCAATCTTAATATGGCTTTGATATGGCTGCTCCAAGGAAGAGACGTTCCATCGTCCTGTACAAGAATATCTAACAGCACTCCTCTATACTTGATGAGTAAATGAGAGGTCCATATCCTAACACAATAGAGTACAGGATTCAACATGAATTCATCTAAAATTCCATATGTATCGATTTCGCTTTTAATTGGGATAATGTGTGTTCCCGTGGGCAAACACAATATCTTTCTTGAAAATGTATTCCCCATAGTTAGCATTTTTTTCTAATTTAGGGTATCCTCAAAGATCAGACGCAAATGTCACAGACTTCCTTTTCTTCCATTCTATGGTATTGAAGGGAAGGACTTACACCACAACTCCTATGAATCTAGGCATACCTCACAAAGCTTACCATAACTGGTGACTTTCAGGGGGTTTTCGGTTTTACTTGTAACCATAACATTCCCTTAACAAAGTTTTTTCACTGAATTTCATAGTTTTTTATTAGTGCAACTTAAGCATAACGTCCCCTTAACAACGTTTTTTCATTGAATTCCATAGGTTTTTATTACTGCACCTTAACCATACCGTCCCCTTTTTTCATTGAATTTCATAGGTTTTTATTACTGTAACTTAACAATAACATCCCCTTAGCAAAGATTTTTTGTTGAATTTCATAAGATTTTATTAGTGCAAGTTAGCCATAAGTTTTTTCGTTCAATTTCATGGCTTTTTACCAGTGCATGCTATTTTCCTACAACTTACTATTAGCATACTTACCCAATATAGCAATATTTTTTTGTCCATTTTACATATTGTCACCTTAAAACTTCTCAGTTTCCCACCTTCTAGAATCATTTTTAAAACGTCTATACACTTTTTGCAACAATTTCAACTAGTTTTGCATCCGTAGACGTCTACGAACATCTGACTTCACTGCGAACCATACGGACAGTGCCACATGACCATACGCTGGCACGCGCATGATGACGTGTCGGAGAATCCATCCGCACTTCACGATAAAATCCGTACTTCCCAGACAGTTCGGAACTACATTTGCATTTGCTATGAATTTTCAACTTCACAATTGCTCTTGCACAGCTCCAACACCTATTCCTACTCATCTATTAACAATCTAGTAAATAGTACATACTTTTAGCAAAACTGCTATTTATCTTACAATGGAATCAGCTAATGCCATACCTCCTCCCCAACAGACACCACAATGCTGTAATCAAGGAGCATGAGAAACACTTCCCCCTATCTCAGCAATAACACACATGCAACATTTTCCCCTGTCCACCTGCCCTTCCATATTAGTGTTTGGTGCCTCTCTCTCATTTCCCTCCCCACCTTTCGTTCTAAGATCTCTGGCAATAAAAAAACATCCAAAAACAATAAAAGAAATGTTTCTTTAGGAACCACCTTTCACAGTTAAAAAATAGAGTAGAGCTAAAAAAAAAAAAAAAACATAGATCCATCTACTTTATATTACTCAGTAAAGTACATAGACTCAATAAGATTTTCCAATATTTCCATTTGCATTTTGCGTTATGCTAATGGGAATATTGTTGCGTTTCTCCCCCATTCTAGGGACTGGAATGGTGGATACTGGCCTGGCAGCCCAAGCGAATCGAGGGTGGATAACGAGATCTCCTGACCATTATGTCCCCATTCCAGCCCCTGCAATGGGGGATAAAGGCCATTAGCACCCTAGATTCCCAAAGCGGAAACCGTGGGTGCTAAAACAAAGATTTTTCTTCCTACAACGGGACGTCTCCGGTGTCCCTATGTAGGAAGGAAAATCATTTTCCGAGATGGTCACCATGCAAAGGGAAGGCAGGGTTTCGTACAGAGCCCCTCTTCCATTTCCATGGCAGCCTGCAGAAGGCGAAAAGAGATCCCTATGATCATATTACCATGATCACATTTTTCTTCCCTTTCAAAACTATCCCAATTTCTAATAACTTCACCACAAAGCCAGTGACAGGTGGACATGGCCCCTTTAACCCTATATGTTGTCCCTCATGGTCATGGGCAGTACCCAGATTGTCCCGATGATGACCTCATTCCATGACCCACACAATCTGGCAACTGCCCATGGTCATAGGCTACACCTCATTCACCAAAGGTATATCACTATTTTTGTACCTACATTGCGACACTTGTCAAAAAATAAAACAAGGGCACATTTGCAAAACCATGCTTTCCTGTCCTTGCCAATGTTCCTTACACAAGTTTGCTGGAAATCCACCAACGTTTATTTTTTTCAAAAGTGTCAAAAGTATGCACATACAATTGTCATGTAACCTAGCCCCCACTTAACAAAATCCATTCTGACTTTACAAAAACATATATATCTAGATCTATGATCTTTTTGCAAACCTTTGAGCAGATTTGTCAAATGGCACCTCAGTCATAAGCCTTTACATTATTTTCATACCCGCACTCCAATTTTGCCCCCTCTTGACAAAATCCCACCAAACTTTGTAAACTCATTCGGGAATAAAATTGCAAAATTTCATGCAGTTTCATTAAAGAAGTACTCCGCTCAAAAATATTATTGTCCCAAGCATTCGGGAATGTGTATTTAAGCATACGTTGATCGATCATAAACACTTTTCCTATGCACCTTACTGTGGTTTTCCTCACTTTTACATATGCGAAATCAGGCAGCAGGGTGTGGCCATTTTGTGCTAACCTTATCAGTTGCCTCATCTCCCTAACCTCAAGTGCCCTTTCGGCACTAAAGCATAGTCCCCGCCCCTGAAGCTGACATCACCATTCCTAGCGATATTGTCCGCCTATATCCATGACGCTACTGTGCAACGTAGCCAAACGCAGGCAATCATCACCTATGTCCAGACGTAAGGTGGCGGAGAACCCAGAATATCAACAAACATCCTTTCACAGCACAGCGCAATCCCAATTCTGAATACAAAACACTATCTTTAAATTAAACCACAATACTCTGCAATTTAGAATATGCTTTTATTTCACAATAAACGCTCCGAGAACATCCGCCGATTTCCATATTCAACCAAAATGTTGTTTTCTTTCTTTGTTCTCGATACACAAATGTTTATCGTGTGTCACACTGTGATCCTTTGGGTATAAGCTAATTGGATGGAGGCACCGTGATTCGCAAGGCTTCGGCGTCAGCTTGTTGCTACACCACCGTAAATGATGTCAAGATACTCCTTATTGCCGGTACCGCGAAAGGGCATATGGGCACAAAACAGCGTTATGCTCAACCAACCATTGAGGTGTATCATAAACTGCTGGCTGAAGAATCCATCAATTGGTATCTGGAAATGATGACATTCGCAGTAGGGCAGGATGTGGCTGTGTAGAAAACATAACAGAAATGTGTCTCAGTAGCCGTTCTTAAATTTATTCTAATTGATCCATTACTTATGCACTGTGTGAAAAGTAAGGATGAACACAAACGAGAAACAGTGCAAACACACAGAAAACAACGTGCAACAGTGGAGTCAACAATGTGATTGAGAGGTTAGTGCTATGCATGGTGTTTAGCTCGCAATTGGAGGCTGATGCAGAAGTTGATTAAAGAATTTGAATAACACATAGCCAGCATTTTAACGTAACATTACCCTGGCATTGGGCATTGGTGGAATCTGTGCAAACACAGACATGAACTCCATGCATTTTGGTGCTGGACTGCCCACGTGCCATGGGACAAATACAAATACACACCGGTTGTTTCTGAGTCTCCTCACCAATTGGCAAAACCAACAAGCCATTGTATAGTTAGACTGCCATCCATACTGGTCATAAAATTAAACCCTGACTCCTTTGTCTACAAATTTGTGTACAGTAAAACTTACATAATAATCGGCAGTTCCATTCTCTTGCCGTAACACGAATGTCTGTTCAGATGAACAATTTTTCATCAAATGAAATGTTACTTTGTCCAGTTTTTGAGTGCTGACATGACTTATCATGTGTGATGTTTTTACATACCTCACCCCATCCCTTTCCTTTCCTTACGAAAACTCCCTTTATTTCCATGGACACAAAACAATAGGGGCTTATGCCTAGCTTGCTTTTCGTAAATGGAAGCAACAAATTAGCTCGGCTGGACATGAGGGAGTAGGCAGCTCAAAGCATTGACCTTGAGGCCCACAGATTTGATTCCCGCATGCACCACTGTACCATTAGGAATATTTTGGAAAGGCAAAAAAATTGTTAGCTTGCATACACCAATACTGCACGTAATTTCCAGAGATTTCCACATTTTATGAAAACACTCAGAATGTATAATACACCTCTCACCATTTTGTATTTTGGGGACCTTACGCCTTGAGACCCTACCCCTGCACCACCTCAAAATCACCTCCCATATACCTAATATGGAGTGCTGAAAGGGGCACCTCTTGCAAAAGAAATGGACAAACAGGGTACATCTGGAAAGACATTTTTTTGCACTTTATTTGGACAAATTATACTTTTCATAGCTTTGAAAATCAAGTTACATATGTTTTCCATTGGTCATGGAAAATGTGTCAAAATTGTTGAAATTTTGTTGAACATACAAATAGCTGAAAATCGGAACAAAGACGTGTAGACCTATGCCGAGCTATGCACACTTTCAATCCTCAAAGACCGCGTACAAACCAGGCCCCTAAGCATAACATCTAAAACGACAGAGCCCATCGGCACTAGCCACTAGCGATTGCCACCGAATGCACTCGAGAATTCCTATCCTGGAACACTAGAGGGTCACCCACCTATTTAACCAATTCGATGCTGAGATGGAAAAGGTATTTGTCATCTGCCTACAAGAAACATGGCTAAGTGAGCCCCCGTCTAGAGACGGTTTTGTGATTCTATTAAATCCTGCAATTAAAAACGCAAAAGGGCGCCCTTCCTCCGGTTTACTGATGATGATCAGGATAAACACCTGGTGGCGGCTCATCGACTATTTAGTCCCAACCCTTTCGTGCAAGGAGCCCTACTTCAATCAAACAACAAAATCATCGCCAAAAGGAAGCACTTGCTCATCTTAAATGGGTACTGGAACCCGGAAAAAATCAGTACAAAATCGTTTATTGACTCAATGACACTTCACATTGACAATGTGATATTGAACTACAAGAATCTCTCAATAATCTGTGCCGGCGATCTAAATTGTACTTAGTTCAGATACGACGCAGTCAACCACATGTTCAGACTACTACCTAACAGCGAAGTAACTAGTCGTGGTCACCACTGGAGCGAGACATTGCGCAATCGTAACTGTAAAATGGTTAACGGTCATGTGCCAGGCGATCAACCGCTGAAGCAAACATGGTCAGATCATAAGGCACAGTCAATTATTGACTACTTCTGGGTGTCCCAAACCTTATTTGAAACGGATTTGTCACTTACAATATCTATTATGCCATACAGTGACCACAATCTCTTGCGCCTTGCCTGCATAGTGGAATGGACAAATGAAAAAAGATTCCACGACATTCCAATCTCTGTGAATGCCGGTAGAAACCGTCTAATGATAGGCAGTTCCAAAATACAAAACATCAACCAGAAATGTCTTGACGACGAGGTAATGTCGGTGAATTATGTTCCCTTGCTATCAGACTTTATCATTGTGAGAGCCTCCAACTGCATCATGGGGCTAAAACATAAACATCTATCCTCTACGGTAGTGACACAAGCCAAGAAGGAGATGCGACACGACGTGAGGAACTTGAAGAAATCACGAAACGCCACCAACAACGAAGGAACTACTAAAACTGCAATTCAAATGCGTCTCCAACAATATCGAAATTGGTTGAAATCCCAAAAAATAATAATCGAGCAGGACAAAGCAGAGTTATTAATGAAACATCTAGTACAGAAAAACTCATGCGAAATCTGGGCAATTTTGAACACAGGTAACTCAAAACACCACGCCACTTTGTCAAATGGGATCGATTCAGCGCAATGGGAACTCCATTTTGCAAAAATCTTCAGCAATACTCAATGCGACGAGTTAAGAGTAGCGGAACATAACTTGACATCATGGGATACGCAAATACCAGTTGAAGATATTAGAGCTGTAATACGATCCTTGAAAAACTCAAACGCAGCTGGTCCAGACTTAATATGAAATACAATGCTGAAAAAGAATGATGAGGAATTGGCGATATTTATAGAATCATTATTCTTGCGATTATCATCAACAATGACGATTCCAGCCTCTTGGCGTGAAGCAATTATTGTCCCTACCTACAAAAAGGGCAACCGGGCGGATCTAAACAACTACAGCCTGATAGCCCTGCTGGACACTATTGGCAAAATCTTTGCTTCCTTCTTACGCCAAAAGTTAGTACAATGGTCAATAGTGGAACAAATTCCTGATATACGGCAAACAGGATTTACCAAAGGTGTCGGTGTGGAAGTGAACCTGTTATTAATGACCATACTAAAACTTGAAAGTCTAAGGGCAAAAACATGACTGTACGTAGCTTTTGTCGATCTATGAGGTGCTTTCGACAGCATAAATCGATGTAAACTATGGCAAAAGCTAAAAAACTGGAAATGTCCCAGCAACTTGATTGAACCTATAAGAGCGCTACACTCGGACACAGTCATAAGCATAAGAGTAGACAACCAAGGTACCTTATCTAATCAAATTCCCACAAATATGGGTGTGAAACAAGGCTGCCCATTAGCCGCAGAGCTATTTAAATTGTTTATTGCAGATATTCCAGCTTATCGTAAAAACGTAAGATGCTTTCCACCTATCCTAAACAACACAGACATCGGATGCCTTATCTACTCCGATGATGTCGTCCTCTTGGATAGGACCCAGATAGGAATACAATGGCAGATGACAAATCTGCATGAATATCTCAATGGAAATGACCTCGCGTTAAACACCGAAAAAACCAAGATCGTTATCATTGGCCGAACAAACACCAAAAAAAACCACCCCTTTACATGGAAAATCGATAAAAAACATCTGGATGTTGTAGACACAATAAGATATTTAGGAATCTCCTTTAACAACTCACGCTGTGAACATCATTGGAAGACCGATATGACAAATCGAATGATCCAATTCAGTATTCACGCACAGCTGCTGAACAAATCGTACGGAAAATTCACTCTAACCCCCTTACTGACATTTTATGCCCAAAAAGTAGTTCTGGCCATTACCTTCGGGTCAGAAGCATGATGGAGCGTAGATGCCTCATTTTGGCAGAAATTGGAAGGCATCTTTTGGCGGCGCGTCTTGAAGCTGCCGACATACATTTCGATGAAGCAGATAAGATACAAACTCTCATTAAACCCGCTTCACGTGTGTGTCATGTGGAAATCCTTAATGGCAATGCGAAAGATGACCATGACACCCACTCCACCTGCATTTTTTCCGTAAAACCAGGCTCAGGAAAATCAATCCTACTAGAAGAATGGAAACAATGTTTAGAACAAATCCTAATCCGAGCCGACCTAACACCAGACGATTTGATAATGCGGCCGCAAATTGCAAAAAAAAAGTGTGAACTTTCGTGCTGGATTGAGAACAATGATCAACGTATCAAGATGCCAACCACATTAGACTCTGGAATAGGAGAACATAATTTGGGTGTACCATGTCGCTATCTAACAAACTGTCCTTCTCAACATCACCGTGAACAGTTCCTGCGAATTCGACTAAATGCCATAAAAACCAAGGCAACGTTGTGGCTTCGTCACTTATATAAAGTAAACGACAATAAGTGTTGCTTTTGCGTAAGTGAAATCGAATCTTTGGAACATCTCCTTACTACATGCATGCAGACAACAGCAAAGCGGATTGTGCATTTAGGAAACTATAGTCCTGCGAGCCCAGAGTCCCGAGATTGGTGGTCACTAGCAAGGGCCGGTAGTTCTGTGAAACTAAGCTGTGCCGTAGTTGACTTCATAGACTCTCTAGATTTGAAAGCAAACGCATGACCATAGCGGTATAGCGGCGAGCATAGCCACCTACCGGACTTCCCTTGTAGTTTTTAGCTATAATGTTGGAGCCCCATAGCTCGCATCACATCGGCCTGCTCTTGAGTTTAGTAAAGGAATCAACAAAATCACCATGTTGTAACAAAAGTCTGATGTCAAAGTCTTAGTACTGAGACATATTAGACTGACATATCAAAAAAAAAAAAAATTGCTGAAAATCATTTGTATCGGGATGCAAACTGTTCCACGAGTTCTGCTTTCGGTGGACACGGCACGTTTGCAATGTTTCGCGGCAATTTATGTGTCCTAGCACCCAAACCACAAACAATTCCATGAGTATGCAAGTCCAACACAGACAAAATCAGATCTTTCACTAAATCGAATTCCATTTCCTGGTATATTAGCTTGACCACCCACTTTTTGTATCGAGGCATCCCAAATTTTCCAGCAGTTCCAAATTGTTGTCTACCTCTGTTGTTGTTATGCGCTAATAAAGCAAGTACTGTACGAGATTCCATACCCTGTATACCAAAATGCAATCTCTTGGGCAGGTACTTCAGGCAGTCCCTTCAGATCTCTTGATATAGTTTTATCAAACACGATCTGCTCAAGAGCTTTGTGTGCAGGTGAAGATGGAACTAACCACCTTTTCTTGCATTCATGCTCCTCCGTTAAAAGTCATGTTTACATTTGTGAAAATGTTGGTTTTCTGTTCATGAGTGAACGTTGGAGCAGAGGTGTATCAATGAGCGCCATTTTTCAATTAACATTTCCAACTGCTTTTCACCTACCATGTAATGCTGGGGTGTGTGTGACATTCTCAGGACAGTTAGCAGACTTTCATTGTGAAAAACCTGTTTTTTTGCTTCTTGCAGCCATATACCATCCCATCCTCATCGCCCCTCACCTCCCAGATATTATTTGATAAGTTTCGACAAGTGCTATGTTGTGTTTTTTAATATGTTTTACCCCAATGTCTGCGTACACCGGTCGCCATCCGTGGATCCAAGATGGCTGCCATTTCCAAAAATCTGACGCACTTCACGCTTTTCACCATCCAATCAATGGGCGCGTCTGTTGTCCGCGGACACCACATTGCCTTCTAAGCCAATCGGTGTCCGGTCCACAGCAAGAACAGGGAAGTGTGTCCACGGAGTGGACATAGGCCCTCATTGCGAGTATGGTGGTAGTCATGGCGCTCTTTCTGCCATGACTGCCTCCCATATCGGTACCGACTCCAGTTTGGTTCAATGGGGACTTACCGGTCCATTCCGACCTTGGAGGGACCGGTAAGTCCCCATTTACCAAACCATTCCCCATTCCCATTTGAGCCCCCATGGGGGGGTGCAAATAACCGGCCGGCGTATGCCAACCCCGTTATTTGCGCCCAGGTCCCTTAACGGGTCCCGTCCTTAACATCTGGTCAGACCAGGCGTTAAGGAAGGGACCCGCTAAGGGAACTCGTAGTAGGGCGTAAGGGATTACCGGCACCGGTCTCCTTACCGGTGCCCGGTATCCCTTACCACCCTACTCGGAATGAGGGCCATAGTTATCAATCGTTTTTTTACACCCACTTCTGCTGTTGTATAAAAAAAAAAACTACCCGACAGATTTTCACAACATTTACAAAAGCACGCTTTTGGGACCAAGCCGCCACTCCTGCCGCAAATTTGGTGAAAATCCATCCAGTGGTTTGGGCTGTAGGCATGAACACAATTTTTTATCCATTCAGTCTATGGGAAAAAAAACAATTTGGGACCCCCTATAACTTTGCCCCCCTTGACCAAACATTGGCAAATAAATTCAGAGTGGGCCATATATTTCCTTTGCAAAGTTTGATGAGGATTCGTCCAGGGGGAGCGAAGTTATAAGCAGCCCAGTGCTCTTCCTATGGGTTTGGCAACTTAACCAAACTACATGGCCGCTACTGCTGGCCATGTAATAAATATACATGTATCTACATTCTTCCGTCTGATATTTCCTCCTTTATTTTCATTCCTCGGATGGGTCCTCTGCTTGCTTTTCATCTGGGTCATCAATCAGATACAAAGCGTGTCTGGGATGACTGCTTTTCAACTGATTGATGTGGACATATTTTTTTCTGTCTGTTCTCCTTTGGGGATGCAGATTTTATAGGCGACAGGTGAGATTTGTCTACAAATTCAAAGGGGCTGTGCCAGGAAGGGAGGAATTTCCACTCCTTGGTCTGGTTCCTTTGAAAATTGTATGAGTAGACCCTGTCTCTCACTTGATTTTCCTTTTTAGTAGTCTTTAAATCATAGTGGGTTTTCATTCCCTCTGCCAATTTTTCCATATTCCGCTGAGCATACGCAAAAGCATGTTGCAGGTTTTTTCTCAGATTCTCAATATATTCATGTGTCATGGACGCGTTAATCATTGTCTGCTCTTGTGTTTTGTAGAGCAGATGCTGGGGAAGCACAATTTTTCATCCAGTCATAAGCTTGAATGGAGACATTATGGTCGCAGAAGATGGTGTAGACCTGATGGTCATCAGGAAAAGTGGTAGTCGGATGTCCCAACTAGGCCCAGAGTCAGCCACAAACTTCTTAAGAATGCTCACAACAGTTTAATTGTACCTCTAAACTTCACCACTAGATGCTAGCCGGTAGGCAATTTGAAGTTTTCTGTTTACCCCAAGTATCTCCCACATCTTTGTCATCACCTCCCTGGTGAAGTGACTTACTCGGTCCGACTCAATCCTTTGGGTAAGGCCGAAACACGAGAAGATGTGGTTGATCATCAGGGCAGCTGCTGTTTCTGCCTTGCAGTTTGGGGCGGGGAGACATTCCACCCATTTGGTAAACAAGCATGTTACAGTTAACATGTACTTGTTTCCTCTAGAGGAGCGAATCACGGGCCCGATGAAATCTACAATCTACTTGTAAATCTGACCAAGGCAATGTCATGCCCTTTTATGGAGGGGAGCTCACTATGTGAGTGAACTTGGCTGAAATTGCGCACACACAAGACACCCCTTCAAATATTGGTCGAGGTCCTGACCCATGTGTGGCCAGTAGGTGACCTCTAACAGGATTTCCAAAGTGGTATGTAAACCCTGATGACCGGTTGTGGCCGCGTCAAGGGCATGACTTAGCATCAGGGTCCGGAATGAGGTAGGTACCACACAGTGGTCACATCCAGAGATGGATATCCGTACCAACAAACGGTCTTGGATTCAAACATTTTGGGAAACTTCATCAACACCCATAGATTCTCTTTCCCGATGTAATCGGTTTTTGTCAGAGGAAAATTTACGGGCTCTTTAATGTGTTGATAAAATTCCCCAATAACCGGATCCACTTTTTGTGCCGTAATCAGATCAGCATCTGGGGTCTCCTTACTCCACTGGGCAGTTGAGAGTTCATTTTGGGCATGTGTTTGGGACCTGGTGACAGAAGCGACCTGGATTTCCCCCAACAGGGACTCGATCTCAAGGAATTCCGCATGTATCTCTCCGGTTTTTGGCAACTGGCCAGCCAGGTCATTTCCGGTTTTGTTTTGTCTGATCCCTCTATTCTGCAATGACCCTTGATCTTGTTCCAGTAGATGATCATCTCATTAGAAGTGACCAGATCATCAATGGATTTTATTAGTTTGCCAATGCTCGAGTGTTTTACTGTTTGCACATAGCATGCCTCATAACGTGCTCCATGAACCTATCTCGGACATAATCTGAATTAGTGATTATGACCAGTTTGTGGAGTCGGTGTTGCCTGCAGTGAGGATGGCTTGATGAACCGCCATCGATTCCGCCACCTGACTACTTTGGGGACTGATTTTTAACCCTGAGGAGGGATCCTAGGCATGATTCACTCAGGCATTCCCAATGCCGGCCATCAGTTCCTTTTCCCCATTGTTATCATAGGAGTTGACTTTATTGACCTTGTCATGCTTCTGGTAAATACTACTGTTAAGCATGTATTTGAGAACACCGTCTCCAAGAAGAACTCCATGTTTTTGACGGGGTCAGCTAGATAAGGCGCTTGTGAGAGGCTTCTCTTCAGTTGTTTCACTGCCTTGGCTTGCCCTGGGCCCCACTCTCACTTGACTCCAGCCTTTAATAAATGAATCAGGGGCCTCATGACCTCTGTGTAGTCCTCTCTGAACTTTCTACTGTAATTAGTTAGTCCAAGAAGGCTTCTTAGTTCCCACAAAGTTGTGGGATCTTTCAGCTTTAGTAGTGCTTCCACCTTTTTTGCATGGGGACAGAGACCCTCAGGGGTGATTTCATGCCCTAAGAAGTTCACGCAGGTCCTACACCACTGTGCCTTCTGGAAGGATAGTTTCACTCCGGCTTTCTTCCACTGGGTCAGAACATAGCAAATCTCTGCTATGTGTTCTTCCACAGTTGAGCTTTTAATTAGGACATCATCCGCGTAGGCCAGGTTAACTGTTTCACCCAAATCGGACATGGCCTTGTGCAGAAAGATGTTAAATTCATTGCCAGAGTTTATATATCCAAAGAGAGTTTGGGTCCATGTGTACTGCTGCCCCCCGAAGGTAAAGGCCAGCTTGTACTGGTCTTCCCTACTTACGGGTACTGTCCAGTATCCATTGGTCAGGTCAATGGCGGTATACACTTTTGACCCCTGGATCTGGGCCAATCCCTGGTCAATGTAGGGAAGACACCATTGTGACATGTGGACCCATTTGTTCAACTCCCTAAGGTCTGCACATAGTCTTCATTGGCCATTAGGTTTTAATATCCCCAGTACCGGATTATTAAAGGTACTGTTGACTGGATGAATTATCCCACGGGACTATAGGTACTTTATGATTTCTGTGAGTGACTCTATAGACGCGAGAGGCAACCGATATTGCTTCACGAATATGGGAGTCATCCCAGGGTCTGTGGGTATGGACGTAGAATGTATCTCGGTGCGACCACAGTCATACGAGTCCACAGCAAAGATATCTTGAAAATCTAAAAACACCTGCTTCAGCTTTTGCTTTTGCTCCTCGGTCTCACAGGCATCAGCGAGGTTGACCCGTTCCTCAACCATTTGTCTGAGCCTGGAAAGACCTTGGGTTTTGCAATCTCCACGGTATCCTCCAGCTGTGTGGAGAGATCTCTGGTTAAGGTGTTGACCTGAACAGGAGGTTTCGGGTAGGAGAGGCAGTGACTGTGGACCAGGAATATCACCTCATCCTTACTGATGTCACAGGTCCCCTCTTCCCCCGTAAAGGCAGGAAGAGTACACCAAGAAATTCCCCCTTACCGGGTAAAGATCTTTTCTGGTGGTATGTCATTGGCATAGTTGCAGCAGTCATTGGGGATCAGTCCCATGATTTCATTCCCTTAGTCAGTGGAGAAATGTTGGTCATCAACCGCCATTCCAATAAAGGTCTCTGCACCCAGAGTGATACTGCTAGGGTCACTGTTATCCACCAATATTGGAATGGTGTTTTGTTCTAAGTCAACTAATGGTGTCGGGTTCAAACACAATCCCTGCTGTTGGAGATGATGATTTAAATGTACATAAGCGTCTGGTTTTTGGAGTTACTGTCCTCTCTTAATTTTTAGGGCGATTGGGAATTGTCGGGTCTGTCCTGGGGTGGTGACCTCCTCTCCAATTTGAATTTCAACTGCATATGGTAGCAATTGAGCTGAACAAAATGCCTTTTCAGGATTGTCAAAGCCCATGGGGTTACCCCCCAGTCGGGACCAGGCTTTGAAATTAATGAGTTCCAAATCAATTGCAAACCTATGTCACTGCCTGAGTAGAATGCAGAGGGGACATCTTGCCCGACCCAGCAATTATGCTCTATACTTTTATCACCAATGACATCTTTTGCATGCACTTGCTAGGCAGGAGATGTTTGGAACTAGGAGTTTCAAGGTCCATTTCCCATTTATCAATCAATTTAAATGTGGGAATGGTCTGATCTTTTGGGAGTTTCCTGAATAACGCTTCACTGATGAAGCTTTTTCCATTATTCAGACATACTTTGGTGAGAACAGGCTCTCCTTCCCTCATTTACCTGAATGGGGAGGAACAGCTATTCACCCTTTTTCTGACTATCGGCCAAGCTTCGAGCTGGTCTTTCATCACTTTTTATCATGGTATTTGGGTTTCCAAATTGTGGATCAGTATAACATTTCTGGGTATTTCCCTCCAGTTTGAATGCCACCTGGAACTGGAGGGAAGGTTGATTTTCAGGAATGGAGAAGGGTTCCCATCTTCAGTTTGTTGTCCTACAGCAATTACAGTGATGTTGGGAACTTGATTGTTCCTAAAATGGAACTCAATTTTGTCAGACCGCTGCTCAGCCATGTAGCATGTGCTATTTAGGCTCACATAGTTGGTGCTCTGTTTTAATTTTATTGGCCGGTTAGTCTGGGTTCAGAGGACCTTGTTCACACAGTCTATTAGTGATGACAACCTCCGGAGGAGGCCATCCCCTAAGAGTCATGGTGCCTCATTACGACCCTGCCAGTCCGGAAAGTACGGTGGTGGTAAAACCGCCACCACCGTTCTTTCCGTACCGGCTGATTAAGAGTCCTGCAGGTGGGAGGTGTCACTCCCGCCAGGTCTGACCTGGCGGTTTAACTCCACCCCCCTGCTGGTGGAAATGGAAACACCAGCTCTGTCATCGACAGAACCAGTGTTTCCATGGTCCCCATCCATGGAGTCCTATGGGACTCCATGGGAATGGGGACTTACACAATTCCGCCTCCGGAATTCCCAGGTCACCGGGGTCGTAATGCCCTGGTAATTCCGGGAATCACAGAGGCGGAATGGTAATACGAGTCTGGTGATAACTTGCTGGTTTTTCCGGCTCGGTTACCACCAGACTCATAATGAGGCCCATGATGTTCCCTCTGGAATGATGACTATGACTGGGTGTTTCACCTTGTGTCGCCCAATTTTGATCTCCAGATCCACAGTCCCCTCGATGGGAATGGCATTCCCATTGAAGTTATGGAGTTGTACAGAAACAGGTGTGAGAAGAATTTGGTGACTCTCCCCACTTCCTGAATTTATTTTGCTCAAATGCCTTTTTAGACAGGAGAGTGGCTTGGGATCCGTTATCCACCAGTGCTGGAAATGCGCACTGCTCCTGCACCCAGACGGGGGGCATAAAACCTGCCTTCTTTCTCCTCCAGGGGGAAAAGAAAATGGTCAGTTTGGACCAGCTGGGCAGTTATTTCTTTATTTTGGACTCCGACACTGTGGGATCTTGGGCAGTTTTCTGTGTTGGAGATTGGGAATCTGATATTTTGGGGAGATTTGGAGACCCCTTTTTCCCTTGATTATGTGCTGTCCCCATTCTCCCGGAGACAGTCACTTGAACGGTTTGGGCGAGGATCCCTCATTAATTTCTGATCCCTCAGGATGACATTTCTGGGGTTCACGGATAGGTGGTTGTGGGTCATTCCCCATACCTACGCAGTCTTGAGTTATGCTCTTTCAGGACCCATTTTTGTTTGGGAGGAATCCCCCATCCTTGAAAGAGAAGACTTTCTTCCCAGAATGTTAATGTTAATGTTAATGTTAAAGGATATTTGTACCACATACTATCAACACCGGAGTGGTCCCCTAGCGCTCTGGTGGCTCTGAAAGAGGGAGAGGGGCGGTGAGTTAGTAGGAATGAGCTGGAAAAGTGCAAGATAGCAGTGATGTGCTGTTGGCAGCCTCAGCCCGGTGGGTCCGTTGGCTGGGCTTGGGGTGTTTTACAGTCGGTAGTCGTCGTGTGCTGTTGTGCAAGCCTATGTGTGGTTTGTTTTATTGTTGCAGTGTAGTGAAGTTTGTGTGGTTTGCTGCATTTTAGGCTTGTGGTGTGTTTGGTTAGAATTTGAGAGGTGTATGTAGAGGGATAAAATAGTTAGTGAATTAGTTAGTTGGCATTGCTGTCCTTTCAATTATATCTAGGTGTGATGCCTGCTATCATTCACTATTTCATCAGAGAGTGGCGCTTGCTAATTTTCAATATTCGATATAGCTGTGAGGCAGGCTAGTGATCATGATTCCATTCTAGTGTTGCACTTGTCATCATTCACCGTTTCTCATTTAAGTGTTCTAACATTCATATTTTGTCTATATGTGACACAAGTTATGGCTAAGGATTCCATCTAAGTGTGGCGCATGCTAACATTCACAATTTTATCTAGATGTGGTGCAAGCTAAGGCTAAGAATTCCATCTAAGTATGGCACATGCCAACATTCACAGTTCTGTCTAGATGTGATGCAAGCTAAGGCTAAGAATTCCATCTAAGTGTGGCACATGCCAAGATTTACAGTTATGTCCAGATGTGACGCAAGCTAGGGCTAAGAATTCCATCTAGGTGTGGCACATGCTAACATTCACAGTTCTGTCGAGATGTGACGCAAGTTAAGGCTAAGAATTCCATCTAAGTGTGGCACATGCTAACATTCACAACTCTGTCCAGATGTGACGAAAGCTAAGCTAGGAATTCCATCTAAGTGTGGCAATTGCTGACATTCACAATCCCATCTATATGTAACGCAAGCTAGGGCTAACTATTCCACCTGAGTGTGGCCCATGCTAACATTCACAATTCTGTCTAGATGTGATGCATGCTAAGGCTTAGAATTCCATCTAAGTGTGGTACATGCCAACACTCACAATTCCGTCCAGATGCGACACAGGCCAAGGCTTAGAATTCCATCTAAGTGTGGCACATGCCAACATTCACAGTTCTGTCTAGATGTGACGCATGCTAAGGCTAAGAATTCATCTAAGTGTGGCACATGTTAACATTCACAGTTCTATCTAGATGTGACGCAAACCAAGGCTAAGAATTCCATCTCTAAGTGTGGCACATGCTAACATTCACAGTTCCGTCTATATGTGATGCAGGCTAAGAATTCCATCGAATTGTGGCATATGCAAGCATTGTTACACCTGTCTAAATGTGACGTAGGCTAAACTTGACCATTCTCTATAGGTGTGGCCCTAGTTGACATTGGCTAGTATGTTAGTGTGTAATGCCATGCAACATATACAGTCCAGCCAAGAAAGAATTAAGGCTGGTGGTCACAAATCTCTCTAAGTATGCATGGTGTAAATCTATGACAGTCTAAGTTATAGAAAGGTAAGGTAGAATGGCGATGACTTTCTGGAGTAGAGTAATTGCTCTACCCCCACCCATGCCACACTTACAGTTTTGTTGGTGTCTGATTGGCTGCTGGTTTCCTTTGCTTCCCCTGCGGGCACCTGCAGACAGACCGTGGAGCCGCCTCTGCTGGAGCTGCACTTATCCGACGGGGCTGCTGGGCAGAGGGCTGCCCTGGGAGGGTGAATTAAGAGTCGACAATGAACCAATCAGGGCTGGGGGTGGGTTGGGAGGCAGGAGGAGGGATAGGGAAGTGGAATGGGTCGGGGGAGGGTGAGAACACAACGCTTCCATTTCTTGATCATTGGCCTTCTACCCAGGGCCCAGGAGGGTCCTGGGGTTTGGGGCGCACTCACCTGCATCTCCGGATGTAATGAGAGCACGGTGCAGTGCGGGCCAGTAGGCCACACACTATGGGAAGAATGAGCCAATCAGGGCCGGGGGTGGGTTGGGAGGCGGGAGGAGGGATGGGGAAGTGGAATGGGTCGGGTGAGGGAGAGGACACAACGCGTGCCTGGGGCTTCCATTTCTTGATCCTTGGACTTCTAGCCAGGGCCCAGGAGGGTCATGCGGTTAGGGGCACACTCACCTGTGTCTCCGGATGTAATGGAGAGCACGGTGCGGTGCGGGACAGTAGGCCACACACTATGGGAAGAAAGAGCCAATCAAGGCTGGGTGGTGGGTTCGGAGACAGGAGGAGGGATAGAGAAGTGGAATGTGTCAGGGGAGGGATATCCTCCAAGGATTCTTGCCCTTCAAACTGGAGAACGCGGACCTCCTCCGTAAAATGGGTCTTCTTTGCCCCTTGGTTTCTCCTACTTACCCTCTATTCCCTAGGTTGCAGCTTTTCGGGGGTAGGCGATTTGGGTTCAGGTTCATAGGATATTAGGGGCTTTTCACGGGTGAGGAAGGAAGCTTCCTCTAGGGCTTTGCATACCCATTCCTCCTGAGCCTCCTCCTCTGGAACCTGCTGGTTGTCATGGTTATCTCCCCGTCATTGTTCCGGGTTGCCAGACCCTTGGTTCGGGCTGTTCTGAGCAGCCATGTTCGTTTGAGGGTTCTGCTGAGCCCTCAATATGCGACTCAGGTCTTGGGTCAAGCTCTGGATCTAGCACTCCCGTTGTGACACCCTGCCTGGCTGATACTGGTGTCTTGGGTCAAATCTTTGTTGCTCTAGGGCGGTTAACTGTCCCTTCTTCCAGAGTAACCCTGATATGGAAGTTTTCCCTGGTATCCCTCCATCCTTGGCTTCCCTTCTCCCTAATTTGGAGGTCTAGACTTCTGAAAGACTTCTGAAAGCGGGGAGAAAAAGGAGGGTTGTTATGTATTTTGGGGGTATTTTGGGGTTTGGAGGGTATCAGGGGAAGACACATACACTGGAGGGTGGAACATTACTGCCCTCCTGAGGGAAGTTTGGAGGTAATTTGTGAGGAAGATTTCCAAGAGACGGTACTTACTTGGTTGGATCCACTCCCCTTTGATGGGGGAGTCCATACTTACCCCAATATGTGTCTATTCCCCTTGTACCTTGGGTGACACATTTGTGGTGAACCCTGCCTGTCTACCTCTTGCTTGGGACATGTCAGAGGGTCTTCTTTGCCTCTGGTTTGGTTGGTTAGTGGTAGGTGTATTTTTGGGCCCCCCATCTCGAAGTTCAAAATGGGTGTAACCTTTACCTGTGCCACCTTGGCAGCAGCAGGGGTGTTGGTTGGTTTGAAATTTCTGGGGGAACTATTGTTTTCTACTGGCTTTTGGACCGCATAGATCCGGGTAGCTTGCTCTATTACCCAGTCCAGGGTCCTTTCTTCGTGGAAGTCCCTAACCAGTTGCGTCATAATATACTTAGGGAGTGCATGGAAATAGGTATTGATGAACTCCTTATTGTTCATGCACACCCGCCTAGTGGTTTGTGCAAATGCCTGCTTCAATTCCTGGACAAATTCCCTTGGGCTTGATCCTCTCCACACTGCAGGTTGTAGCACGCCTTGCGAGCCTCCTGGTGGTTTCGGTGCACGGAGAAGTGCTTCAAGGTGGGGTGCCTTGTAGGTAGACCACCTTGAGTGATTCTGATCCTCCAGCCGAGCAAAGAAGCTGAAGTATTCTGGGGAGAATGTCCATTTGGCAAACTCCATGGAATTCTGATCATTTTTAATGCCAAATGACGTCATCATCTGGTCATACAGCTCCAGGTGCTCCCAGACTGAGTACTTGGTATTTTTATAGTACACGGTCATGAAGTTGTTTCTAATGACTTTTATTTGTCTAATGGGGTATTTGTCATGGCCACAGGCCCAAGAACACAAAAACCACACCATCTAGTGATGGGGGCAATGGGTCACTTGACTCAATTATGTCCCTTTGGGACCCATAAAAACAGGGGCCCTGGCTGGACTCAGTCCTGGCACCTTTGGCACCAGGCTCATATAGAGATGTGAGCAGGAACACTTTATTTCAATGCAGGGGTGTTTTTACTTTATTTCAGTGCAGGATTGCTTTTATTTTACAGGAACTTTCCAGGAGCTGATTGCCTTTATTCCAGAGAACACCCTCATGTTCTGACTCATCGGTTGTGGCTTCCTAAGCCTGGTCTTCATGTGCTGACCCATCGGGTGTGGCAGGGTGTGGCAGGCAGGCTGAACCTGGTATGGCTTCAGAAGCTCAGCTATATAAGCTGCTCCATCCTTAAGGCCTGTGCTTCGCGTTACTCTGCAGTCGCATGCAACGTGACGATCAACGCCGCTTGGAACAGTTTACTTCCCTTTGAAACCAGGCATTCTCCTGCATACTCACCTCCAGGAAACCAGTGCTTCATCGCTTCATCTGCAGACTCATCTCCTGACATCCAGTGATCTTGATCCCGATGCTGCAGCACCACACTCCGCATCCACGAACTGGGTCCCTGTGAAGAAGAAAAACAAGGTTAGAACATTCGTCCTAGGGCCGGGCCGCATTTCAACCCCAGGCGCCCCCTGGTTAACACCTTACTAGCTACTGTACTGCTGCAGCTTTGTTCCTCATTCCCTCTGGCTGCCACCTCTAGCTCTGCAGCTTCTGCCGGGCTAGCAACATCACCTGCAAGGGAAGAAAGCAAAAGAGCAAACATCAAAAATGGAATGTACAGCAATACAAGACAATGAACTTTAGAATACAACACAAACAGACAAGGAAAGACAAAGGCAAACAGGAACACTTAGCTGAAGTATAATGGCTTAGTCGCAGCAGGACTGGACTACCACGTGCAGGGGACCAGTGAAGGAACTCGGTCCAGATCATACAAGCGCCCCTGCCAGAAATAGCAGGATGGAGTGCTCGCCAACATTAATCAACAGGTGAGCTTTCCAGGGACAGCGCATCCCACGGGTACCACGGTTTGGGAGAAGGGGTCTGGAAAGGGATCAGGTGCACAAGCTGGGATACTCATGCCCCCTATTCTCCACGCAGGAGCAGTCCTGAGCAGCATCACCTATTACCTACCACCAGTCACTACATAAGCTTAAAGGGTGAAGTGGGGCCCAAGCAACCTCATCCCCAGGAGGGCTGCAACCATGCCCCAATGCCTGTGCAGAGACCAGGTGAGCGTAACAGAACGTGAAGCCTCTTTGAATCTCTGCCTGGGCGATATGGAAACTTTTGAAACGGACCTGTTGGCCAGATTACTGGGAGAGTTACGGGCTGAAGTTCATGCATCGAGACAGGAAACCAATGCCCTAAGCAGGGATATTATTGTGAACTGGGAGCGGACAGATGAACTAGCAGGGCATATGCTCCAGGCACAGGCAGGCCAGGTCTCACTGCCGGGTTATACCCCTCTTGCCGTGCCTCCACAGCCCATGCCAGTGCAGGTGGTTCTTCCAGGGTCGGTTCCCCTGGCCCCACCAAAACGCTTCACAGGCGATCCAAATAAGTACACCATCTTTATCAATAAATGTCACTTGCATTTCTTGTGCAGACCTGGGGCATTCCCCAATGATCAAGCGAGAGTGGCATTTGTACTCTCATATGTGGGAGGTAGTGCAGTGGACTGGTCAATACTCTTGGTAAACCAGGATGATCCTTTGCTTCGAGACTTCAGAGGTTTCCAGCGTGAAATGGAGAAACTATTTGCACGGCATACTCAAGGGTGGGCTCTGGACAATGAACTATTATCACTATGGCAGGGTAATCAAGACTTACTAACATATATCACATCCTTCAATCATCTGATAACACAAACTAACTGGCCAGAGGAGAAAATAACTACACTCTTTTACCGAGGCTTGTGAGAGGAACTTAAGGACGTATTAGCCCAAGTAGTAAATCCCCCAGAAAGATGTGCTGAATACATCGACCTGACAGTGCAGCTCAGTCACAGATTGCAGGATCGGAAGATGGATCAGGCAAGGCCGAGGGGTGGTTGGTACAATACATAAGGTGTATGCTGCAACAAACCGAGGATACCTGGAAGGACATACTTTGGTTAGCAGAATACGCATATGACAACTCCATTCACACCAGTATGGGACAAAGCCCAATCTACATAGTGTACGGTCGACATTCACGGACATCCGTTTTTGACCCACTCGAATCATTAGAAATGCCCGCTGTAACAACCTTACACAAAACAATTACCAAGGTTCTTAAGGAAGCAGCAGAGCATCTTGCCAGAGCCAAAGAGAAACAGAAGCAGTTTGCGGATTGATATTGAAGGGAAGCTTCCAACTACCAAGTCAGAGACAAGGTTTGTTAGCATCCAAAAACATCCCCCTGAAAGGACCACGGGCGTTCAGTCCCAGATATCTGGGACCCTACACTATCAAGGCTGTGATCAACCCTGCGGCCATGAAATTAGAATTACCGGCACACATGAGGGTCCACCCGGTGTTTCATGTCTCCCTCCAAAATCCATTGAGACCAGCTATGGGGATCAATACTCCACCGGATCCTGAAATAGTTGAAGGAGAATCAGAATACAAAGTTAAAAGGATCCTAGACTCTAAGATGGTCTGATCCTCTTTATACTACCTTACAGACTGGAAAGGTTATTGACCCCATGATCGAACCTGGGAACCCAGTGAGCATGTCCAAGCTCCACGATTAATCAGGCAGTTCCACCGCAATAACCCCACTAAACCAGGGCCAGGGGGGAAACCACCCATGAGAGGGGCCTTGAGGGGGAGTGCTGTCATGCCACAGGCCCCAGAACACAAAAGGCACACCATCTAGTGATGGGGGTAATGGGTCACTTGACTCACTTATGTCCCTTTGGGACACATAAACGCAGGGGACCTCATATAGAGATATGAACAGGAACACTTTATTTCAGTGCAGGAGTGCTTTTATTTTACAAGAACTTTCCGGGGGCTGAAAGCCTTTATTCCAGAGGACATCCTCATGTGCTGACTCATCAGGTTGGCTCCCTAGGCCTGGTCTTCATGTGCTGACTCATCGGGTGTGGCACAGTGTGGCAGGCAGGCTGAACCTAGGGGGCGTGGCTTCAGAAGCTCAGCTATATAAGCTGCTCCATCCTTAAGGCCGGTGCTTCGAGTTACTGTGCACTCGCGTGCAACGTGACGCTCAACGCCGCTTGGACCAGTTTACTTACCTTTGAAACCAGGCCTTCTCCTGCATACTCACCTAGAGGAAACTGGTGCTTCATCGCTTCATCTGCAGACTCATCTCCTGACATCCAGTGATCTTGATCCCGACGCCGCAGCACCGCACTCCGCATCACGAACTGGGACCCTGTGAAGAAGAATAAAACCAAGGTTAGAACATCTGTCCTAGGGCTGCACTGCATTTGAACCCTGCAACCCCCTGGTTAACAATTTACCAGCTACTGTACCGCTGCAGCTTTGTTTCTCATTCCCTCTGGCACCTGCCTTGAGCGCCACAGCTTCTGCCGGGCCAGAAACATCACCTGCAAGGGAAGAAAGCAAAAGAGCAAACATCAAAAGTGGAACGAACAGCAATACAAGACAATAAACTTTACAATACACCAAAAACAGATGCGGAAAGACAAAGGCAAACAGGAACACTTAGCTGAAGTATAGTGGCTTAGTCACAGCAGGATTGGACTACCACGTGCAAGGGACCAGTGAAGGAACTCAGTCCAGATCATACAAGCTCCCCTGCCAGAAGCAGCAGGACGGAGTGCTTGCCAAAACTAATCAACAGGTGAGCTTAACAGGGACAGCGCATTCCTCGGGTACCACGGATTGGGAGAACGGGTCTGGAAGGGGATCAGGTGCACAAGCTGACATACTCATGCCCCCTATTCTCCACGCAGGAGCAGTCCCGAGCAGCATCACCAATTACCACTAGTCACCACATAAGCGCATAGGGCGAAGTCAGACCCGAGCAATCTCACCCCTGGGAGGGCTGCAACTGTACCCCAGCACCTCCGCAGAGACCAGGTGAGCGTAACAGTATTTTACCAAAGTTCTTTTTTGATTGGCAGCCTTATTTTTCCGCTGCACCTGAGTCCATTCACCCTCAGGCTCAGAGCTGCTGCTATTTGAAGTCTTATTCCAATCTTCTAGGTGCTCCCTGATTCTTGGAGACTGAAAGCCTCTCCCAGAATCACGGGGCCTTGTCTCTTCTTCCCTATTGTATTGTGGGCTCACTGGGTCACTTTCCTTGGACTCCCTCTTTCGCACAGGGGAGTACTCATCTGACTGAACCCTTCTTCCTAGGTTGGTGGAGAACTCCTCCCACCTCCCTGATTGGGTTGATGTTTTCAAGATTCTTTTTTGGGTCTAAACTCAGACTCCTTTTTATCTGCAAAGTGGACCAGGTGGTTCCTTTGTAGCTGATTTTTCTGCCAGTCTAACTCCCTGATTTTCTCTTCATAGGAGTCTTCCTGGTCAGATACATTGGCCAAAATATTTCTGAACCTAAACAGGGATGCACACCCATCAATCTCTGATGGACGCTTAGCTGCAGACTCAATCATGCTGGGCCTAATTGAGTCCAGCAGCCTCATGGTTCCCGGTTCTTGTGAACCTGTTGACATGAGGTTGCAGTGCCTTGCACATATAGTGTGGTAAGTTGGCTTGAGGCCCTAGGTACAGAGGGCCTCACACTTTGATCCGGGGTTGCCCCGCCACTCTGTAACTGTTCAGGGTTCCTCAAGTCCTTATTAAATCTAGCACACTCTTTTGCTAACCTCTCAAATTTCTCTTTCTCAGCCCCTATTTCTTGATAGAATGCAAAGGCCTGAGCCTTGTGCTCTGCTATCAGGGTTTGACTGACTTCTATGACCTTCCTTTGTGTTACTACTTGGCTCTGGAGTCCCCTGTTCTCATCACAAAGAGCCTCATATTCTTTCTGTGCTTCTTGTTTTGCCTGGGAATACTCAGATAATTTTTGTTGCAGGAGATTAATCTCCTCGCTCTGTGCAGTTTTGGTCTGTTTTGCCTGCTCTACATCAAATTCTATTTGCCTCATATGTCCCATCAATTTTTCATACTCTGCTTTTCGGTCAGTCACTTCCCGAAGACATGACTCACTTTTCTCCAGGTCTGTTTTTAATTTGCACACTTCCTGGCATAGGGCCTCTTTTTCCTGATACAGTGTGCAATTCAGTTCACTAAAGTTATCTCTCTGTTGTTTCATAGCGCTTGACTTCTGGAGCTCTTGGTCAAAATCTGCTTGGGAATGGACCTCCTTAATGATTAACTTACTAGTCTCCTCTTCCAATTTCTTAATTTGCTTTTGATATGCAATCATATCCTCTAAGTAGGTTCTATAGTATATCACTTGTTGGTTTACTCTCTCTCAGGGAATCAACCCTTTCTTGGCACTCCTATATTAGTATAGATAATTGGGCCTCCTGCTCAGAATGATTGTGTTGCTGTACTTCCAACTCCTCCTTTAGCTGCTTGATGAGGTTACCTAATCCTAACTCCGAATTTTGGCTCTCTTGCATTTTCTCCTCTACCTACCTTAACTCACTCTGTATTTTATTTAAAAGCTCAGATTGATTTTCCACAGAGTTTACACTGTCTTGGTACTTTTTTCCATGACTATCATGAGGAAGTACATGTATACAGTGAGTTGGACCATTTTAGTTTGTTAATCTTTAATGTTCTGCATTATATAGAAGTTAGGGATTGATTTAACAGACCACACATCCATACTTATAGAGGTCACCTGTTGCATCATACTAGATAGCCAGGTTTCATGTGTTTGTTCTGCCCATTCCCAACTAATGAATAATTTGGACAGAAGGTGCTGCCTAGCCATTTTCATTTCCATGGTGCTCATTATGAAGAATGTTCTACTGCTGGTGGGTTCTCTATGCAACAACAAAATTTCCTCCCTGCTCTTGCCTAGTTTATGATTGAATTATTTTATCTGGCCACGCGGCACTGATACCTAGGGTACAGGTTTTGCTGGTGCCTACACTGTGTAACACAGTTTACCATCCACTAAATGTAACAATACTTCAATGGGCTAGTCTGCTGTGCTGCCCTGTCACAGGTGAAAACTCTTATCTCAATCCCGGCACAAGTCCCCACTTTGTCAAGGTTTTGTTACACGGCACACTCCAGCCAGGGACTCCTTCCCTGACAATAAATGCGGCGTACAATAAAGCGCTTTTTATTTTTAATAAACCACAGGTTGTTTTCTGTTTGAGTAGGCCACCAAACCGACTGGCACCCAACCTCCACAAACACCCCGTGTCACAATGGACCAGAAATCAGGCCGGTGTGTATCAATACAATATTTATTAATTTATTATTTAATAAAAAAGGAAAGTCAAACACATTTATAGCCACTACTTTTGTGGTACACAATTGTACTTATCTCTACAAAATAGTGAAGATATACTGTTACAATTCTCACAATCTTTAATGGCAACACAGAAAAAGAGCAATTTTAGAAATAGACAACATCAATGGTTTAGCACTCCCCCGCTACACTCACCCCAAAACATTAGCTAACTTGATTCCTTTGAATGGAAGGCACTGGCAAGGAGTAGGGTCAGAGAGAGAACATCGGACTTTGAGTAACGCCGACCACCCTAGGATGGGAAGTCATCAAAGAAAATGAAAACCCGTTTTTGGAGCCAAAACGGCATCATTTGATTTTTATTATTACTCACATGGGACAGAATGAAAGGAAATTTGTTTTGCTTACATGTGTGGTGATAGGGAAGCTTAGAGACTACTATTCAGCACACCAGGGCAATGTAGAAATAAAGCAGAAAATCAGTTTTGGGGAGAAAGCAAATGCAAAAGGAAACATACAAACAGCAAATGGAAATTCGTTTTACACTGGATTTACAATGACAGGCAGCTCAAGTTAGGGGTATAGCTCAGAATAGGAAAATTGGTTTTCATTGACACGGACAGAGACACGTAACAGATGAATTTGTAGGCAAAAGGGATTGCTCTTAATAGGACTATGGTTTAGGGTTTTAATAGGACAGGTGCAAATCGGAATTTGTCGGGTAATGCACACAATACACGGGCAAATTCGGTTTTCAGTTACAAGGACACTACTAGTTTTTAGACAATACTTTAATGACTATAATTATTAAAGAAAGACATCAGGGACAAGGGGGTTAATTTTGAATTTAGACCACCTTGTACCATGAATTTCAATGGGGGAATTAATTGATTTATAAATGTGCTAAGGATGTAAACAAACACCGAGAGGTTTACCAAATAGAATATGCTAAAATACACAGACTAAACACAAATTCTTCTATGGGCAGGTGACTCAATTACACTAGCAATGTGAGGTTTTAAAATGGGTTTTCAATGAGGTTTTCAATGGGTTTGTCAATTAGGCTTTCAATGGGTGCAATGCTACAAAGAGGAAGGGCTTATGCAATTTAGGGCTGGGGTTATTTGCTACTTACAAATAAGCCTTGGTTTGGGATTCTTGAAAGCCAGCTGGACCTCAGGACACTCTGGAAAGCTAGGCAAGGGGTCTCGTGTCTGCACACTTATAGATGGCATGGATCAGCATCCTCCAATCCGTCCTCCATCTCCTGTTTGCCAGGATGTTTTGTGTGTCTGACTTAGTACAATAACCCTTATATAGCCCAAATGACATCACTCACTTTACAATCTAGGGGGAGTACTCTATGATTACCCCTACCCCTCGGATAGAAGAATTTACCAGTCCTCTCTCGGCCCCCTGGCATGATTGGTTCAAGGGAAGAGAGCACCATCTGTCTGTTTACATTATTACTATTCTTTGATCTCTTGGCCACTTTTTTGACAAAACTGAGTTATGTCTCATAACTTCATATTTCTACTAGCCACTGACATATGCATTAGATATGCGGTTTAAGTGGGTCATAGAAAATGAGGTAAGCTGATCGCCTACTCTGTACGAGGTAGCATGGCCCTTTGGCACATTTTTGCTATTTTCATAAAATGTATAACGGTTATGACTCTGCATATAATCAAGCATGTTCCTAATTTCACCTTTCATCTTTCCATAAAATCTCATAATTGTCACATCTTCCAAGCAGCCAGAAACTAGTCTTAACTGGCCATTTCACCCCTTAAAGTCCTAGGAAAATCCACTAAAGCTCTTTAAAAAACTGCCTGGAAATTACATAGCAATAAAACACAATTATTTCTTATTCTAATTGCCACAAAGATGTCTAAACATGGACTCAGTCCTTTAATGTCAATTATGAGGATCTGTCCCCCTCTGTGTGAGGGGTGCTTTATCCCCCACAGCCGGTGACCAGGAATTTTGACTACACCCTTTGAAGTTGTCAGTTTGTCTTTGGTAGTGAATGCAAGAGGAACACACACCTCCAGTCACGTTTTAGCCACACTTGCTTTCCTTGAACTCCCGGAGCCGCTACCTTAAAATCTGGCAGAGCAGGGGATTATAACACCCTTAGTACCTCACATGTCAATGCAGGCTGATTCACTAGTAGGTGCGACTTTCAGTGGAGAGTGGGGCTTTCAATTGAGATGTTTCTTGCCTGAGCTGAAAAACTGTTTTTCCCAGTATTTTGAGCCTCTTCCAAGGTTATTGAAGTCTGGTGGGTGGAAACATAATGTACATTGCTTAGTCAACCCCCTCCCCACAGCATTTTCCCTGCTATTTCTGAGCGAGCAAAGCTATCCTTTCTTTTTTCTTTTTCACACATGCACAAGCTGTTTTTTTTCTGTTTGCAGTGTTTCAAGGGATGCTGTTCAAATGAAATGGAAAATAAAAGCAGTGTTGGGTTGTAATGTTGAAATCCTTGCCCCTCATGTGAATTAAAAGTAAAACAATGACCATTTTGGATGTAGTGCATACTTTTTGTCATTCAGATGAAACACAAACAACGCAGGGCTGTTTTTGGGATGCAGTGCATAACTTCATGTCATTTAGGTAAAACACAAGCAATGCAGGGCAGTTTTTGGGATGCAGTGCATAACTTCATGTC
This sequence comes from Ambystoma mexicanum, assembly GCF_040938575.1. Taxonomy (NCBI): domain Eukaryota; kingdom Metazoa; phylum Chordata; class Amphibia; order Caudata; family Ambystomatidae; genus Ambystoma; species Ambystoma mexicanum. Next base: position 363,283,309 of record NC_090934.1, read on the forward strand.
ATTTAGGTGAAATAAAACAGCACAGGGTCATTTCTGGATGCAGTTCATACTTCTTGTCATTCAGGTGAAATAAAACAACGCACAGTCGTTTTTTTGGATTGCAGTGTTCCAACACTTGCCATTCATGTAGAATAATTGCAAAGCAGGCCGTTTTTGAATGTAGTGTTTAATAGAGATGTTTCAGGCAAAGGGGATTTCTGCTTAGGGCCTTAAATGCACCTCCATTTATTATTTGTAGCACATTTCGGGGTTAGGGCCAGATGGCGTTCTTTTTTTTACAAAATGTATCTTGGATGTACCTTTCTCTGGGTGCATTATTACAATTTCTATATTTATAGCACCATTTTTGTGAGGATCTGTTGTGTTTTGAAATTTTCCCAGCAACATTTTCACTTGATACCGTGGAGTTAAGCACCATTTCCACTCAACTATCCTTTACCAAAGAAGGCAGATAAAAACCGGATTGCCTGAGTACAGAAAACTGCTTGACTGTTTCTGATGTTCTATACTGATTTATGATAATTTTACCAACTGTTATTTTACCTATTTGTTGTTTTAGAGAGGGTTCATATATTGTGTCTTAATGCTGGCGTCCTAGTTATTATGATCGTAACAAAGATAATCTAAACTAAACTGGCAGCTGACATGTTCATAAATATGAGGCAAGAGTGTGTTTTCTCTGGATAGTGGATCTCTCCAGGCCCTATGCTCAAGAATGTAATCTTTCCAGCATTCAATTGCCCACTTTTAAGGCTGCCTCCCACACTCGTCTCACCACTAGGCTCTGCAGTTCACAAATACATCACTATGACCAGTTCATGTGTATTTGTCTATAGTGGGTGCTTTTGACCAAGGTATCATTTTTGGCTTTGCCCAATTTTGATGATGCTTTGCACAACACTATATGCCCAAACCATTGCTACAGGACCAGAGAGGCAGGTAGAGAGAAGGAGGTAGGGAGCTAGATAGGTATAGAGAATATATTGCTGCCATGGCAACTAGCAACATTCATGCCTTGTATGGGGATACCACTTACTGTTATTTCTTGTTTTCCTTGCCAGTGACAACCAGTGAGGTCGCCTCACTGTATTTTGGCCAATGGGAGTGTGGGATTTCAGGTGTGCGGTCTATCTGATTTGGATCTGGGTAAAGGATGTGCAGTTATCCACCTGTACTTCCACACACCAGAGCTCTCCATATACATTTCTACTCCCAACAGTCTGCCGAGATGAGCTGGAAATCTGTTGTCACAGAGCCCCCACATCCTTGCCCGATGGACAACAACTTCCTCAGCTCGCTTTATCCATCGGACACCAGCAGGGCATCCTACCATATAAAGAATGGTGTGCAGTTCACATGACTCCTTCTCCTCATGCACCTGCTTCTGCTTAAGGGCCACTTGAATGGCCATGGCACGCAGCTACCTGGCAATTAGTATGCACTTGGCAAACGTGCAGTCAGTCCAGTGCAGAAATGATGTGGCTTTTAAGAAGCAACACCTCGGCACTTGCATGTGTGACAAAAGCCATTGGAACTTGCTGGAGGAGTCACACACAGGTAGGTTATCTGGCTCAAATTCCCCTATCTATATGATCAAACCTCCTATTTCTTTACCACTCGCTATATGACTCCTGCCTCAGTCCGGCTAAACGTTCCTACCATTCTAACCATCTCCACTCTCAAGCCTCTCATCCTCGCCGTATCTTTCAAACCCTTTCTCATCTTCTCTCCTCGCCCACTCCTGACCCCTCAGCTACGTCTTCCCTCTCTCCTTCTGAGTTCGCTGTTTTCTTCTCTTCCAGAATTATCTCTCTTCGTGAAAACATTAATTGCTCCCCTTCCTATTCCCCTCCTTCCCCTTCCCTTCACTCCCCTTCAGCTTGCATGTCTGACTTCTCCCCTGTCACTCCTGCGAACGTTTCCCTCCTCCTGTCCAAATCTCATCCTACTGCTGCCCCTTCCGATCCTCTCCCCACCCTTCTTATTCTGAAGATTTACGCTCTTCTCATTCCCTACTTAACCTCTTTCTTCAATATCTGTCTGTCTTCCGCTACCTTCCCCTCTGCCTTCAAGCACGCTACTATCATCCCTATTCTGAAGAAACCTTCTGCTAATCCCCTTCTTGCATCCAACTTCCATCTAATCTTGCTTCTTCTATTCCTCTCTAAAATACTTGAACGCTTAGTCTATTCTCAGCTCTCAGCTTTTGTCACAAACCTTTCTCCCCCCCCCCCTCTGAATCTCATTTGCGCCCTAAACACTCCTATGAAATTGCTCTCACTTATGTTCTCAACTCCCTCCTCACCGCTCGCTACTCTAAGCAATCCTCAGTCCTCATCCTCCTTGACCTCTCTGCTGCCTTTGATACCTTCGATCACCCCTTACTTCTCAATAATCTTTCCTCCTTTGGTTTCAAAGGCTCTGTTCTCAACAGGCCCTCCTCTTACCTCTCCTCCCGCTCTTTTGATGTCTCTTGGGGCTGTTGCACCTCCTCTACTCTCCCCTTGGACTACGGTGTACCCCGAGGCTCTGTTCTCGCCCCTTTTCTATTTTCTATTTACACCTCCCTTTTGCCCCATCATCTCTTCCTTTGGAATTTCTCACCATTTCTATGCCGATGACACCCAGCTCTTCCTTTCCTTCTCTTCCTTCACTCCTAACCACCACATTAATCAATGTTCCTGTCTTACTGCCATTAAAAACTGGATGTCATCCCACTTTCTCTCTCTCTCAAAACTGATAAGACTGAAGTCTTATTATTTCCCTCCAACACACTTCCCCCTCCTTCTGCCCCTCCTTTTATTCACTTTCCCCCCTCTAATCTTCCCATCTCTGTCCATGCTCGCATTCTAGGCATTCACTTTAACTCCTTCCTCTCCTTTACCCACCATATTTCTCTTACCTCTCGTGCCTGTTGCTACCACCTGTTCAATATTCATAAAGTCTGCTCTTCTCTCACCTTCCATTCCACTAAACTTTTAATCTCCTCCTCATCTTCTCACATCTTTTCTATTGTTCTTCTCTCCTGTTTAGACCTCTGCCTCTCATCTCGCCCCCCTCAAATCCCTCTACCACTCTGCCATCGTACCCTCTGTCTTCTTGCTCCTCACAACTCCATTTCCTCTTTGTTTTCTTACCTTGGCTGGCTTCCCTTTGACTCCCAACTTACATTTCACTTCCTCTGTCTTGTCTTTAAATCTCTTCACGATCTTGCTCCCCCATGTCTCTCCTCTCTCCTTTCATTCTACACCTCTTCCCGCTCCCTCCGATCTGCCGATCACTTCCAACTCACTGTTCCCCCATCCCCATGTACCTCTTCTCGTTTCCGCTCCTTTCAGCTCCTTGCCCCCCTGCACTGGAACTCCCTACCTCTTTCTATCCTCTCCATACCCACCTATTCCCCCTTCCGTGCTTACTTGGAATAGCTTCTTCTCCATTCCCCACCCTGACACCCTTATCACCTCTCTTTCTCTCTCTCTCTCTCTCCCCCCTCATGTCTACCTCTACTTACCTCTCCCTATCTGCTCCTTTTCCTCTTACGCTTCCTCCCCTCCTCTTGCATCTCAATTCTATTCCTCATCCTGTCTCCTTCCTCCTCCCCCTTCTTCACCCCCTCCTTTTCACGTTTATCGTCATAGGCAAATTGTTCTAAATACTGTTTTATTGGTTTGATTCATGTGTTGCAATGTGATTCTACTGTTATCATCTTCTATGTATTCTGTTGTTGTAATGTGAAGCGCTTTGGCATAAAGCGCTATATAAACATAATCAATACAATACAAATTTACAACGATAAATACAATACAAATACAAATAAAAATGTACAATGCTCTTAATGCCCAGAGGTTTTTAAGCATGGACCCGGGGTTCTAACATGTGTTTCTCTGTGTCGTCTTGCTTCCAAGGCGAGCATGTTGCCCCTGACCTATCGTCCCGAGCTTGTTGGTATAGTTGTGTGGCTCTGCTGGGATGGAATCTGTAGTAGGATGATGTTTTCATGATCAGCAAAGATTGCTAAATTGCTTTACAGTTTGAAATGTTTAGATCAATTATCACAGCACACAACACTTGTCCAAAATGTCAACAGTTGTCTATGTCAATGGGCCTCATTCCGAGTTGGGCGGAAAGGGTTAACTGTCACCGGTAAGGAACCCGGTGCCGATAAACCCTTACCACCCAATTCGGAGTTCCCTTAGCAGAACCCGCTAAGGACGTGTGGTCTGACCACACATCCTTTGCGGTTCCCGCTAAGGGACCATCGCGCTAGTAACGAGCCACCTACTTGCGGACCCGTAATTAGCACCTTCCCCATTCCTATTGAGCCCTATGGGGGCTCAAATGGGAATGCGGAATGGTTGGTTGAATGGGGATTTACCGGGTCCGCACAGGTCGGAATGACCCGGTAAGTCCCCATTCAACCAGACCAGACCCAGACCCGGGTTTGGAGGCAGCCATGGCGCTAATAGCACCATGGCTACCTCCAAACTCGTAATGACCCCCCAATATCTTTGTGCACACGAGTTGCCCTTTAAAATCTGCTGTGTAAAATATCACATTCAGCATACCTGGTACATTGTTTTTATGTTGTTCACATTTTAACTGGTCTTTTTGTCATTCATTGCAATAATCACCCAAGTTCCCTTAATTTCATATTTGCAGTATTTCCGCACATGTGATATTTCCAATGCACAGTAAAACAGTTAAAAAAAAAGATATTCCATCAAAGAAAGAGTTAATTGGAAACACTGTGTACACCCTTGAACCAGATGAAACACTAATAATAAAACACGATAATAAAACACTAAAAGAAAAAGGGAACACATTATGACCTAAACAGCAATAGACACACCGTTTTTGAGTCCATCTACAGATTACAGTACTCAGCATTGCCACCATTCAGCTGGTTAGCCCTTGGTGGCTTGCGTATAGCGCTCTAATAGATATCATTGTCAACTGCAGAAGTTAACTCTGGACAGATAGTACTGGAGGCCCGGATGAGGGCCTTATGTAGGTTCCTTACCCCAACCACCATAACTAGGGGCTTGAGACATTTAACTATTAGGGCCTGGTAGGCAGGGCAAACAAATATAGAGATGTTCTATGGACGCCTGACTCACATACCCATAAGGACACAAACAGTCCTTGTCCCCGGGGCCAATCCATTTCCCCATGTATGTCTTAAGAGGGAGGGAACTTTATAGACAGAGATCTTATCTCCGCGCATATAATGTTCAAAGACTGTGTGGCATTTAGACCAATGTGAGACTGGAGTCTTGGGTTAAAGAAGGCTAGTTCCAAACTCTCCTTGCCCACACATTCCTAATAATGATGCCTCACCACTTTTATGTGTTGCCTTTAAAGAGAGTGTAGAAACCCACCTCAATGCCGACTGCATCTGTACCTCCTCACTCTATTTTCTAATGTGATAGAATAATGGCAGCTCCCCTGTGACCCACAACTGCTTGAGATACTTCTTACACACAGAAGAGCAACATTTTGCTCTGGAGTAAAACAAGAGGAGAAGGGATGTTAGGGCAACACCCTGATTGGTTGATCTCACCCCTAATTCTCATAAAGGATGAAGTTCTCTCTGGCTCTCAAGGAAGGAATTAATAGTTGTCAAGCCCTGATAACTTAGACGGAAGGGTGAGGTTCATTGAACAAACACAATAACATTGCCTTGCCCTTTTGGGCTGCATATCTCTGGTACAGTATTTATGTATGATTTCGTCGACTCTCAACCTGTTATTTCTTGGAAAATGCACAGTGCTTTGGAATTGTGTCAAACTATAATTCCCCTTGTAGTACAAGAAGAATGAATGTATTAAGTTGGTGGTACCATTGTATGACCATTTCCAAAGTGTGATTGTGAGAGTTATTGCTTGGTGAATATTAACAGTGTATTACTTTGAGTTGGATGTGTTTTATTTCATCCAATTGATGACTGATTACTTTATTTATTAGATCATTTGAGCATATTCAGCCATAAGTAATTTCCCTTTGATGTGAAGTTGAAGTAATCATTAACCTTACATGTCAATTCAAAATTTGTGGGGGATGATATGGGGATACCCTTTTACAAGAGCATTCAGTGATGGCTGCATGACCAATCAGCTTTCTTGATTCTCCAGAAAGATTGCAGTGGTCGCATGGAATTGGGTTTTTCTGAGGTGGCACAGGTCTGTCTCTTAGTGCAGTGTTCAATGGGCATCTGCCCAGCTGTTCAGGGAAACACATTGGGAAAATTGTAAAATGTATTTTAAAAAAATCGAATAGATAGCCGCGCCATTGAATACACTTGGGTTGTACACAAACTAGGGTCTGCAGCTGTTTCAAATTGTGATCCGTAGGTAGTGTTGCCCATCCTGAAAATACTGCTCATGTGGCAAGCATACATGTCTAGAATTGAATAGCAGGATTTAAATTAAATAGGGCTAGATGAAGGGTAGACTGCTATACTTAATACAGCAGTTTCTAGAATAATACAAACATGTTTTGATGTAGCATTTATTACCAGAACAAAAACATTTAGAGTGGAAGAGTTTCAAGTCTGAAACTCTGAATCTAGCATATTGGTGAAACATCTGGTATTCTAAAATACTGTGTATTTTACCACTAATTCCTAACTCCTAATCATGCCCATTACTTATTTGGTATCTCCAGGGGTGCTGTAGGATGTGTTTCCATGGTCACTTTGTCTTTACAGATGCTTTGATAAAAAGGTATCAGGGAATGGCACAAAACCACATAAACCATTAGATAGCTACTCTTGGCAGAGTAGGACAACAGAAGACTTCGGGCCTCATTACGACCAGGGCGGTAAGGGATTACCAGTACCGGTAAGGGCACTGGTGCCGGTAATCCCTTACCGCCCAATTGTGAGGTCCCTTTGCGGGTCCCCACCATAACGCTGGTTTTACCAGCCGTTAAGGAAGGGACCCGCAAAGGGACCTTGGAGGTAATTACAGTACCGCAAATTATGGTGCTGTAATTACCACCTACCCCATTCCCATTGAGCCCTATGGGGGCAAGAATAGGATTGGGGAAGGGCCAATGGTGAATGGGGAATTACCGCCCTGCCAACCTTGGAAAGGGGCGGTAATTCCGCCATTCACCATGGTGGAATCCGGAATAGCGCCATGGTTAACGCCTGGGTCGTAATTCCTGTATAATTGGGGACCTCTACTAGTAATGGCACTGAATGAGATAAAGAACACTGAAATTCCCCTAATGGTACAGTACATTTAATACTGTATTAAATTGGTAAACGACAGTTCCCAAGCAACAGAGTGAAGGCATCCAAAGGTTTCTGCAAATTGCGGGACAGGATCAGAATATAATTAAGTTGTAGAAGGAAGAACAACTCCAGACAACTGTGGAAAGGAACATTAAAAACATGCTGGCACCAGTGTATTGTATGCATGAATGTGTTACTGCTCTACTCACTTGAGTATGTAAAAGATTAAATAATATATAGTTACATTACACAAACCAAAAGGTATCACCAGATAGTCAAAGAGACTGAACTGAATGTTTTACAGTGTTCTAGCCATCAACACTGGTGACACCAGATAGGACATCACTTAGTTTGGGGTCTCTTGGACAAACAACAGACCATAGTCTTAAAAGGCTTCAATCATCTGCCCATTAGAAAGGGAATAGGGATGTCCCACTCTGATAGGAACTATGGACGGTCTTCCTTGCTTCTCCTACAGAAATGTAAGATTCAGAGTTTCATAGAGAAGGTTAATTGGAGTACATTTCAGCTTCTATATCTGGATATAAATTGTGGGCTTTATTGGCAGCCTCAGGATCCCATGTACGAAAAGGCCAGGTTAAGGCCCTAATGTGCTGAAATACATTACAAGGCACACTGGCAGATGGAAGAGTCAGCCTCAAATCTTCAACGCTGTGCTAAGGTGCCTACTGGACTCAACAATTCACTTACAAAATGGGCCTTGCATGTAATTGATCAAGTCCTGAAAAATGTAGGAATTATTCTACATGCAAAGCAAGTCATTTTATTATTCAAAGCACAGAAGCTTCCCCTCAACGTTAAAGTGATCTTCCTCCAATCATGTGTTTTGCTCAGCCTCTCCATCTGATAGGCAATTGCTTTGAAGTTTCAAGGCCTGAGAGTAGAGCTGCATTTGTGGGTGACAGAGCCATTAATGATGGTCTGGATCAAAAATTAGACTGATATTAAGTGGGGTGAACTTTGTGAAATCCCCCAAATTCAAAACATTTTGTGGACCATCCCTCAACTGGTTTGGGGTTAGCCTGTGATCAAGATTGTCACATGAGGCCAGACACCCATCTGACCAGAGATTTTCAATCTGTTCAGTATCCATTAGCCCAACCTTTGACTTCACAAGAATGATTGATCATTTTATTACAGGTATAAGTCAACATTTGGGCCGCAGAGTCTGGAACCGATGCTTGAATAAAAACAGCAGCTTAAACTGTGAAAGGAAGCTCAGAAATATATATGTAAATATGTGGCCATAGATTTATATTACGAATTACATTTTACCTATTAACCTTTGAACTTTGATACTTACAGAAATGGGCAAATGTCATTTTAAAACTTATTTCGAGCCTGTTGTGTTGATCAAATTTTTATCAAAAATAAACTTTTGGAAACCCTGTTACAACCTAAAATGCATTTGTAGCTCTCAGAATATGTTATGTAGCGGAAATTTGGGGAGCTGGTGGCTTATTAATTAGATTTCGGCATCGGAAATTTTGGGTTGGTAACTTAAAATTGTTGTGTAAAGTGCATTTAAACCTGTAACCTCCCACCGAGACAGAAGTCATCTTAAAAAGACCACCATGAGTAGAGGAACACACACATATATATGTTGTGATGCTAATTTGTAAAAAAAAATATAATTTCTCATGTAGGCTTTTTTAAGTGAAAAACTACATCTGTAAAAAAGTCTCAAATAAAAATGCTAGTAGGTGTGTACCTGTGTCTCATCAATTCAACATCAGAATGCCAAAGTCCTATCGACAGAGAGGGGTTGGACCTTGGGGTAGGAGAAGGGAATAGATCTCAATGAAAAGTCACAACCAATAAACTGCAACCTCAAATTTTAATATTTTGGAGGTCTGGCTTAAAGGGTAAAATGTCCTTGCACCATAGCAAACAGAGGAGCTGCCTAAAAATCTTCAAGGAGACTTGCCTAACAACCATCTGGGTGAATCCTGAGATAACTGCCTGAATATTATCTGGGTGGAAGGACGAGAAATTTCTGCAGGAGCATCCTTCCTGGGAAGACAGCATTTGGGAAATACTGAAACTAGCTGGAAACCACACCAGGAGAGGGGGCAGAGGCTGAATGGAGTGATTGAGCCTGGAGAATATCCCTAACTGATGATGGATTCTGAAATCCCTGTCATGCACCAAAAACATCGATTTCCATTGTAAGTAGCATGTCCAATGGAACGAAGTGTGTGGGGGATCTATCTTTCCCTTAATAGTGGGTAGAAGGCACAACCTGAGTAAACCCTTAGCATATTTTACTGAATAATAATTTAATTAACTCCCATACAGAATGATGCTGGGGAAGCTCAAGGGAGTTTGAAACCTCTGCCCTCTTTCCTAGCACTAATTCAAGTTATAGTTACTTAAGGTAATTGGGTACAACTATTTTCCTTGTCAAACCCAGACTTCCTTAAGGGCACGGAGACACCCAAAAACAAATTTCCTGACTGACACATTCTTACATCTGGCCTTTAAGCAGAGGGCTGCTGAATGTCATGGAAGGTCTGGGTTTGGTGCTGGGTAAGCAAAGTATTTCTGCTAAGTGAAACCAAGTGTAATTTCTAATTGAAAAATGCACACTCTCTCCTGAGAGTGAGTATGTGACCCTGAGAAAAGCAAGATTCTGGGCCTCATTACGAGATTGGTGGTAGTCATGGTGCTATTTGCGCCATGACTGCCACCAATAACGGGTCCGGCACCGGTGTAGTTCAATGGGGATTTACCGGTCTAGTCCGACCCTGGCGGGACGGGTAAGTCCCCATTGAACATGCCATTCCCCATTCCCATTTGAGCCCCCATAGGGCTCAAATGGGAATGGGGAATGGCATGTTCCCCCATAGGGCTCAATGGGAATGGGGAGGGCGCTAATAACGGGCTCGCGACATGCAAGCCCTTTATTAGCACCCTGGTTCCTTAGCGGGACCCATAAGGGATGTGTGGTCTGACCACACGTTCCTTACGGTCCCTGCCAAGAGACTTCAGAATAGGGCAATAGGGGATTACCGGCACTGGTCTCCTAACCGGTGCCCGGTATCCCTTACCACCTTACTCGTAATGAGGACCTCTGTATTGCTTTTTGGGGTGACGAAGGGTTCTTTCAATCTAAAGTGGTATCAAAATTCTTTTGTGATTTCAAAACTGCTAGCATTTTTCAGTGCACCGGGATATTAAACATACACGGTGCTGCGTGTGTGAGATTGCTTTCGACCACAGAAAATGTTGCAGTTTTTTTAAATCTAAACCTTATTAAGAAATGCAAATTCTCATGATCTAGTAATGTTCCAAGGTATTGTTTGATTCTGACATAAAAGCAGGTTTGTGGGACAAGAGCGTGGAACTGTTTATTTAGCCTGTGTTCCATGGACAAAAGTGAAATTCAAAAGTAACAAACCCAAAAATATGTTTTTGTATTGAAGCTTTGTTTTCTGCCACAGTGAAGGTGGTATGTGCAATCCTTTGGTGCGAATATTCATTGAACCTATTAGTTATTACATTTATATTCTTTCTGTACCCAGGCCTGATTATTGACTCGTTGGTGGCACAGGGAGAGAAATCTTTGTGACTATATATGAGTCATAGGGCCTTGCCCTTAAATGCGGCGCTAACGCTATTACTCCCGCATTTAAGGGCAGGCCCTATCAAGAGACCGGCGGAATATGGGAGGTAAAAATCTCCATTTTCGGGACGTTTCCGGGGCCATTAGTGCAGCGATATTTGCACCTGCACTAATAGCGCCATCACAACCCAATGGGGAATGGGGAGTTACCGCACCTCCGCCCCCCAATGCTAGTTTGAACAAAATCAAAATAACAGATGTGCTGTGTGCCACTATAATTGTGGTGGAAGGAACTCCACAAGTTAAAGGCAATATCTTAATGCTTAAATGGATTAAGTGTGGCAATCAGAAATAGGACACTTCAAAGGGGGACGGAGCGAACATTTTTTGCAATGCAGGCATGGTTCGGCACGGGGCAATTAATGGCACAAACAGGGACGTCATTTGGGGGTCATCAGAGGAAACAACTGTTACCCCTGAGGTTTCCCTTGCTACCCCTGTGGTCTCCCTTGCTACCAATAAAAAAAAAGATTTCTTAAAAAGAATATTTGTTTTTTCTTTTTTTAATGGACCTCCTGGGCTCTGGCCAGTATCATGTGGCTATTTGTTTCTGGAGTGGCTGGCTTTCTTGTTCAGGCCTCTTAAGAAATCGGGGGCTCCACAAGTGTAACACTTTGAGCAGTGACCCTAAATAAGAAAGAATAGGAATAAAAAATAGTCTTTCTGCAATTCTATACAATAATTGCTAGATTCATTAAAGGTTTATGTTAGGCACACCCCAGGGGTGAGTCGCTGATTTAGGGGGTCATTACAAGTTGGGCGGTAAGGGATAGCGGGCACCGGTAAGGAGACTGGTGCCGGTAATCCCTTACCACCCAATTCCGAGCTCCCTTAGCGGGAACTGTAAAGGATGTGTGGTCTGACCACACGTCCTTTATGGGTTCCACTAAGGGACCAGGGTGCTAAAAACGGGACTGCTATTTCGCGAGCCCGTTATTAGTGCCCTCCCCATTTCCATTGACCCCTATGGGGGCTCAAATGGGAATGGGGAATGGTTGGTTCAATGGGGACTTACCGGTCCCTCCAGGGTCAAAATGCACCGGTAAGTCCCCATTGAACCAGACCGGTGCCGGACCCGGTATTGGAGGCAAATAGCGCCATGGCTACCTCCAATCTCGGAATGAGGACCTTAGTCTGATTTAGTCTGTTCTTAAACATCTCAAATTCACAATGCAGATAAAAACTATATGTATTTTGATTTTTGCAAGTTAAAGTTATATCATTTTTTTTCTGCCATTGTCTCTGTTACGGTCATCACAAGACATTGGGCCTCATTACGACCCTGGTGCTAAGGGATTACCGGTACCGGTAAGGGTACCGGTACCGGTAATCCCTTAGTGCCTGATTACGAGGTCCCTTTGCGGGTTCCCACCTTAACGGCTGGCTTTACCAGCCGTTAAGGAATGGACCCGCAAAGGGACCTTGGTGCTAATAACGGTACCACAATGTGCGGTACCGTAATTGCCGCCTTCCCCATTCCCATTATGCCCTGTGGGGCAAAAATGGGAATGGGGAAGGGCCATGGTGAAATGGGGAAGTACCGCCCCGCCAACCTTGGTGTGGGGTGGTACTTCCCCATTTCATCATTGCAGACTCGTTACAACACCGGCACCAACCATGGTGCTAATAGCGCCATGGTTTAGCACCGGTGTTGTATTGAGGGCCATTGCATCTCAGTGTCCCCGGTCATTTGACAAAATCTTTGTACCTAAAAGCTTGTCTACAGTGTAGTAATATTTGACCTTAGCACATGAAGTGGACCTTGATTTCATTGTGCCACAATTAATGCTTTGCTGTAATGTGTCTATCTGTCCTATGTGTCCTATGTATGTTTGCATGAATGAGGTAACGAGTTTCCACAGTCAGGGCTGCCGTGTGAGTGTGCTGCTTTCCCTGCGCTACTTTCAATTCTTTAATACACAGTTATGAATGTTTCCAATGGTATTTTTTTCCAATCTCTGAAGCCTGAAAAGTAGATCCATGCAGGCTTGACAATTGCCAACTTTGCACCAGACCTGCAGATGAACTGGCCTGCTGTTAGATCTCAGTTACCAGTTTATTGGTATCCACTGCATAGTGTAATTTGCTTTCTGACTTTGAGAACATCCCGACATCTAATTTCTAATTTTACTATAGCCGGTTAGATTGCTATAGCTGGTAAGATAGCTCAGTGGGTTGAGTGCTCACTGCTGCGATGTGTGCGTGATCTGCCGGTTGCAGCCTTTTATCCTTCTGAGGTCAATAAATGAGTACCAACACAGGTTGGATGATATTGGGCCTCATTACGACCCAGGTGCTAATAGGTTAACGGCGCCGTAAAAGGCTGTGGCGCCGTTAACCTATTAGCGCCTAATTACGAGGTCCCTTTGCGGGACCCGACCTTAACGGCTGGTGTAGACCAGCCGTTAAAGTAGGGACCCACCAAGGGACCTTGGTGCTAATTACGGTGCCGCAATTTGCGGCACCGTACTTAGCGCCTTCCCCATTCCCATTGAGCCCTATGGGGCAAAAATGGGAATGGGGAAGGGCCATGGAGGAAGGGGGAATTACCACCCCACCAACCTTGTAATGGGGTGGTAATTCCCCCTTTCTCCATGGCGGAGTCGGTAACTTACCGGCATGGACCATGGTGCTAATGGCACCATGGTCTTCTGCCAGGGTCGTAATGAGGCCCATTGTATGCATATTTGTTCGATATAAGCACTTAAGAGTACGTGCTTTATTATAGCGCACCATTATCATGTGGTCTTGGACGCCTGCTCACATTCACAGTAATTTGGTAATATGGGCATATACACACTGCTATTAACGATACATATGGTCATTTATTCTGGTATGAAACGTATGTCACGTTACAGTGATCGTAACCATTTAGGAACAATGCTATGTGATGCCACTTTCTGTTTTGTCAAGGGGTGAAAGGATGGGTTCCATCACTTTGCGTGGTGTTACTTCGTGGTCGGGTCAAATGACACCACTTCCTGTGATGTCATAAGAAGTCAAGGGTCTTGTGATGTCACTTCCGCTACCCCTGGCATTTTGATGAAAGGACGTCCCTAGGCACAATGCAACAGAATTACAGAAAAAGCGGGATTTGGGCTTTCCTCATGGTTGCTGATGTTTGTATGTATATCCATGCCATGAACATGAGCCCTAGGATCTACAGAATGCCAATGCAAACGGTGGACCGGTGCCATACTGCATACCATGTGCATACGACAAACGCATGAATCCCATGGCTCCAAACACCACCGCAGCCTCTTCAGCAACCAGGCTAGCGACCATTGGTCTTCCATGCCTAGCAGTAAGTGTACCAACGGCGGAAATCCGTAACCTTTAGCCTACAGTGGCAGCAAAACCAATCACATCGGATTGGCTCATAGCAACATTCATGATCTCATGACTGGGTCAAGTGCTGCACACAAACGCGTTGCTATTATCACTATTCATCAATCACCCTTTTAGTTGTGATTGCACTAAATGATATGGACATATACGCGTCCAACTATGCAATTCAACCAGAAAGAAATAACTGTATCCGGTGTATCTTCTGATCTATGCCCAGGGAGATGCTTACATGTTCACAGAATAGAGCCACTTGTTGGTACCCATCACGATCATCCCTTTTTACCATGATCACAATTCATTGTATGACATTAAAACTGCATCGTTTTGTGTATTTTTATAGATTGGAAAATCAGTACAAACTGGACAATGTTCACACGTATGTAAAATTGGGGTCCCTCCAGCTTCTGTGCTGCTTGCAGCGCACTGCTTCCACAATGGGGACCGCTTGGGACATTCTGGGTGCTATGTCACCTCCCTCCTTCCAGAAAGCCCAGCCAGACCGCTGTTCCCAAGTCACGGTGTGTTCGTATCACGTGAAGCACTTGGTGGGACCAGCCGCACCCGACCCCCCTCTTCTCCAGCCTGTTTCAAAATAGATGTAGATAAATGTCTCTAATCTGTGCTAATCCGTCCTTTCATTGACCGCCTGTTGAGGGATAATGTGATTGGTGTTTCCTTGGCAAATTCATGGAAACACAGTCTGAGCCACCAGCGGCCGCCTGTTATGTCATCGCTGTAGTCCCTTGCCGCCCCGCCTGGGCACGCCGCCAGCCTGTGCGCGGTGCCCTTGTCCTGATAGTGGAGTCATCTGAGTTTATTTGGGAGCATAAAGAGATGTGATGTGACATGAATGATGCATTAGTATGCCGGCTGCAGATGCCAGTCTCTTCACTCCGGCACGGTGCTAGCACACAGAAAAGGGCGGTGCGCCGATGCAGGGCAGCCCGCTCTGTTGCTCTGCGTCGCTGTGGAGTGGGCAGGCGGTAATGATTCAGGCAGGACACGGTTACTCCCCATTCTCTGTAGTTGATACTGGCAGGTCTTTGAGGTGGGGTGGGCGTGAACCTTTAGGTGAAATAGAGGACCACACATACAGGGGAAACATGGGTGTCTACCACGTAGGGTCGAAATAGCAAGAGTAAACAGAATGTGAACAGGAATTTATCATTTGTTGCTCAGGGGTAAAATGAGGGCTCATTACATTGCATGAAATGAGAGATTGGAAGACATGGGGCCTCATTACGAGTTGGCCGCAAAGGGATTACTGGCACCGGTAAGGACACCAGTGTCGGTAATCCCTTTGCTCCCTATTCTTTTGCGCCCTTAGCGGGTCCCTTCCTTAACGCCTGGTCTGACCAGGCGTTAAGGACGGGACCCGTTAAGGGAATTTAGAGCTAATAACGGTACCGCAAATTGCGGTACCGTTATTAGCTACTTCCCCATTCCCATTGAGCCCTATGGGGGCTGAAATGGGAATGGGGAATGTTTTTTTCAATGGGGATTTACCGGTCCCTCCAAGGTCGGAATGGACCGGTAAGTCCCCATTGAACCAGGTCGGACTCGGTACCGGTATGGAAGGTAGTCATGGCGCAAATAGTGCCATGACTACCACCATACTCGGAATGAGGCCCATGGTGCTGCTATCACATTTGCTTAGAAGGAGCCGTAAAGAGTTGCTGCTGAGTGCGGCACTCTTTCTATGCGAAAATAGTAGGAATGATGAAAAAAAGGCCTCTTTGAAAAATAAATTCATGATTTTTAATGTTGTACTGTCTCACAAAACCGAGCAAATGTTGATATTTGTACTAATTGAAAATATGCTGAGATGGTATGTATTTTACCATGGAAGAATCATATTTTTAGTCAATACTATTAAAGGTATCAAAACGTAATTTTTTGTGATTTTAAAATTTGACTACCAAACCGTCTCACTGATACTGCATGGATGCATTGGGTTTATTATGTGTACTATGTGAAGCACAGTCATCAAACACTCAGCCGAAGCATGCAACAATCACACTGTGGCAATGAATAGCATCTGGGGGACGGGCTGATGTAGTGGTATTAACTGGCAATCAAAGGTCACAACTGCAAAATGGTGCGAGTGCCTGTACATATAATAGTAGTGCCTGGCAGATGCCTAATACTTATACACAAGCAAAACTGTTGACTTTGTCAATGCATGTTTTTAAAAGGACTTCAGTGAAGGACACGCGTAGTGCTCATAAATCAAATGACTAAATAGCAGACCTAGTTAAGACAATTGTATTACACATGTAGCACAAATATAGCTCCAATTAAGTAATTAACTCTGAGAACACTGCTGTGAAAAAACAATGTTAAGCACTTTGAGCACAACGTTTGATGGTAAGGCTTGACAAAGTTAATGCAAATAGATCCCTGAAGGATGTGTTTTGGGTGGGGATGGGCAGGGAGTGTTTGGGAATTGCCACAGGGATCATTAGCGCTCTGATGCCTGCGGGCTGCAGCGCTATAGAAATAAATAAATAAATACAGTAGCATGACCTTGGGAAGTCAATGGGTGTGTAAATACTCAAACAACACCTACAAGCTTTGTTTCTGAGCCCATATGCTATTTCTCCCTAGCTATACTCTAATGCAATAGTTTTGGGTTATAGCTGGCAATACCCAAGATTAAAAGGGAAGATAGCTTCAATAGAGGCCCTGCAGAAGCACTGATATTAGTTGCACCTTATGCCTAGGAGTACTATTATGTTGTCCAGCGGTTCATTGATCCCTAGCAATACAGATTAGAGCGAAGCAAGACTCTTTGGTGCCTTTGTTTCAGCCCCGGCTGTTACCGCGCAGTGCCTTTGGGACAGCTCCCTTTCAGGCATGCCCTCTTGGCCACACCCAATAGGGCGCAGGGAGCTACCCGTGCCGGGATAGCACTGAAAACAGTAATATTTTCCTGTGCAAAGACCTTTCTGCCTGGGATCTTATTGTTTGCTTAAATATATTGGGCCGATTCATGGAAAACTGTGCATTTCCCCCGAATTTGCCACATGCTGAGAACGACACTGCGTGAGCCTGCACACATAATAAAAAATGCGTGCCAACTTATTAATGGAATCTACAGCGTAAAATAACTGTATTCACAAGTCGCGGCCGGAACGCCCCCGACACTCTCCCATGCAAAGCCAAAACACCCACATTCACCTACACTTGCGGGCTGTAAGCGGATTCAATTCAACACTACAGCTAAGTCAATGCCTAGTCTGGGATGCTGAGGGAAACCCTTATTGATATATTTTTATGTCCAGTTCGCTTACTCTGAATGACAACCCTTATATAACACCCCTCTCTTAGAATCCCCCTGACCCCTCTGAGCCAAGAAGGAGGTTTGTTTTGCAAATTAAAAGGTTTATTTGAAAATTAAACAATATATATCTATCACACTTTTATAGTAAATTAATATTTGATAGCACACTTGTGAAGATGATAGTGATCAACAATGGATAATGTTACAGTGGTACACTCTTTTTGATGGCCTAGAAGTGATATAGAGAGGATAAAGTAGCTGAGAATGCTTTTATGGCTTCAAGAACAATGCAATGATGAATGAAAATGCAGTACAGAAATTAACTTGATATGACTTCAACAAAAGACAATGTAATTACTTTTCTTTGACAATTCGCCCCTCCCCCTTTATGCAAGGTAAAGTGATGGAAGGAAAGCACACAGTTCTCAGGAATGCAATCAAATATAATCCAGTTCCCCCGTAGCAAGCTTAGAGGAAAACAGGTAGGAGTTTTAAACACAGGCAATATACTTTGATGTGGTATGCAAAGAAGTGAAAAATATGCTAAAAATGCTTTTAATTCCCTATAGGGGCTTCAGGGTAGGTGATAGATACTTTGAATCAGTTCAGGCCAGCCCTACCGATGATTCAGGGATGGTTATTAGGTTGAAAACTGATTTCAGGGATGGAAGCAAAGACAAATATTTTTACCCGTGACTGAAATTAAGCAAAATGTCAAATCGCTGCAATTTAGTCGCGTGCGTCGAGCACAATTACAGAGGCACTGTAGGATACGACCGATTTAGTAAAGGTAGTTTTTCGGATTTGAAATTTGAAAGCTCAGAATGACAGATGACAGTTTTCAGGTTTAAAGTTGACAGAATGACACAAGTCTAGGAGGCAGTTCTAAATAGGTTAAAATAGTTTTGATTAGATTATTTTAAACTAAGAGATTGGGTTTTGCACAGTGGTGGTACTCACACTATATTTTGGACAGGAATGCGACTTTGCCACGGATCGGGTCAGGATTGGACTGCGTTTCCCTCACCACGGACGGTCTCTGCCTGGTTCTGCTCACTGGATAATTCTACCTTCTGGGTCAGCTCTACTAGCGGCACTGCACAGCGGTCTGGATATCTGGTTCTGACAAAAGTTCTCAGCACTGCACAACGGTCTGGTCTCTGGTTCTGACAAAAGTTCTTGGCAAAAATTCAAACAGCTCGCCCGGCTGTTGAATAGTTTGAAAATGATTTGGAGGCCTGCTGAAAAAGGATTCAGCTTGTGGATTCAGGCCTCTCTGCTACAAATTCTGGAGTTAATTTCTGGTCTCTGGAGATTGATGGATTTGAAGTCTGGATCTCTGGATGTGAAGTCTGAAGTCAAAATGCTCCGTAGGTAGTGAAAAAGAAAGGTCCTATCTGGCTTCCAGTGGCTCTTTTTATGTGTTTAGAAAGTGGGTGGGTCGGCTAATTCTGCATGCCGAACCCTCTCAACTTATCATTGGCCAGTTCCTCCTCTCTTCCTTGATTGGGGGAACTGGGTTGTGAGTCAGAGTGATGAGGTAGGTTTATGGTCAGAGGATCCTCCCCTTGTCAAATTGCACACAAATCTATTTCTGATCCAAATACATATTTATCTATGTACCATTTTTCTAATATTATACGTCCAGTTAACGTATTTTCTGTAGCACCAAACCATCCAATCCCTGTCTTTGTAAGATGTCGTGTGCACTTATGACAGAATTCTGCCCTTTTCATCCAGATCACGACCTCTAAACCTTTCCAGATTTTACACAAATGTGCACCAGGGATATGGGTTTCAGATGATAAAGTGTCAGATTTTTAACATGCATACATTTGGAGTAACAACCTTTTTTTCCGCCACTATCCCCAAGAACATACCACAGGGTCCTAACACCTCTTAAAATGTGCACAAAAAAATCACAATAATGATGATGTTATTTATATAATTTTTACAAGTCTGCACTATGAATTATCCATCTTTTTAAAATTATGCTCTGGCCCCAAAGGGGTGTGGTTTTCCAAAGCACATGGTGGAATTTCTGCTTTATCCACTTCTCCCAAGCTCAGCTTGCTCACAGATGCAGTGCCCCTCCCAGTTTCTCCCAAGAGGAAGCCATTTTACGACCCCCCAATATAACATTTGCCTGAGTCCAGGACAGGGCTTTGTTTAATTTCCTGCAGTCTGCAGGTACCGCTCCCCTAATTCAATCAGAGAGGTGTCATCTCCTTTTGGCAGGGGCAGCAGGATGCAGCCAGGCCTGGGAACACAGCTGCTGAATTCCCTCTCCTGCCGAGGGTAGTAGCCAGGCAGAATCCAGTTTCATTAAGCCAGGCTTCAGCTAAATGTCACTTTTGTTCCCAGTTTTCTACATTCAAATCAAACTGACATTTTTTACACATGCAGCTAGAACGCTGATTCTAAGTTCAAAACTATGACATTTCAACAGTTGCAAACTATGTGACACTCAACAGTAGGTCACTCATGTATTTTAAACATTTAGATTTTCATGTCTTTCAGTCCAATTTCAGTTAAGCTGCTGACATCCACAGCTCAGCCAGTTTTGTTATAAACATTGTTTTGGGATCTTCATCTTTCCAGATTTTGTATGCACACAAAACTTCATTCTGCCAGATGTCGGCTGGTGTTCAGTAAGATTTTTGAATATCCTACAATGTTTGAAATAGGCATTTTGAGCTTGTATTCAGGGAAACAAAGGTGATTTTAAAGCGCTTTTTTAGCCAACCGGCACTGCTGTTTTTCCTTTGGCACACATTTCACTCATGGCACTCCTGGCCCATCATGCTTGCACTGGTGGGTGGCAGGTTAGGCAACCATTTTGGTGTGCGCACAAACTGCGCGGTTTTCCCAGATTCTGGCACAACTGTGGGCTTTTCAGCCATCTTGGATTTTCTAAGCCCACGGCACCAAATGTTGCAGCTTAATAGTCCAAACGTGGGTCAGGACACCCAACAGGGCTCACAGGGCGTCAACACACGCATCACATGAACAGTCTGTTGGGTCCCCCCAACCAAACCTGCACCTCGGCACCACTGCTCGGGGTCCCCGTAACTCTGACTGGCAACCCAAGTACATGCGTACATTTCCCATGAAAACATAATTTTCTGTGTCCAACTACGTGCAAACCCTCGTAAACCGTCCCTGAACCCCGCTACGCTGTATAAGCTCACTCCTAAGTAGGATCGGAACCCTGTCTGCGTGCATGTACCACTAAATCCAACATGCAAACCTACCTCAAGAGTTACGATCCCTCTGCGCAAGTCTCTACGTCTGCTTTCAGTGTGGCATTGACATCGAGAGACTAGGTGGGCATTTCGCAGGCATGATGTTGCGCGGTCACATCCATGAATACATCCATGAATACACTTTGTCATGCGCATTTGTGGACGTGCCATGGACTGCCTCCAGTTCACCCTCCATAACGTCGACTTTCTGGCCTGTTAGTCCTCATTTTGCGTGTTCATCCCCTATTCCATACCCAAGGCAGGCCATGTGCACCCCCTGCGTGGAGTCACACGCAAGGCACTCGGCCGCATGCAGAGCCGTGCTGAGCCTGAATGAACTCCATGCAAGTCACGCGCAGTCAGTTCCATGAATCGACAAACGCGGATTTGAGTGCAGTGTGGCAGGCAAATACCCTATTTTAAGTGCAAATTATTCCATTGTTATCCTAGGCACTAATAAATACAGCGCTTTGGATGACAGTATGTTTAAGCAAAACTCTGGACGCTAAGAACATGAAACCAGCTTAATTTATTGGTGCTTAGGATGAGAATATATCTAAGCAAACAGTAACATCCCGGCATGTATAGGTCTCTCTAGTGGGTTATTACTGTGTGCCCCCTCTGTGTTGTTGGTCTCAGACAACAGGGCAAGTCAAAATGGAAGCTGCGTCAAAGGGACCACGCCAAAATGGTTTGTGCCAAAACAGCGACACCAAAACAAAGCGCAACAGATTAGAACTAGCCATCATCAATGTACTTTGGATTTAAAGCAGCCAAATATTTGCTGTAAATGTACCAAAAATAGATTTTGTTAAGCCTTTATCCGAGATACTAGTGCAATATGTTTTCCTAGATTTTGATTTATATATTTTAAAGGGATTGCAGTGGATTTGGCTGCCATGCACCTTAATGGCAGCAATCATGATTCTGAATAAACTCATTATGGAGGGTTTGCAGCCAGTCAAGATGTTAGCCTTTATTTTGCAACTAGTGTACATGCCTGTGTACACGTGCAAAAGTACAGGTTTTCATTAAAAGGACCTCTATAGGACCTAATCCTACAGCTCCCTCTATCGGGGACAACCGGAAGAAGCTTTGCAAATTGGCATTGTCTCTAAATATCCCAAAGAAACAGCCCCCTCTAGCAGTGACAAACACACAGGAACAACATCTGGCCTTTCATTCTATTGTTAGATGAATGGTGAAATTAAGGGTGAGGGAAATTCAGGCAGGGAAATTAATAATGTTGTGAAATTCTGTAAATAATAATATCGTTTCAAAATAAGCTTCTGGAGAAATTGCTGAGAATAATTCTTGCAAATTATATTTTTGTTACATTTTGTTTAGTGAAATAAGTGGTAACCTCTGATAATGGGGCGTCACTTAGTTTGATGAGAACAAACCCAGTAAAGAACACATTTTATCAGAAAAATAAGGAGAGCAATGAATTTTCACTGAATTTTTTGATTTTTATTTATCAGCAAAAGAAGAAAACTCTACTTTGAAACTACTTGAGGGTGCCACTTACTTTACTAGGAAAACACCTGCAGATCAACTATATTTTCAGATTTTCTCAGCAAAGTAAGTGAAAGGTTTTCATTTAGAAAGCTGAGAACATGTCCAACAACAAGTCCTCTGCCTACTTTTTTCCAACATAACAAGCTAAATCAATTATTGTGGAATTCATGGACCTCAAACGCACGGACTATTGTTTTGCTCAACTTTCACAAATGTGTAAAATTGTTGAATTTACAGTTCCATTAAATTAGTGAAAGTGAAATTGCCTAATTTCACACGTCTCGTTGAAACTATGATTGTACCTTTCATGCACTTTAGTATTTTGTCTGGAAGGTAAAGGACACATTCTGTAAACTTTACTGACTACTGCTAATTACGGAGGCCCTTTTAGACTGGCTGGTGCAGAAAATAAAAGTGTAAAAGTTTCTTTATGCTTTCATTTTGGCGTCCTCCTAATTTTGGTGCCGTTTTGAGGGATACAGGGGAGCAAAGCAGAGATAACATCCCCCGTCTTGGGAGAGCACTTGGTTTTAAATCAGCATGAGACTGACTTTCCAACCAAAGATTCAAATAGAACACACCTTGGTTTAGTACCTGCTAATGACCGGGCAGATTCCATTGGAATATATCATATAATGCAAAAAGAGCACATTTGCAAGTATTGTTTTATTTCTCTCAAAGTGGAGAATACAAGTGAACATTAAAGGCGCCTTGAATTACTCTTCTCTTTTGTTCTCTGTTTGAAGGGTGATTAAAATTGCATGCGGGAGACCGACCGAAAAGCACTTAAGTGCAAGCGCTGGTGTTTCTGCCTTCAATTTCCGTTTTGATGAAAATGGTCCCAGTGTTTAACATTGTATGCAGAGGACAGGTCACATATAAGTGTAAGAGTTGGTGGTCCCACTGCATGCAATTAGCATGTAGTATAAAATGAAGCCGTTAGTATGGGTGCTCAATTGCATTATTCTGTTATTTTGGTCTAGACGTGCAGGACAATATCGCACATGGTCGTGATTAGTAACACTGATTGACAAGTTCTGCCAGTTATGTGCCTTTTCTTTTTTCACAAATGCATATTAAATCTGAGCAACACTCAGCTACACATTAAAATGAAAAAATGGAACAATGAGAAACAATTTTACATAACTGGTGGAAAATGTCACCCGGGGGGAATTTAGCATGTGCTGCAATACTGTCCTGTTCAATTCAGCACCAGTGGAGCAAAATAACACCGTCTCATTTTAAAAGATAGTGTAAATAGCACAGAGGGTACTGTCTACATGTGCATGTTTGTGCTATACGGCCTCTCCTTGAAATCCTAACCATTTGCGCCACAAAGTTAGTGCAAAAATTGTTCCCCTGCACTTTACGCTTGTCAGCAGGAATTACGATAGATTCCTAAGGAATACAATGCATGTCACACATTGTGGGGGTAATTCATAGAATTTGGCGCAGAAGCAGCTCACGCGGCTGGTGCAGAGAGGGAGCGTGCACCAGCGTGAGCCAGCGTGCGCCAGCCGTGTGCGCTAAACAGCATTCTGGCACACTGTGTATTCATGGATTTCCCAAGCCATTTTCAGCCGTGGCGCAGCGAACATCCTGCAGTGCCAGTTACGCCACCAGAAACGCCCCTTGCGCAAGGAAAAGCCATTGAAATCCCCAATACGGCGCAAAGGGCCTCACTAACCCTGGGCCAGATTACAGGCCCGCTACACTGTAATCGCATGAAAAACTATGCGTAACCCGTTCACTGCAGCCGAAACGCGTGATAATGTATCCACGCACCCCCTTGAATATGGGTACCCCGCTAGTGCCAGCCAAATTGCGTGTAAAACTCCCCATGCAACCCTCGGAATACGCGTACCTCACTCGCGCCAACGAAATTGCGTGTAATACTCCCAGCGCACCCCTCGGAATACGTGTACCCCACTCGCGCCAGCGAAATCGCATGTAAAACATGTAAAACTCCCCGCGCACCCCTCGGAATACATGTACCCCGCTCGTGCCAGGTAAATTGCAATGAAAAAGTCCCCCCTGTGGTGTGGGCTGCCTGTGGGGCATGGGGAGGGTGGATGGGCTGCCTGCGGGGCATGCCCAGGGTTATGGGCTGCCTGTGGGGCCTGGGGAGGGTGGATGGGCTGCCTAAAGGGCATGCCCAGGGGTGAGGGCTGCCTGCTGGGTATTCCCAGGGGTGATGGGCTGCCTGTGCGGCATGCCCAGGGGTGATGGGCTGCCTGTGGCGCATGGGGAGGGTGGATGGGCTGCCTGTGGGGCATGCCCAGGGGTGATGGGCTGCCTGCGGGCATGGACTGGGGTGATGGGCTGCCTGCAGGGCATGCCAGGGGTGATGGGCTGCCTGCGAGGGGTGATGGTCTGCCTGCGGGGCATGGCCAGGGGTGATGGGCTGCCTGTGAGGCATGCCCAGGGGTGATGGGCTGCCTACGGGACATGGACTGGGGTGATGGGCTGCCTGCGGGGCATGCCCAGGGGTGATGGGCTACCTGCGGGGCATGCCCAGGGGTGATGGGCTGCCTGCAGGGCATGGACTGGGGTGATGGGCTGCCTGCGGGGCATGGCCAGGGGTGATGGGCTGCCTGCGGGGCATGGAGAGGGTGAATAGGCTGCCTGTGGGGCAAGCACTGTGGTGATGGGCTGCCTGTGGGGCAAGCACTGGGGTGATGGGCTGCCTGTGGGGCATGGCCAGGGATGATGGGCCATAGTACATACACAGAAATGCCAACATGTGTGCATCTCCACATGCAGTTGTGCATCATGCTTTGGAACACATACACCATTGAAGTGCATCACACATGACTGGACTCACATGCAGCATGGTCATCTCCCGGCACATATACATCCATGCATGGCCCTTTTCAGACATATGTCCAAGCTGCACAGTCCTGGCACACCTCAACATGCACTGCATCCAATAAGTATGCATGCCCACTTACCGCTCAACTACCGTTCCAGGACCCTCATGTCGTCGGTGGTAAGGTGGACCCGGCACCTCACTGCATCCGCTGCTTCCAAGAGGCGCCGGGCCTTCCTGAGGGTCATGGACCTGAAGTCCACCCAGCGCTTACGGACGTGTGGTAGGTGGTGGGTTGCCACCCCCTCCACGTTGATGGCAACCATGATGTCCGTCCAGATCCTCTCCTGTCCATCCTTGTTGGCGCGTGTTCTTCCGAAGAGGGCATCATGATGCACCAGGACTTGCTCCACCAGGATGCCAACCTCTCCTGCTGTGAAGATGGCAGCCCTCTGCCTCTCTGGCTGGGTGTTGCCAGTGGTCTCAGATGGGGTTTCCCCCGACATGGCAACCCCCGAGGCAGGTGTGGGTGGGCAACTGGGTCCTGGTGCTGGGCTGTGGAGCGGTGGAACTGCAGTCGTGAATCTTCTGTTCCAGCAGGGGTGGTCATAGCAACTGGACCCCTGCAGATGGCTGACGTGCAGGCACCAAATAGCAGCACACATGGCCAGCAGGCAGACAGGAAGCAGCAGATGGCTGGTGGGAGTCAGCTCGGGGGTCTGGGGGGCAGGAAAATGGCCTTCTGGGCAGGAGCGTGGTCTTCGTGTGTTGTCACGTGGCCAGCTTGATACGGAGTGATTTGGCACGTGAAAAAACAGCACATCAGCGTGTAATTCGAGGAAAGGCCCTTAGCGCGTTAGCGCTTAAGTGACGTGATGCTCACGGACGTTTCCCTCGGCATGGGTGCCTAGTGAATCTGCATGTGCAATAACAGCACGTCCGGGTGTCACTGCGTGTATTTGGGGGAAAGGCCCTTAGCGCGTAAGCACGTAAATGACGTGGCGCTCATGGGCGTTTCTGTGGGCAGGGTTTAAAGGTACACGTAGAACGCCATTTTCTTGTACGTGCTTTTTGTGGAGAGCGAGCGGGTGATTCTTGTACTTCTTGTCGGTTCACACGCGATTACTTCACAACGGTTGCAGTGTGTACTCCTTGTTTTCTCAGACAGCATTAATTTCTTCTTTTGGCAGGGGTGTTGCCAGCGCGCCCACACGCGTCTTTTTCACGTTCTTTTTCCAGGCAGACATGAGTCGCGCACGTATTTTTCCACTGTGGTTGCCCCTGTGTGTCGTGTACCCATTCAGAGGTCATTGTAGCCTGAGTTTAACATGCATACGCTTTTTGTGTTTCTGGGTGCCACATCATACTGCGGGTCCTTTATTCCACGCACATGGGCTACCGAGGGGTTGCATGCATGTTAAATTCTGTTTTGTTTCTGGGTGCCTGAGCATTGTGTGACCTGTCATCTTCCCCCAGGGGTCACAAACAGCCTTGCTAAAGCACAGGAGTATGTATTCCATCTAGTACCCTGCCCTCTACAACCCAATTGCCCAGGACAATTGTTTACTGCACCTCCCATTCACACAAGAACATCAGTGCCATGGTTGGGAGGTGACCAAGTGCTAAGGGAGGCAAAGGAGGCCGACCTCCAAGAGGTGTCCGCGGTAGGGGACGTGGCCAGGATGAGCAGGACGGCCCAAGAGGCCAGTGTATGGAGAGCCAGTCATGGACATCTATGCCCCCCCAATGGGTCGGGGAGATGCAGCTGACACCATCCCAGCTCAGGCCCTGTTAACACGGCCCAGATTGGTCACAGAACTGGCACGGGATGACTCACAGGCCGACTTCCATGTCACAAAGTCACAGCCACATGTGACGGTGAAAGTTGCTGTCACCAGGCCACGTGGTTCTGGGGCAGCAATGTCATCTGCTGCCCCAAGTAGCCAGGGTGAGGAGGCTGCAGGTGCAGCTGCAGCTCGATCCACCCCGTCTCTGAGTCACCCAGCCGGGACAGTGTTGGCCCCAGACCATCACACCAAGACAGTTGTGCCGCTTGGTCCTGGCAACAGCACCCAGCAGCCAATGCCTGCAGGGAGACCTTTGGTCATTGTGCCATTGCCTGCTTTCAGTGCCCAGTCCTCCTGTGCTTCAGACCCTACTGACCAGAGCGGCGTAAGCCACTCAGGGTCCGCACCGACTCTCAAGAGGAAGAAGCGTGCTCTTGCGGAACAGGCTGGGACCCCAGACATGGCTCACCCCTCCGGCACGTCAAGGAAGCAGAGTTTCAATGATGTGGAACTAGACGCACTTGTGGGCTACATGTCGGCCCATGGCCGCGACATGCTGGTGACTTCAGGGTGCAAGACTACGACTTCTCAACGCAGGGCCCACTGGCAGTGCATCGCTAACCAGATTAGTTCCCTTGGATTTGTGAAGTGCACAGCTGATGATTGCTCAAAGCAGTGGAATGACCTCAAACGCCGAGCAAAAAACAAGCTGGCTTCCAATTATGCCTCTACTCCAGTGACTGGCAGTGGGTCTCCACAAGAGGAGGATGAACTCAGAGAACATGAGGCAATCACTGGAGGGTTCATCGCAGAGGATCAGATCCAAGGCGTGGGAGACCTACCAGATCTTGAGGCAATGTCCGGTGAGTGGCCATGCGTGTGTGTGCAAACCATGTGTATGTTGCTTGGGTGATGTTTTCTCATTGAGTGCCGGGTCAGGCTGTGTAGTCATGACTGCTATAGGTCACCCATGTGGTGCCTCCAAACCATCCCCCGCCCTTGGGTTTGGGTTTCACAGTATCCCTACTGACCGCAGTAAACACTTTGCACCTGATGACTGCACTTGCCCTTCAACTGGCATCATGCCACAACATTGTTAATACTGTTTTTCTTTTCATTCTGCCTGATTGATGGAATCATTTGCATGATAAACACACATTTGTATGCCGTTCTGCTCCAAATTCACCATACTTCAGACATAGATTTCACCACACATTGCCCCATATTTGTTAACTTTTTATGTGAATGATTTCATCAATCAGGCTTATTGACTTTTGTGCACCTACACATGCACTGCACACAATCACTTTTGGAGCCCTGTTTGAAAGTTCAACATGACAATTGACTTGTGCCATGTGCAATTGACCTACCATTGATGTATTCATGTGCCTACCATCACTGTAGTAGTAAACACTGGCTTTGTTGCAGCGTGTGACACATGTCTGTTTTGTCACACTCTTTTGCATGTTCTATTTCATGATGTGCGTCTCACATGGATGGGGGACAGTACTGATTTACTACCATCTGGGAGTCCTTGTCAATTCTGCCATGGCTGTGCTATGTGCCATCTGTCTGCTAGCATGTGTCATGTTTGTGGATTGTCCATGCCAATGACAGGCTAATGTGTGATGCAGGTGCTATGCACCATGCAGCACATGTGTTGCTTTTCCATTTTGGAGTCCTCAGTGTCTGCTTTTAGGGTACCCTTCCACTTCATTGCCAGTGGACGCATGCCAGAGTTAGTGTCAGGTGTGACATGTGTCATTAATGTATTTGATGTGTAGAGTGTGATGCCTATGTGTCTCGGCTATGCTGTTCATGCCTGTCTTCATTACTTTTGTTTTATCTTTGTGCAGGTGATGAGGCACTAGATGTTGTTCAGGAGGAGGAGATGGTGCAGGGGCAGGAGTACTCAGATCACCAACCAGGCACCAGTGGAGGACGTGGGGTGGTGGTGCAGGAAAATCCATTAGTCCTACAGACCATCCTGTCCACGGGTGTCTCTGGGTACACCTCCGATGACCTCTATGGCTCAGGTGCTGAATCAGACATTGAGACAAATGTACCATTGCAGGTGAGTGTTTCTGTTAGGGATGCTGTTCTGTCCAACGCATCTGCACTGGGGGTAGACCCCTCAATGGGCCATTCAGTGTTGGAATGTCCGCCTGTGGCGGTTACGGATGCAGGGTCACACTCCACTATATATGCTCCTATTCCTGGGCCAGCAGATCAAAGGAGGAATTCAGTCCTGCAGCTTCAGGCAGTGCCAGCACAGCAAGGTGCACATCACCTTGGCCCAATCAGGTGTGGTGTCTGCCAACACGGTGGCCATGCACCACCAGGCAATACTGTGTGGGAGAACTCCATGTATACTATTGCAGCACAATAGGGGGCATCGTGTGAGATGATGGCTTTGGCCGTGGCTAGGGTGGTCACTTCCATTATCCCCCAGAAAGGCAGGTGGAGCTCCAGCAGCAGGCAACGGAGTTCACGTGCCGCTCACACAGGGAAGACATTTTGGCGTCCAACAGGGACTGACGGGCTGAACTGGAGACTCTGCACACAGCCATATCTGCAGAGTCAAGGCCCACAGGGATGCCCTGAGGTTAGAACACAGGTTCCTCAGAGATACTCTGGGTGCACTTGAGGTGTCCCAGAGTACAAGGTCAGAACAGCAGCTGGAGCAGCTAACAAGCACAATCTCAGCTGAGCTCCAGGCAACCCGTGAGGAGATCCGGCCATCACGTGAGGCCTTGCAGGCAGAAGTCTGTGCTACCCATGAGGTGCTGCATGGGGATCTCCGGACCATCATCCTGCAGAACCAAACCTTTCAGACCTGCATGCTTGCTGCCATGGAGGAGCATGCCAGGGCTTTGCCTGGTCTGCCTCCCATACCACGCACACCTTCTAATGTACCACCAGAGGGTGATGATAGCGATGGCAGTTCTCCCACTATCGGGTAGCCGTGCAGGCCACAAGCCCATGGAGTTTTTTTTTTTTCTCAAAATCCACGCATGTGGGTGTTGGGGTGCACCCTGTTCCTCCTCCCTCCTGGGTGTCCCCTCGCCCCTTGGTTGACCTATGGCCATTTTTTATTTTGATTTTTAATTTTCTTTTTGGTTTTTGATTTTTGATTTTTGATTTTTGATATTTCTTTTTCATTTTTCTTTTTCTTTTTTCTTTTCCATTTTTGTTTTTGATTACTCTTTTTCATTTTAAAAATTTGTTTTCATTTTTATTTTTGATTTTATTTTTTATTTTTCATATTTGCATTTGATTTTCAATTAGAATTTTTAATTAGGTTTTTATTTTTTAATTTTCATTTTTTCTTTGAATTTTGTTTCATTTGATATTTTCATTTTCATTTGATTTTTTCTTTTTTCATTTTAATTTTTTCATTTGAATTACATTTTTTCATTTACATTTTTCTTTTTCATTTTTTGTTTTTCCTTTCCTTTTTTGTTCAGTGTGTTGCTTTGTGTGGCTCCCGTAGGCATCCACTGTGTGTTCCAGCTGGGCCCATGCAGGCTTGTCCTGTGTTTGTGTTTGAAACTTGGGGTCCTGATGCATATGCCACTCCTGCTTCCCCTTTCCATGGGCTTGCAAGGGTGTCACCGTGTAACAGTAACTTACACATAGGCATTGGGCTTCCATAAGTTGTGTGGGCAGTCTGTAGTCCAAACTGTGTATATACCCCTAGTGGGGATTGCTGATGATTTCTCCACTGCATGGTTGATTTGTATATTGTATTCCATACTGCCCATTATGCATATTTGAATGTAGCTTCTTCATGTCTTAACTTGCTTGTCTCCATTGCAGATGCGGTTCATATTGTATGCACTGCACTGCCACATTTACATACCAGCAACACACTGGAGATGGAAGGGGTCGAAGTGCTGCCTTTGTCACGTTGTGTCACTTGCACAATTATGATTGCTTACTGTCATACATTGCCACTGTTGGGTCCTGTATTAATGTTTTGTCTTGCTGGTAAGTATTTGTTCATGTGTGTGGTTTACTTTTCATTGGTGAGAGGGAATTGTCTCTGGCCTGTTTCCATTTGGGATGGTGCACTTTGTGACACTTGTGTCATGTGTTGTGCATTAATGTGGTTGCTTTGACATTGCATCCCATGCTATGGTGTGTTGGGCAGATGAGATGGGGTTTGGGAGGGTTGGGTGATATACCACTATTTGGGTGTACTATTTTGCAAGGGGGTAGTCCTTCATGCTGCATTAATGTGTGCCTTTTACTAACACAGCATTGGGTATGTTTAAGTAGCTAGAGATGCACACAATGTAGCACTTCCAGGAAAACAATCTCAGGGTGGTATGGTTGTGACAGTTGACTGTCCCTTTAGTCATCATCATCAATTGTCAGCTGGTATGTGCCAGGCCTGTGTGCACTCCGCAGCGGTGGGATATTAGGTGAAAAATGTTGCCACAAGCTGGGTACAGGCTGCCTCACCATGTGCCCTTTCCCCTCCCATGCGCAGTGACCGTGCATGTGGTTGGGGATGTGGGGGCACCACCATGTCCACCGTCACGCCCCGCCAGGTTGCAACTACTGGGGGCGCATAGAGCAGCTGGCCACCAGAGCGGTCAAGGGAGCGAAAACGTGACTGGAGCACTCCGAATGTACGCTCCACTATGCCCCGGGTTGCAATTTGGGCTGTGTTGTATCTTATCTGGGGTGGTGTGGTGGAGTTCCGTATTTGTGTCATCATGTAGGTGCTCAGAGGGTAGGCACTGTCCCTTGGGGAGGTGGTAATGGTTGTCATTAGTTAGGTTTTGCCATTTGTCAATGTCTGACATACATGCATGAGCAGAGGCATTTCTACTCACCAATGAGCCATGTGTCACCATGCCTCCCAGCTTCCAGGTCCCGGGTTAGGGGTGACATTCTGAATATAAAACTATCATGACTGTACCCCGGATAGATGGCATATAAAGAGGTGATGATTCCCTTGGCATCACATACAACCTGCACGTTGATGGAATGCCAGTGCTTGCGGTTTCGATTGATGTGCTCAGTTGCCCTAGGAGGACGTAGAGCCACATGGGTGTAATCAATGGCACCTAGCACTTTGTAGAAGTGTGCCTCCCCATAAAAGTCCTGGACCATGGCCTGCCTTTCTGCGGGTGTTCTGGGCATGTATATGTGCCTGCGGACTGAGGGGTGTCCAGTCATGATCGCCAACACCTGGTGTAGGCAGCGTGACTACGTAGCCTGTGAGACGTCCCGAACTATGGCACTTGTCCGCTGAAATGAACCAGTAGCCAAGAAATTCAGTACATTGAGCACATTTTCCAAGGGGCTCAGTGCTTGGGAGCACAGGGTGGGTGATGTGAGGTCATCCTCCACTCAGCAACCAGTTCTAGGATGATTTGGGGTGGAAACCTGTACCTCTCATAGACCTGGTCATCAGGCATCCCAAAAAGGCTGGTCCTGAGTAATAAAATGCGGGCCTGGCTATCCTCCTCCTCCTGCTGTGTCACACAAACACTGCTGCAAGGAACGATTTATTCATCGTAGCGTATGAGCTTGTTTGTTGTTTGTGTGCAATTTTATGCTGCGCGGGCCGCTTACTCCTGCTTCCTGCTGGTGTACATGTTTCCGGATTAGCGTGTCATTTGTGGGGCACGGGTTTCCCCTGTTCGATTCCATGAATACGTGTTGTTAGTGCGTGTGTGGGCGTTGCGAGGATTTGGCAGCGATACTTCCCCCGTAACGCCAACATTTTCATGTGTTGTTACCCATGCCACGTGTTCTGCCCCGTTTTTAGGTGTGTACGCTGCCCTGTGCGCGCCTTCACTGGCTGTCTCGCGCATAGTCTTCGGGATGTCGCAATGACATGTGCGCCACATGCCAATTCAGCGCACATCTCAGGTAAGCCACGTGCAGTGCATTCCATGAATCGACAAACAGCTGCGTGCGCGGCTTTAGCACGCGTGCGCTGCGATTTTCACCCTTATGCTCCCCTTTTAGGTGCACATTAATTCCATGAATTACCCTGTGTATGTCACCCAGCTTAATAGCAACATGCTGATGTAAATGCATTTGATTTCTGCAAGCTGAACCTTGCATTAACCAAGTTCAGAATGTCCCTTTTTCACCCCAGCCCCACATGCAAAAATGATGAAAATGCATTGCTGTGCCAAAGGTGATCTTAAAGCTGGCATAACAGTTTTGCACCTGCTTTTTCTACCAGGTTCTTTGCTTCAGGGAGTTCTAAAACAAGTCCCAGAAATGCAACGTAACACTACAATCATAGCTTGCACCACTTATGCAAATGAACAGATCTGGAAACATGATTTGATTTTTTTTTATTTGACTGAGCACTCCTAAGCATGTGCCTCTTCATAGAATGGCTCCTCCTTTATACCTAGGTCGACACACCCTCCACTCCCCACCAAAACTGAGATAAGGCCATCTGCTTTCCTGTCTTTCTGCCCTGCTTGCTGGGAGATCCCTTGCTGCCAAATTGCCCACCTGCTGTTAGCTACCTGCCTCCTTTTATAGCTGTCTTCCTCACTGTGTACTTGCACCTTGAAGCTATGTCCATGCTCAATAAATACCCTAATAATAAAATAACCATGCATGAAAATGATGCTTCTTGGTACTTGAAGAAAGGTGAACATATAGAACAGATAGAAAAAATAAAGAAACAAATACATTACAAAGAGGTGATGCACAACCAACTGAAAGCAAGAAAGGAATTCCAGCTTCTGGCCGAGCCGGAAAAGAGGGAGCACAGAAGGGCCAATCATAGGTTACAAGATCATGTAATGACCATAACTGAAAGTGCATGGATATCTTGAAAGGAAAAGCCCCTGATGAGACAGAAACAAGGCTGGGGTGGGGGGGGGGGGGGGGGAGACCCTAAGATGAGAGGGGATATGGCTGCCGGGAAACACAGCAGTAGCAAAGCTGAGAGGGGACGTGAGTAGAGCCGATGCAGGGTACAGGGTTTCTGAATATATGTTAGGCAGGACAGCTTAGACGGGGATACAATGCAGATATGTTCCATATTCTCTTCGGCATTGTGGGTGTGAGTCCTTACACACATTGGAATGGTGTTTTAACACTAAATCAGGTATTTAACCCAGTCTCCTCCCTTTGAACACGGTGGTTGGAAAGTGGTCAGGGAAAGAGATTGAGTCACTCATGGGCCCCTTTTGTATCAATGAGTTGGAATCCGTGGGACACTTACTTCGTGTATGCCCTTCCTACACCTCTGTCCTACAGAACACACTAAGGGCCTGATTCATGGAATTTTTAGTCCAGTGCAAAGTGACTTTGCACTGCCAAGAAACACTCTGATTCACAGAGCGGTGCAAGGAAGTCATGTTGCACCGTGCTAAAAATGCCATGAATCAAGCTCTCAGGCCTGTCTTGAGCAGCAGAGTGTTTTACCAATTTAAACCTGCTTTGCTCAATTACCTTTTGCTGCCAGATAGAGTTACAGCGTGGGCACTAGATTATTGTTTATCTTTAAAGGCTTCCTGCGGATTCACATGTAAAATGCACATGTATATAGATGGCATGTGTACGGGCAGCAGGCGCTACTACCGCATGCCTGCTAAAAAAGCTCATAGTGTTTTTTTTCGTATCTGATGGTTTTATGTGTGCTGATAAGACTTGAGCAATGATCATCATGGGTTCTTGTCAGTGTAATGGCAGTGTTTTCCGTGGATGTATGCAATATTTTATGTTATACCTCTTTTACCATTGATTTTAGTCCAATCAATCAAAATAAACTAATATTTGATTTGATTTGAGAGCATGTACCCTCCGTTTAGGCTGATTCTGTGAAACTTACTTTGGCTTGCCAATGCTGCTTATAGCAGAGCGTAGTATGTCCACAGTGCATTGTATGCACATATTACTACTATATTGGATTATTATTATTATTATTATTATTATTATTATTATTATTATTATTATTATTGTTATTAGTATTGCTATCATTGGGCCTCATTACACGGTAGGCGGTAAACCATGGTGCTATTAGCGCCATGGTTCATGCCGGTAATTTACCGGTACCGCCTTGGAGGAAAGGGGAATTACCGCCCTATTCCAAGGTTGGGAAGGCGGTAATTCCTCCTTCCTCCATTGCCCTTCCCCATTCCCATTTTTGCCCCATAGGGCATAATGGGAATGGGGAAGGCGCTAATTATGGTACCGCAAATTTCGGTACCGTAATTAGCACCCCGGTCCCTTTGCAGGTTCGTTTTTTAACACCTGCTAAAAGCAGGCGTTAATGTACCAACCCGCAAAGAGACCTCGTAGTAAGGCAGTAAGGGTTTACCGGTACCGGTAAAATACCGGTACCGGTAAACCCTTACCACCTAGCGTGTAATGAAGCCCATTGATATTATAAGAGTATTTTTTTAGCATAGACCTAGCTTTGAGAACCAACAGAGCGCTTTACAGAGGTAAGCAACAATACAGATACACACCACAGAGCGTTACAGAGTTACGAACTGGTTTATGATAAACAAGAAACAATAATAAGATTAGTGATTTAGGGCCTGATTCATGGAAAAGTACCCATTTGTCGCGCAATGCCTGCATGCTGAGAACGACCCAGCATGAGCCAGCGTGAGCAGGTGCGCAGAAGGTACACTGAGTGCTCTGCGTATTCATGGAATCTCTCACACAAATTAATCGTATTCACAAGTTGCGGCAGGAAGGCCCCCGACATGCCCCTATGCAAAGCCACAAGAGCCAAAAACAGCTACATTTGCATGCTCCCCAGACAAGCATTCATGCACTCTGTAAACAGTCCATGGGGACCCCCGCAATCAGGCCTGCACCTCGGGAACCGTACGCAGAGTCCCCCGCAACGGTCACCAGCACTGTGACAACATGCATAAGGTTTATCGGAACTCAAATATCACTCAGAAAAATCTGTGTGCGAACCCAGTAAACCGTTCCCACACCCTAGTACGCTGCATACGCTCACCCCTAACTATGATCGGTACCCCGTCTGTGTGCATGCACCCCTAAATAACATGCAAACTCACCTCCGAAGTTGCGAATCCTCTGTGCAGTTCTGTATGCCTGCTTTCGAAAGGCGTAGAGTTTCAAGGCTTTGCATGGGCATTTCACAGGCAGGAGGTTGCTCGGTCATATCCATGAATACGATTTGTCATGTGCCCTTGTGGGCGTGCCATGGACTGCCTGTGTGTCGTTCCTCGTAATGTCCACTTTTGAGCATGTTGTTTCCCACAAATCCGCTTTCTACGTAGGCCTTGCCCACATTCTGTGTTGTCTCTCACGCAAGGCACTCAGCTGCTCAGAACATGCTGGAACAACTCAAGTCAGCAAAATATCCTGCACAGCCGATTCCATGAATCAACAGATGGGATTCCGCACAAACTTAGTTGCGCAAATCCTGTATTTTACAAGCAAATAAATCCATGAATCGGGCCCTTAAAATACACTGTACTCGAAATGTATAAAACAGATTTGAAATGATTGAATTTGAAGACGAATGTTAAATGGTATGTGGAAATATCCAATACTTGTCAGTAAATAAGGATTATTATATACATTCCTGCTGTATTGCGCCTTGCTGTGTGTTGGCGTGAGCTGCTGCGGCACATTTCAAGGCGCAGTGTGGTGGTTGCCGAACTCTCCCAGGCACACGGTGTCCTCGGGGCCGAGGAGCTCTTTCCGAGGCTGATGAAAGAGCCATCTGTCTTTTCAAGTGTTCTGACCTGCCCTTGATACAGCCGGGTGCTTTAGCAGCGTCTCTGGCCTGCTTCCATATTACGGCAGTTGACCGCTATGATTTTCGAGTTATGTTTAAGGTAACCGTTTTAGTGTTACTTGCAGCAGATGTGCTTGTGAAAAAGCCGTCGTGCAGTATATAGTTTGCGTCTCCTTAAATATCTGTTCCCTTTTTGTAACAATATTTTTTATGTTTTTTAGACATACAATTTTGGCACTTGAGCTGCAGATTAACCTGGTTCAAATAGTGCATTTTGCCCAAGCCTGCCCTTGGTATTTGCATGGTACTCAGACGTTTGTCCGATTGAAGCCTTTCACATAACATTCTGGCGCTCAGGTTCGTGGTGGCATTATGGGAATGAAATGTGTAAAGGCTCAAGGACGCGTTATTGCCTTTCATTCACGTCACGCTCCATGTTCCATCATGTGTATGACGTACAGGAAGGACAAAGCACAAGTTGATTTTCCACCACCTCCTTCCTCTCCGTCATACAAATGCTCCAGCATCTGCTGAGGCGCAAAAGCTGGAGCGCCCCATGTAGTCCTGGACAAGCACACAGCAGGCGGACCCCATATTTGTATTTGTATTTTGTATTTTATTTATTTGTAGAGCGCACTAGGCCCGAGGACAACCAGGCGCATATCTTAAGGTACAGAGTGTAAACATGGCGTAGATACAGTTACAAAGTGCAAACATGGCATAGATACAGTTACAGGCATCGAATAGATAGACACGTGTTTATCTTAAGGCACATAGGCACAAACAGGCAAAAACATGAGTGATCCATTGTACATGCTCCCTTCCGTGCAAGCATGTCAGGGAGCGTGTACAATTGAAATGAAACCCTTCCGGACATGCTCGCATGTTGGGCATGGTTTACTTTCAATAGAGAACACTGCTTACCATGCAGACATGATAAGCAGTGTTCTCAGTTGAAGTGAAACGCTCCCCATGTGCAAACATGTCAGGGACAGTCTCATTTAATTTGTGCACACAGCTTGCCATGGCAAGTGGCGCTCACAAACAAAAGTGCAGCATTTACTCACTTTGCAGTGCAGAATACAAGTGTGAAGGGCAAAAGGCAGCGTGCACACATGTGTGCCACCTTTTGCCTTTTAAATGTGCACCCCGTAGTGCAAATGCCGAACATTTGGTGGCAGGGACCCACTTACGTTAAAGTGTAAACATAACAAGTCTCCGCCGCTTAATTATTAATTTAAAGAAATTGAGCACCAATGTATGCAGTCGTTTCCTTTTATTTGGGTTGGTCATTCTGTGATATCAAGAGGTTGTTTCCAAATCAGGCTTTGTTAGGTCCCCCTTTCAACTGCCCAATCTGCAAAGGCTTAGCAACCATTTTGAATATCAAACGAGATTTGTTTAATCGATAACAATTCCCCTATTCACGTGTATTTGTTAGAACTAAGAAGGAATTTTAATTCATGATTTGGAGGCTAGCACTCGTTTTCTAAAAAAATCATCACACGCATGTATGTGCGTGGAGTAGTTCACAACAATCTGCAAAGTTTACTATTCGCGAAGTACATTCACTGGAAAATAAAACGTGCATAACTGCATTTATAAGAATTATCACTGGCTAAAGTAAATTAAACCAAAAACTAAAAATGCATAGCCTCATTTGCAGTGATGTATTCACACTCAGTATGCATGGCATAGGCGGAAAGCCATGTACGCACACACCACACACACGTCTGAAACCAGCCAGCCTACCCAGGCTCTCCCTCTCCAGGTGACTGCCCATGGGAGTTTTGTAATTCTGATTTTGAAGATTTCCCTTGCTAGGAGCACTATGAAGCCCTACATTCTTAAGTGCTTGTGGGACTATCTCCCTCAAGGTAAGGCACTACCCTTTGCCGGAATAAGGGAACCTGACAAGCAACCCCTGATGCAACCCAACCTGCACCTGTAAACCAAAGACACTTGAAGCTACCTGTAAAATAATGTATAGAAAAGGGCTGCACTGCTCGGTAGGGCATTGCTGAGTCCTTGGTGAATAAGGTGTAATCCTGGTCGAATTCACAGCACTTAAGAAAACCATCTTGAATAATAACACTTCCATAACAGCAGCCATGCTACCTGGAAGTGAGAAACCCAGTAGAGCAATTAGGAAGTGCAGTGAGTAAGTCAATCCCACCAAAACACAACTCATATAATTGCTTTTGATCCCCTAGAAAGGAGATTCATTTGGCTTTTAAAACAATCAGCATTTTCTTGTCCCAGCATCATTCCCTTGAATTTTAACACTTACTTGCAGGCGCACTGCCGCAAGTGGCTCATGTAACAGGTTCCTACCCTGCCGGGCGAATCAAAATACTTCTCTCCCTCCACCAACAGGACTGTGTTACTCTGCAAACAAAATTCCAAGTTCAATTCTGGCACAATCCTGTTGTAAAGTGCTCCTCTGCTCTTGAGCTAGGTTCACGCTATCAAAAATAAAAATACAAAAATGAAAACCATGTTTTGGTTTAACTCTCATTTGACTCTTCTATTTCATTCCCCACACCAGCCTATGTGAGGTGGGCCAGGAGCTGTAGAAGCCGAGTTACTTATCTTACTGATAGTTAGTTTTTCAAAAGTCTGACTCAAATGCTCCAGAGGGGAACGCACGTACAGACTGTTTCTTTTTTCTCTTTTTCCTTCCTCGGTCAGGGATATCATTTCACCAAAAATGCAGGGGTAGCGGAAGTGACATCACACGACCCTTGACCCCCTCATGACATCACAAGAAGTGATGTCATATGACCACACCGCAAAGTGGTATCGCAGGAAGCGATGGAACACAAGCTTTCACCCGTTGACAAAACAAGAAGTGGCATCACATAGCATTGTACACAACAAAAAATGTGGTTACGATATCACTATAATGTGATGTACATTTCATACAAGAATGGATCGCCATATGTATCATTAAGATCAGTGTGTATAGGCCCGTATTACCAAATTACTGTGAATGCAAGCAGACGTCCATGACCAAATGATAATGATGTGTTATTATATAGCACTTACGCTTAAGCGCTTTATATAGAAAAAATATACACCCAATATCACCCAACCTGTGCTGGTACTCATTTATCGACCTCAGAAGGATGAAAGGCTGAGTTGCGGCGTTTAAGAACAAACTAAATCAGTGACTCACCCCCTCAAGTGTGCCTGAAATAAACTTTTAATGAGTCTAGCAATTATTGTATAGAATTCCAGAAAGACACATTATTTGGTATTCCCATTGTTTGTTATTTAGGGTCAGTGCTGAAATAGTTAGAGTTGTGGCACTCCTCTTCTTATTTTACGGGGCCTGAACAAGAAAGCCAGGCCACTACAGAAGTAAAGAGCGACATGGTGCTGGCCACAGCTCAGGAACTTTCATTAAAAAATATTTTTATTTATTTATTTATTTATTTATTTATTTATTTAATTTTTAGAGGTTGCAAGGGAGACAACAGAGGCCGCAAGGTTGACCTCAGAGGTTGCAGTTGCGACCTTTGGCGACCCCTAAATGACGTCCCTTTTTTTCTCGGTGTGCCTGAGGTGTTCGCATGTAATGGGCCACATAGCAAGCGGGCTTGCAGCCCGTTCCTTCCATTTGTTTTACAGGCTGCAAAGAGGCGCGCAACACCTGAGCCCAGGGTGGGCTCAGGTCATTTTCATTCATGGTGTTATTATGCGCTCTGCTGGGGAGTAAACCGTCAGCCCATATCCATTTTTAGTTTGCAGTGCCACAGATGCACAGGATACATGGACACCCACTGTATTTCTTCCTTTCCAACTGTTTACATCTTTTCAACGCTCGCCTGGCAGAACGTGACTACTTCCGGCACCGTCTATCCTTTGCTGTAAAGCACCCGGAAGTTGTGCAAAACATGATCCCGGGACGGGCACAGTCCAGTTACATTTTTTTCTTATGTTTTCCCTGTGTCCTCCAGCTCTGGTGGGTATAATTAATAATAATAATAATAGTGATAATAATAATAATAACCATCATCTTTATTGTGATACAGCCCAATGTGCTTCACACAAATAAGTGAAAATAACTAATAACATTTCATTTAAATCAAACTTCGACATCAATGCAAAAGGCAAGTAATTTCATCCTTGACATTGAGACATGAATGCGTCCCACATACAGGGCCTCATTACGAGTAGTGCGGTAAGGGATACCGGGCACCGTTAAGGAGACCGGTGCCGGTAATCCCTTACCGCCCTACTACGAGTTCCCTTTTGTGGGTCACTCCTTCAATGCCTGGTTTTACCAAGCGTTATGGACGGGACCCGCTAAGGGACTTCAGAGCTAATAACGGTAACGCA
The DNA here is from genome assembly GCF_040938575.1 of Ambystoma mexicanum. Lineage (NCBI taxonomy): Eukaryota > Metazoa > Chordata > Amphibia > Caudata > Ambystomatidae > Ambystoma > Ambystoma mexicanum. Next base: position 363,324,244 of record NC_090934.1, read on the forward strand.
AATTGCGGTACCGTTATTAGCTACTTCCCCATTCCCATTGAGCCCTATGGGGGCTCAAATGGGAATGGGGAATGGTTTTTTCAATGGGGATTTACCGGTCCTGCAAAGGTCGGACTACACCGGTAAGTCCCCATTGAACGAGACCGGTGCCGGTACCGTTATTGGATGCAGTCATGACGCAAATAGCGCCACGACTACCTCCAGTCTCGGAATGAGGCCCACAGACTTAATTCTGAACCTTTACCATTGTAGAGTAGCCTTTGATCTTGAAAAAAGCGCCGTAGCGTTCTCACGATTTTAGACCCAGTCCCCCAGCTGTTCTTTGACATGCTTCCATACACAGAGCAAGTTGTTCAGAAGTAGATTGTGTATTCAGATAGTAAGCCCAAAGGATTCAGTTTTAATAGAATCATCTGATTGCACCTATTTGCCCAGGTTACACATATATGTAGGGCCCAACTTCACACACTCTGTGAGAATGTGTTCAGCCATCTCCGGCTGTTGTGGGAGCCTGCAGATATGGGGAAACCGCAGTCCAATATCCAGACCCATTTGTGAGCCACAAGCTGTCAACAAAGGTAATTAATTTATTCCTAATTAGAGTAGGAAACGCCTAACTTTTGGGTCAGGGCATACTAGCAGGTAAGACTGTGACTTCCGTTGCATGTGGATTGTTTTTTTTTTAATCTCGCTAAATGCGAGCACTTCTTCTGCCAGTCCCATCGGTTAAGTTTCCTTTTGAAAATCCTTGCCAACTTCCCGTAGTTCCTTGCATCTTAAAAATTGGGCTGCCAGCCGAGCTGTTGGAATTGTTCCTTTATCAGTGTATCATAGTTTCTTACACCGAAAAAAGATTTTTTATCTCATAATTCCAACCCATGCACTTCAGTAACCCACACACAAGGTTAATTCTAGATTTTATATACAATAAACCTCTGTCTCTTAATACCAATCCAGGTAGAGATGTAAGGCCCAATTCCAGACGAACAAGCTCCACCAGAAACAAGGGTCACACACCTAGAAGCTTATGCCAGAAGGTTCCCTCGATCCAGTCCATAGGGACATTGCGCGCCAAACTGCTTAAAATCTCAATTGTCGATTCATGGAATTGACTGCGCATCACTTTTTACTACTTTGCAAGGACTTTGCGCAGGCTCAGCACATCTCTGCGAGCATCTCAGTGCCTTGCGTGAGACACCACGCAAAGCATGGGCATGGCTTGTGCAGAGGGCAGGGAAGGGGTGGAACTCGAAAAATCAGGAAGAACAAGGGAAAATGTGGGTATTTCGAGGGATGGCCTGCAGGCAGTTCATCGCACACCCACTATTACGCAGAAAAATACCTATTCAGGGATCTGACCATGCAACCTTCCTGCAGGGAATTGGCTACGTAAAGCCCTCATATTATCCGCCACCCGAAGGCAGGCGTACAGACACTTGCGCATAGGATTCACTGCGCAGAAGTAGGATCAGTGTCTGATTTAGGGGTGCATGCATGCAGCTGGGGTTCAGATCTAATTTAGGGGTCGCATACGCAGTGTAGCAGGGTGCAGGAACAGTTTACAGGGCTTTGCAAACAGATTTTCTGAGTTTTACCAGAGTTACGATAAATTGAACGCATGTTGTTGGGGTACCAGTAACAGGTACGGGGGACCCCGCGCAGGGTCCCCGATATGCAGGCCTGCTTGCGGAGGATAGCATGCACTGTTTTCAGGGTGCATGTATTCGCACTCAGGGAGCACGCAAAGGTAGCTGTTTCTGGAGGTTTTTGCTTTGCGTGGGGGCATGCTGGGGGCGTTCTTGCCACGACTTGTGTATACGGTTACTTTGCACAAACAGTTCCATGAATACACATAGCATGTAGAAAAACCTCTGCATGCAGGCTCGCGCAGAGACGGTCTCTGCGCAATATGTCATGAATCAAGCCCCAAGTTTGTTTTAAAATGTTACTTCATTACCATGCAAGGCGCTTCACTTCAGCTGGAATTGGGGAACATGCACCAAGCCCGCTCATGAGGACACCTCTATCCAGTGCAGTAGTTCTGACACCAGCAGCACCCCGGAGGAGTACCCAAGCACTGCTCCCCTAACATGGGAGAAAAACCGGATGAAGATATCCGTCTTTGCTGTATTGCTCTGTTTGCAGCCCATTACCCACACACTCTGAACCTCTTGTTAATGGGGCTGTCACTGCAACTGGTGCGGGCCCCACTTTGACACTCATGATAGATTGTGAGCATCCTAACAGTGCCCCCACAGCCAATGGGACCACCAATGGATCTCGTCAGCCCCTTTTTCTATCTATGTTCTCTTTTTCTTTTTTGCTTTTTGGCTACTCTCTGAAACTATTGCATTACGACAAGTGAGAACTGGCATATGAGAAGTGACAAAAAGCTTGTAGGTGTTGTTTGGCTGTTTACCCATCTATCAACTGCCCATGGCCATGCTAATCCCTATTGCCATTCTCATCCCCTTCCTGCCCCTCCTTTGCCAAACCACAACCTCTTTGAGCTATTTTTTCAAGCCTTACCATCAAACTGTGTGCTTGAATTGCCGAGCAGTGTTTTTTCAAAGCAGTTTTCTGAGATTGAATGACTTCATTGGACCTGTAAATGAGCTACTGGTGTAATTAAAGTTTCTTAACCAGGTCCGTCTTTCAGCCATTTATTTATAACAAGTTTTTATTAGTATTTTGATTGCCATTTATAAGCGCTATGGCCCTGATTCATGGAATTATTTGCGTGTGAAACCGGGATTTGCATGCCATTCTGCCTGCAAATCTGCATTTGTCAAACAGGGATTTGCGGGCAGAATGGCACTCAAACCCCTGTTTTACAAACAAATAACTCCATGAACCAGGGCCTATGTGTGTCCTTCACTAAAATCCTGTTAAACCAACCATTGGCAAAGACAGCAGTTTTGGCTTGTGTATAATTATAAGGCATTTGACAGGTACTGCTTTTATATGCACATTTTTTGAATTTTTTGACTCCTAAATCGGGGTGGACCCATTCTTCTATTTTTTATTCCCTGTCCAGGAGGGAGGCATGTGTATTTTTCCCCCTGTCCCAGATGGACTCTTTTTATTTTTTTATGTTTTCCTTGAGAAATGTGCTGTTGCCCTCTCAAAGGGGTAATGAATGCAGTACTGGAGATGCAGCCATGTGTCAACTGCCATGGCTGCCTTGAGAAAAACAGGATGACGTGCAGGTAACACTGAGTTGATGGCCTTGTTCTGTATGCATGATTTGCTACTATGGCTTGTGACATAAAATGCCCCTCGTTGTGGCAGTGATCCTGATTCATCCAGTGACTGCACTCCATGGGAGGTCCGCCCTGCACCCTTTCACCTCCCTAGTCCCCCTGCCCTGTGCCAGGCACTGGCCCTCCTTTCACAAATGTGTACATACAGTTTCTGGTGGAGGTGCTGAGGGAATCACATCAGGGCAGCTCTGTCAACAGGTAAGGATGAGCACTGTCACACGTGTTATATCTGTATTAGTATTCACCACAATATTTGAATGCATTCTCAACCATTTCCTTTCTGGGGGGGTGTAATAATTGAGTCATGGCAAATGTCAGTGCAGATGTGTGTCTGTCCACATGCATGTGTGTTTATGTGCCCTTCCACTTCAATGTGTGTGCATTGTTTCTGAGGTTGCACTTCCACAATTGACTTAAAGAAAATGGGAATGTGCAGCACTTATCACACTTGAGTCATTGGCAGTATTTGCTCTGTGCCCCTGGACTCTGTTTATTTTGGTTGTTCACCACTTGCCTCACTGATCATTTTGATGTCTTCTTACTGCCACCCTTGTTCTCCCCCTGACACATATGTCCTGCAGGGCTCTGCAGGTGTACGACCTGTCCACACTACACTTTGACCTGTGACAGCGCACACTCAAATCCCTTCTCCGCTCACATTACCTGTTCTGCTACATACAATTCCACATCTTACACACACATCCATTGTCAGGTCTACACAACCTTGGCTGCTCCCCTTCATGGCATTGCCTCTGGTGACACAGATCTGAGCATTTGTCTACATTGACTCAGGACAGGTTTGACGCACTCGGTTCATCTACGGTTGTACAGCTTTGCGCATGTGTACCCCTGATGGACTGTACCTGTGTTCCTCAATCAAGTCACTTGCTTTGGAGTACATGTATTGCTTGTTAATTTCTGTGATAAAAGAAAATATCATGTTAGTATTGGTAGTTTGTAACGACTTATAACATGGAATAATCAACATATTATTTGTTTGACCCTCGTATTTTGTAGATTACAAACCAGTGTACTGTGCAATTTGCTCAGTTTCTGTGTTTGTTGCTAAAATCAATGGGTCTGTGGGAAAAATAAAATCCATGTTGGATTAAAAAAAAACTTTTTTTGTTATGCTACAGTCAATTTGTTTGTTTGTTTTCAGTGTTCACTTGTTGTTTCTGGCTAATGTTCTATATGTTGGCTTGTTGCAGATTTTTGGAGCAGTTAGATATCTTTTGACATATTATAACTGTCTATTTTCTGTTATAATGAAGTGGTATTGATGTATTGGATACTGTAAAATCTTGGGGCAGTTAGATACCAGTTGGCATATTCTAACTGTTTCTTTTTTTAGATAATTTAGTGGTATTCATTTATCTGTTTAGTTGTTGTAGAATCTTGGGGCAGTTAGATACCTGTTGGCATATTCTGTCTATTTTTATTTATAATGAAGTGGTATTGATTTATCTGGTTATTTCAAAATCTCGGGGCAGTTAGATACCAGTTGGCGTATTCTAACTGTCTATATTATGATATAATTTAGTGGTATTCATTTATCTGTTTAGTTGTTGTAGAATCTTGGGGCAGTTAGATAGCTGTTAGCATATTTTAACAGTTTATAGTTTTTTAATAGAAGTTTTGTTACTGTTTAAGTACAGTTTAGTTAATACATTTTGGATTTAAGAAGATTAAATAAGCATTTGTAAGAGTTTCTGGTAATCTCTGCTTTAGAGTAATGGTACTATCATTACATTCGAACCATCCACATTTTTATTTTATATATGCAGTATAGTGACCTGCATTGGTTGTGTCTCACGTGTGGTAGATTATACCTATTGTAGTGAAGGTTTTCTTGCCAAGTGATACTTGACCATGTGTGAATCCAGTCAGCTTGCAGTTGTTTTTGGTACCATCTGCATTGTAACATAGAAGCATTAGTATTACGTATTTACTATGTGTTTGTATTAGTAAGGTGGAGCGATTATCCGAATTGCAGGTAGTACATAATCTACCATGGTTTGAATTTCATACAAGTTGCTGAAATGGAACAGATTCACAATTAGTTATGGATACATACACAAAGCGCTCATTAGGGATTTCTTCCCGTGTCACATTGTTTTACAGAGGGCATGTATGTTTCCACATGTATGAAATCTGGAAGATTTCTTTTATAGTTATGTTTTTGTTTTCCAGTACTTGTAGTAAGTACATTAGAAATTCTTGTGGCTCTTCCTGTGAGTTTATAGTGAATTTCACCATTCCAGCACAGTAGTCCAAGACTTGTCTTATTCCATGAACACTATACGTGTTGTCAGGAATGTTTGTTGCATTTCTATGAAGTACTAACATTTGCAAACACAATTGGTCTGTACTGTGTAAGTAAATGTTGTCAACAATTGGTGGCAATTGAAATAGAATATTCATTGCTACATTTGCATAGCAACTTACACCAGTTATATTTGAAAATTTAAATGGACCAGATAGGTATGTGTCCAAGTAATTTTTTGTCCGAAAGTGTGTTGTTTCTTTGAAGAAGTACCCAAGTTACTTTGAGTAATAGATTCTTCTTTGGTTGTGGTAATTGATGAAGTATTAGTTTCGTTTACTCTCTTTGGAGGATTTGCAGTGACCTCCTGTTGTATTTCTGTTTGATTTAGTCTTCTTTTAAAACGTTTTACTTTTTGTGGAACAGGATATGTTTTTAGATGGGGGGTGTATAGTGAACAAAGTCTATTGTATTCTAAAATGCAAGGAATATCAGCGTTTACTTTACTTGCATCATTGGTGATTAGAAATAGACCGTTGAGTGTACGTAAGCGTGATAGTGCTACGTAGCTCATGCCTTCATTAAAGACTGTGTTACCAATGTCTATCAATGCTTTGTCTAGGGTAAGACCTTGTGATTTATGAATGTTTACTGCGTATGCAAGAGTTAGAGAAAATTGTTCTCTGCGTACATACATGTCTTTGAAGAGAAGGAATCGAGCTGTTGAGCGTCATATCCTTTTCACTTCTGAAAGTTTGTCAAAGAGAATATTGACAAACTGAATGTTGTTGTCACGTGGGTAGGTTTGAAAGCCAACAATTGTACCCAGTGCTCCATTAACGAGTCCTTGATCCACATCAAGGTTACGTTTAAGCATTACTCTGCAATTCAAGGATAATTTTAATATTTTTTCCAATCCAGCTGTGTTGGAGATTTTCTAAACTATTTAGTCTTGTTGTGGCTTGTTCACACATGGGTAGTGTCATACCATGTATGTCTAGTTTGTCTGTGGCGCTAATTTCAATTATTGGTTGCATTTCTTTTTTTAACATTGTTTCATTGAATTTGAAACAGCTTGCAAGAGTTGGCATTAAGGCCATACAATTGACATGTTTGTGGGCTAATTGTTCCATAACATCCGTAGCACATGCATTTTTGCCATAAAGTGCATGAATGTGTCAGGTTTTCAATATTGCTTGTGCTTCTTGAGATAGTTTACCAATTCTAATACTTTTAAAGATGTTGGCATAAGTGAGATCTGCAGATTGCCGCATGTTTTCTGTTAATTCTCTGTATTGGAAATGTTGCCAAAGGTTCACATTTCCTATGCTGCCAACAGTTTTACGGCAGAGTTTGTGTGCTAAGGTTGTAAAAATAGGCTCATCTTTCACTGGTGTCAATTTAAGAAGATCTCCGAAAACAATAATGGGCCTCATTACGACCCAGGCGGTAAGTTACCGCCTGGGCCGTGACTTTACCACCATGGCGTAAACTACGTTTACGCCATGGTGGTTGGCGGACTTACCGCCCCATTCCAACCTTGGCGGGGCGGTAAGTCCCCAATCCCCATTTACCCTTCCCCATTCCCATTTTTGCCCCATAGGGCATAATGGGAGTGGGGAAGGCGTTAATTACGCCACCGTAAATTACGGTGGCGTAATTAACTCCATGGTCCCTTAGCGCCATGGATCTTAACGGCTGCAAAAAGCAGCCATTAAGATCTCCATGGCGCTAAGGGACCTCGTACTCAGGCGGTAAGGGTCGGCGCTGTTTACTGCGCCGTAAACCCCTTACCGCCTGAGTTGTAATGAGGCCCAATGTGTTTTCCTCCAAAGAGCTCTTTGTAGTTTGTTTTGAGTACTTCTTGTAATCTGAGGTGAATCAAAGCCAACATTAGGTTGGAGACCATGCTCACTTTATCTATTAGTAGCATTTTCATTTGTTTTAATACTCTGCGTAGTTCCATTGCAGCTTCTGTTGAAAGTTTGTAATAGTCTAATTTGTTTTGGTGTTCTATTGGCAGGAGTAGTAATCGGTGTAAAGTGACTCCGCCTATGTTGTAGGCAGCTAAACCTGTAGGGGCAGTGACAACAGCTGACAGTTTGTTGTTTGTCAATTGTTGAAGGAATTTACTGATGATTTTGATTAAGAATGTTTAGCCAGAACCAGTTTCACCACTGACGTACAGTAGTATAGGTTTGTAATTTTGGCAGGTGCATTCTTTGTTTTCATGTTGTACACCATGTGCAATTTCTTTTGTTACTTCTTGAAAAATGCTACGTTGCTCATTGTTTAGTTTTGATTGCAGTATAGTTAAGTCTTCTTTATCTTCATGCTGACACATGGTGTTTTCAACTTCTGTCATAGCTAATTCTGCCTCATTTGCTATCAGTGGATGTCCCAGTGGTTCTTGGCTTCCTGTCACAGAAGATTGACTACTGTCAGGAGTGTCCTTATCTAGTTGGGCCTGGAGTTCTTCTTTGTTTTGCTGTTCATTGTGCAACATTGTTTTGTACTGTGTAAAGTTTACATTGGTTATAGTGCTTTAATTTGCTTTGAAAGCGTCTTTGTAGGAGTCATAGTTATCTAGTATTTCTTCTTCTTTTCTCCATGGTTTAAAGAGTTGTAGCAGGGAAAGGTAATATAGTTCTTTATGTTGAGGAGTCTTTAATGACAATTTGATATGATTAATTAAATTTGGTTTGGAGAGTTTTACTAAGCTGCCTTCACAATTTGATACTCTGGGCCTCATTACACGGATGGCGGAAAACCATGGCGCTATTAGCGCCATGGTTCATGCCGGTAAAATACCAGCACCGCCTTGGCGGAAAGGGGAATTACCTCCCCATTCCAAGGTTGGAGGGGCAGTAATTCCCCCTTCCACCATTGCCCTTCCCCATTCCCATTTTTGCCCCACAGGGCTCAATGGGAATGGGGAAGGCGCTAATTACGGTACCACAAATTGCGGTACCGTAATTAGCTCCCTGGGTCCCTTTGCGGGTTGGTTTTTAACGCCTGCAAAAAGCAGGCGTTAAATCCCCCAACCCACAAAGGGACCTCGTAGTAAGGTGGTAAGGATTTACCGGTACCGGTATTTTACCAGTACCGGTAAATCCTTACCACCATCCGTGTAATGAGGCCCTCTGTATCTACATTTTTTTTCATCAGGTTTTATATTATTTTTGTATGTGAAGTTTTGGGCTATGTGGTATAGACACATTGTTTCTAAAATGGTACTTCTTATTGGGTAGTATGTGTCTGGCAAATTGTTTTTTAAAATGTCTTGGCTGTTGGGATCATGTTTGGTTATTGTTTCTGTATCATCATATTATTTCAGAACTCGTTTTCTAGATTTAGCAGGACCAAGACTTAGCCATACAATATTTTCAGATTTTCCATACAAAGCAGTATGGTTAAACAATCTGCTGCTTCATAGGAGCCACATTCTTTATGGGAGAGCATTTTTAATTCTTTAAAGCTCTATAATTTCTGAGACGGTGTTTTGTCTGATGACAGGTCATTCCAGAGGTCTTGGAGCTCTGTTTTTTCTGCTTTGGTTAAGTATGCTGTAACATAGCGTGCAACTGCAGTGGAATTGTCTGCAATGTACTGCACATCTATGTTTGCATTCCATAAGTGGACAATGATTGCATTGTAATCATTTATATATTTTTCTTCTTCTGTTCTTTTTATGTAATATGTATTTTTAGGTGACTTACCTTTAACACTATGTCTAACTGAAGACATGAAGTTGTTTACTTGACCTGTTTTTGTAACTGGTCTAGGGAAACCAAAGCGGCATTTGGTGTAGTATTTCCGTTTGTTTTTGTATTTGCGGCGACAATATTTGCCACCTTTGTGTCTTTGAAATTGTAAAATTTGTGCATGAAGATCACTATTTGTAGCTTCCGATGGAATTTCACAAGTGACATATTTTTCGATAAAATGTAACACAGTGGCATCATTGTCATGACCAAATTTAGGAGCATCTTTAATCCATAAAAGCATGTGGATATGTGGTGCTCCTCTGGCTTGGTATTCTTTTCTCCAAAAGAAGTGTTGCACTTCTCCAAGGGGAGGAACAGTTTTATTACAAATTAAGTGTAGCATAGCAATGAAGCGATGGTGAAAATATCTTGAAACATTAACAGGATCTTGAGAACAAAGTTCTCCAGGTGTTAGTATATCTATGTTTGCTTTGTTTTTGTTTGATATGCGTAGGAAATCATGTAAATCTTCCCATGCATATTCTGTACAACTTAATGTAACAAACCAAGTGGGTGGGCCAAGGTTTCTTATCATACAATGTACATCTCCATGAGGTCGGAACCAGTACTCTTTAGTACCATGCATGTTTTCTAATAGATTTGTAATACTTGATTGTAAAACCTCATCTTTCTGTTGCACTTTTTGTAATAATTGTGTAGCTGACATATTTTGAAAGTGGGTTCCTGATTTTAATGTGTGTGCAACTCCGTAACATAGAGTTGCTAGTTCACTTTCAAAGAGTAGGTGGAATATGTATTCCACATTTTCTCTAAATCTAGGATATTTAGAATACATCAATAACGACCTGTATTCTGATGCTGTTATTTGAATAGGTCTATCATCATACCTTCCTCCTTTGCCAGTAGGAAAGAGTAGAGGAAAAGCACGTGCTTCTATACTTTTTTCCCATATGCTAATTGGTGATCTTTTTGTTTGTCACATTTGGTACGTTTCTAGTGCATCTTCTACGGTGTCATTAGAATGCAATGGATGAATTGTTTAATGGTCTAAAGTATTGGATACTGTAGCAGGATCTAGAAGCTCAAATTGACCTGCTTCTGGTGACTCTTGAATTATTTCAGTGGTTTCTTTCAAGTTTTCTTCAATATTAATTTCTTTGTAGTATTCATTATTGTCTTTTAACTTTATGTAAATCTACCAGTTGTTGCCAATTTTTTTGTCTTTTGTAGGTACATCATTTACTAAGATAATTAAAGATTGCTCCATTGGAAGTTGCACTCCCAGAGTGTGCACATTTTGTTTTAGATCTAATGGTAATTACACTACTTTTCCATGAATACCTTTCAGTAATTCAGAGGGAGGTAATTTTGCTGTTTTTGGTTGAAGGCGTATTATTGCTTGAAAGGGGTGCACTGTTTGAATTATGATGCTCTCATATAAATTGAGTTGTTGTAGGGGTTTTGGTAGTGGAAATAATTCAAAATTATTTGTGATAGCACATGAAGGAGTTTGGTTGTTGTCAAGTTTTGTAGTGCAGTAACTGCAAAGTATTAAGGGTTCACTTATTTCGTTTTTGTTTTCTGCTATAAGGTAGAGAGCTAATTCAAATCATTTAGAATCTTCATTGGCTTCTATTTTGTATGTTAGGTCTACAGTTTTTGTGTTACTTTTATAAAAAGTTCAGCGGACACATACACACACATGGTTTGGTACTTCAGCAGATGTACTTTTTAATTTCAGTATTTCTTTTTTGTATGTATGTGGTAGAAGGTTGCCATGCATAGAATTGTTGCTAATGTGTTTAAAAGCTATTTCATTCTGTAAGTGACTTTCAATATTTTTTCTGGATATAGTCGATTTCTTCGAATAGGTCTTTTGCTGTACCTTGTAGAAGAATGTTATTTAAATTGGCTAGTGCTAAAGCAGGACTTTTAGCATAGTACAGTTTATAGACTATATTTCGTATAGTTGAATGATGTGTTGATATCATTTTGATATGATGGAAGGTGGTTATGGAAGTAGGTCCTGAAATGCAGGCCAATGAATGTCCTTGTAGTCCTTTGTACTTGCGCACTGGATAGGTATCCATATTTTGCAGTACTTTAATTTTGATTTTGTCTTTGCCTTTCACATACTGATTGAGGAATTGGCGTAAAGAATTGAAAGATTTTTTGGGAATGTTAAACATTGACGTGCATGGCCATTTGTATACTAGACGTTCTGATTCAGTTGAATGGAGAGGTAATTCTAAGTTTTCTGGGGATATTTTTGTAAGCAGTATTTCTTGTTCCATTATGGTATTATTAACTTTTTCATAACCTCGTCCACTGCTATGTATGGCAATTGTATTTGTTTGCTTTTGTTTGTATGCTTCTTCATTAAAATATGGTTCTGTGCTTGTAGTGTGACTCCACTCACCTCCACAGATATTTAAGAAGTTATTTCTGTTGACATTTTGTTTATTGATACGTTTTTTTTTTAATTTAGTCATTAGTTTTGTTAGTGGTTTCATTTTGTTTAACACAAAAATAAATAACTTTCTTTTGAGAAGGATTGCACTGTCTATCAAAGCTTCTAAGATTAATTTCCTACGGTAGGTTTTAAGGGTTGTGCCTGATTTCTCTCCTGTTTTTATAAGATTTTGAAGGACTCTTTGGTGGAACATTTTTGCTCAAATACTTTTTTTGGTATGTTTACTTGGCACTATATCAAGAATTATAGGAGCAGTATTATCAGTAGTGCTAGCTGAATTCTTGTTAATTGTTTTCTGCTTTGTTTTACATTTTGATAGAGGAGGCAAAGTTTCTGTACTTGAAGCTTGTTTTGTTTCGCTAAATGACTGTATTAGCTGTTTTGTTTGAACTTTTTTTACAAATTCTGCTAGAGTTGAATGCTTATTTTGGACACTTCCATTTTCATTTGCTCTACTTCTGCATTGCTTTCTACGGACTTGATTTTTGGTAGGCATTCTTTAGGATCTGTTGAAAAACATAAAAAAGGTATGGGTTGGGGTGTTCTGCAATGTATGTGTGCTGTGTGCATGAGTGTCTGATTATGATGATAAAGATGTATGTGATGGTGTGTGATTGTGCATTGGGCAACTACAACTAGTTGTGATAGGTATTCTTGAATTTATGTGCTACTAAACTGGGGTTCAGATGACAGTAGAAAGTAAGTTTGTGGTGTGGAGAAGTACAAATAGTATATCTAATGGTATACAATTAAAACAGTTGTGTGTTCTATAATATCTAAATTCTAGGGGCTGAGTTGTGTCAATTGTGCGCCGAAAAATGGGAATTTGTGCGCCATTCTGCCTGTAAATCTCTGTTTAAAAAATGGGGATTTGTGGACAGAATGGTCCACAATCTCTGTTTTTAGGCACAGAAATAACATGAATTAACCTTACAGTATGTTTGAATAATAGTACAAATATTATGGTGGTATTTAACTTAATTTTATTGTGGAATGAGCAGGTTTCTTCTTAGTTGTTGTTTGTACTTCAAATTCTGCTGCTGCTTTTCTGGAGAGTGGTCTTCACTGCAATTGTAAAGGAAACAAATTAGTAATTTTGTTTGTATATAGCAATGATGTTAATTTCGACATTGATTTTTATGTTTTTGTTCAAGTATTGTTGTTTGATATTTGAACATAGTGTGTGCATGCAATTTTGTTTGACTAAGTGAACTCTTTATATTTTACTTTAAATATGTTAGTTCAACATGCTTTGCAAATGTGTGTGTAAAAAGATATTAAATAGCAGATAGGTTTGGAAGTGACAGTTGATTATAGGAGATGGGAAAAATGACAGTAAATTCATTTTATAGGTTATACAAGCTAAAGGTCAGTTAATCTGCTTATATGAACGTATAAGAATTGTACATGTTCTATACAGAAAATATGCATACCTGTAGTTTGTGTTCATGCATATGGATATGCATGCAGCTGCAAGTAGAAATCTTGGAGACTTGTACAGTATTTCTTGTAGAAGGTGCTTTCCAATGATATTACACTTTTACTCAGAGTTATTAACAGTACATTTGAAGTGCTGATCTATGATGATGCAGTTAGATGTGGAGGTCTTGGATGTGATTGGTGGATGGTCGTGTGACTGCTTAGCTATATCCAATGAGGGAATGGCACAGAAAGTGAAATGGAAATGGTAGAAGGACTGTCCATGTTACGATATCTCCGCGGACATGGCGGTAGTCCGCGGACATCGCGTGTTACATCCGGGGATTTTGGTGTGGGAGGTATGCAAATGAGAATGAGCAGAGCAAGGGATTTGTCAGTAAAGTTTAGTGGGTGTGTTGTGCCAGGAGAGAGTTTGTCAGATACTCTTTTTCCTGAGAGAAGAACAGATAGCTATGGGTTTGTGTTTCAGAAAACAGATTGTTTGGATTTTGGGAGACTCGTGGATACATTGGTTGAAGGTGCATGCAGAAAGCTGTGGAGTAGCTGTAGATCTTGGATTCCACATGTGGAAGTGCACTGGCATGGAGTACGTGGAATGAAGTGGTTGGACTTGCTACCTCTCTGTGCTACTTTGGAGACAGAGCATCATCCAGACATAATTGTAATTCATTGTGGAGGGAACAGTTTAGGACATGTGTCTGGAATTTCTTTGCAATTTGCAATGAAAGAAGGACTTGGGAAGGTCATGGACATGTTTCCAAATTCTCAAGTAATTTTTTCACGGATTGCGCAGAGACAAATGTGGCTGCGTTCTTCTTCATTTGATCCACAAATGGAGAATGCAAGGCGCAATGTCAATAAGGCTGTTTGTGCTTTTCTAAGAGATGTTGGCATATCCTCTTTTCACAATGAAAATATTATGTTTCGTAGCACATACATTTTTCGCAGAGATGGAGCCCATCTTTCTCATGCTGGCAATCAGATTTTTCTGAGAAATATATAAAATGAATTGCGACCTTTTTTGGAATTACAGCATCCATTTTGTAGTAGGTGTTGAGCATTTCAAGTTTTTCAAACACAAACCCTATCCCTAGCCCACCCACCACCGCTAACACTAACCATGGCTTCACCTTTAAAAAAGTCACTGCTCCAGAAGTGCAAAAAATCATAACCTCCCTCAAACCGTCAAACTGCAAAGGGGACAGCTGCCCTGCACAGACTATAAAAGACGCAGAAAGAGATCTCGCCCCCTTATCTCCAAGCTCATAAACATGTCTTTCTCCACTAACTCGGTACCCAATAACTTAAAACAGTCATGGGTCCTCCCACTACTAAAAAAACAGACCTTGGACCCAGCCATCCCTAAATAACCCTATCCCCATTACTTGCGGTGTCCCACAAGGTTCATGTGTCTCACCGACCTTATACAATATTTTCACAAAGCCCCTCTTTGATAAACTGGACCGTCTGGGTGTCACCTACACAAACTACGCGGATGACGACCAGATACTCCTCACTATCTCGGGCAACTGCAAAACTGATGTAACCAAGATCAATGAAATCTTCTCTGTCATTCAGGCATGGATGGCCACACATGGCCTCTTCCTGAATGACGAGAAGACTGAACTGCTCATTGTTGGTTCACCTAACAACTTACAAAAACTAAGTCCCAACTATTCCAACATCATAATCGATGGTAATACTATCCCGGTTGCCAAAAATGTAAAAACACTTGGCTTTTACCTCAATGCTAATTCCAACCTCGCCAAACAAGTCAACTCGGCCGCTTCAGCCACTGCCTATACAGGTAAACTAATTAGAGCTTGCAGACCATTTCTCTCCTCTAACAGTTGCCTCACACTAGCTAGAGCTCTTATACAATCTAAGTTACACTACTGTAATAGCCTCTACCTAGGCGCCAATCAAGTGATAATTAGCAAACTCCAAGTCCTTCAAAATAATGCGCTACGGGCAGCACTAAACATTCCCAGGCGTGAGCACATCTCTGCCACTAGAACCTCATGTAAATGGCTCACCAGCCAACATAAAATCGATCTAAAAACCCTCTGCCTTACCTACAAAGCACTCAACCAGCTAGCCCCTCCCTACCTTACTAACAAATGTATTCTGAAATCTTCCCCTAGAACTACGAGTCTTCTAATACCCTATGCTCACAGTACCCAGATTTACCTCTAAAAGAGCTGGAGGTTCGAGCTTCACTGTCCTCGCCTCCCAACTCTGGAACACCTTGCCACTGAATATTAAGGTGTCCAAATCTTTCCAATCGTTCAGGAAGCTTGCCATTGGGTGGCTTCTGACAAAAAGTCAACCTTCAAGTAAGACCTCAGCTATAAATTGTACATATTGCATATGGCTCATTTCTGTCATTATTGGTTGCTATTACCTCTACTGTCTGTATATTCTGTATATTCTGTATATATATATATATATATATGTATACATATATATATATATATATCATGTATACTTGTTGAACTATTACTACTACTGTTTATTACCTTGTACTGTGCCCTGTAACTTGTACTGAGCGCCCTTATACTCCCGAATCCGGAGCACTATAGAAATATAATAAACAAACAAACAAACAAACAAACAAACAAACAAACAAACAAACACCACCAAAAAGGCTCTTTTCAGAGCCACCACTTCCTCAAGACAAAACTGCAATGGTTATGATAGGCCAGCAACCCAAAATTGAATATGTTTGCTGCCTGTCTGCGGACTTCTAAAAAATACATAAGGCCCTGCTTCATTTATTTTCACTTCTATTTTTAAACTGTGAAAGGCGGATCTGAAAAGAGCCTTTTTTATTTTTATTTTTTTATATTTTTTTTGGTTTTTACACACGACACACTAGGAGAGGAGGGAAAAGGAGGGTAAGGGGGGACACCAACCATGGTTGTAAGAAAGGGCGGGTGTAGAGAGGAAGATGTAGAGTGGGCCTTGCTTAGGTAGTAAGAAGGTCTTCTCGTGCTCTGAGACCAGAGTCTCAAAAGCACTTCGAAGTCTCTCTCACCGGCAGAGTACTGTGTCACAGTACATACACACAACTGTGACCCTCAAAAGGTAAGGGTCATCAGCATTGTGAATGGCCTGTGAGGCAGCTGGAGGAATACACTGTCCCACAGGAGTGTTCCTTGTGGTGACTGGATCGGAAACAGAGGATGTAGTAGAGGAAGTCAACCTACTACGCTCCCCGTGTGGACCGACTTTAGATGTCGCTTCATAGTAGCCGTACCAAAGCTGTACGAACCAGGCCTCCCGCGACTCAGTACCATTTTGCACTGGTTGCAAGTGACTTGGTTCGCACGTGCTTTAGGTACGTTACCATGAATGGTAAATAACCGCCACACCCAAGACTCACGGCGAGTGCTGGTAGTAGGGACTTCCACTACCTCATTCTCGTCATCTTCTTTATCCTTCTCTGCATCCTCACTCCTGTTCCCCTCTTAAGGCCCTTGGGGAGGTGGTGGTGGTGGAGGGGGTGGGGGTGGTGCTGAGGCAGATGTAGCACCAGGTCGCAGTACTGCAGCCCTGGATGCCATCAGGTTTCAGATGAAAATCTGGAAAGATGGCAGCAAAATGCACTGTGTCCTGTAAAATAGCCAGAAACACAACGAGAATGAGCTCTAGGGTGTGGCCTTTTATAGGGGTGCTTGTGCGCGTTTCGTGGACACACGCGCTGTCCGCAGACAGATCGAACACCAAAAAAGGTTCAAAAATTCCCAAAAAGAATGTACAAACTCATGATTACTGTGTGGGACTTGTGCTATGGTGATTTATTATTGAAAAATATTGTGGATTGCCTGAAAAGGTAGTTTTAAATTGTTCAGGGACACAAACAGTGTCCGCAGTCAGAACACACGCTCAGCGTGGGTGCGGTCACATGTCAGCGAAGGGAACCGGTGTCCGCAGGACACCAAATGCACGTGAACTGTTTTGCGCATGCGCGTTGGTGTTCTACGGCCACTGTTCGGGTCCTGAAACTAATTAAAAGTGCGACACAAGCAAAACGAACAGTTACGAACAGGCGTTTGTTCTTAGAACAGTTTCAATCCGCTTGCGAACAATACGGACAGGCAGAGCGTCCTCGGGACACCCCCATTTTGTTTATTTATGAACATGTCAGGACACCGCGTGTGTTCTTAGAATAGTTTCAACTCGCTTGCAAACAATACAGACAGCGTCATCAGGACACCCCCATTTTGATTATTTATGAACATTTCAGGATATTGCTTGTGTTCTTAGAACAGTTTCAACTCACCTGCGAACAATACGGACAGCGTCCTCAGGACACCCCCATTTTGTTTATTTACGAACATTTCAGGATATTGCTTGTGTTCTTAGAAGAGTTTCAACTCGCCTGCGAACAATAAGGACAGCGTCCTCAGGACACCCCATTTTGTTTATTTACGAACATTTCGGAACACTTGATGTGTTCTTAGAACAGTTTCAATCTGCCTATGAACAGCACTGACAGGTCTAGCGTCCACAGGGCACCCCCATTTTGTTTATTTACAAACTTTTCAGGACACCGCATGTGTTACTTTGATTACGGACATCTCGGACACCGAATGTGTTCTTAGAATGGATTGGACTTGTTTTGGAACATTACAGACAGGCATAATGTTCTTAGAACATCTCCATTTTGGTTAATTGCGGATATCCCGGACATATCGTGTGTTCTTAGAAGAGTTTCAACTTGGTAGCGAACAGTAAGGACAGGTATAGTGTTCTTAGGACACCTCCATTTTCGTTTCTTCACGGACATTCCAGACATCCGCGCTGCCCGCGGACATCTGAACTGCTTTTTTAAATAAAAAAAACAAGAAATGAATTAGGACACAATATAATAATTTTACTTTATTATGTATGGATGTTAAATTTATGACAGAGAATGTGAAGCAGAAACTGAGACAAACACAGGAGAACTGGGGGTTTCAAAAGGATTCATATGAGGTGAAGAAGGGATGGAAGTCTCATCAAAATGTTTTGGTTCATGGAGAGGGTTTGGGGATAATTGACTGGGATATGGTGAGGAAGGACAGGTACATGTGGGACAATGGTATCTAGTTTTTTGTTTCAAGTGATCCTCCACAAAGTTTTTTAAATTGTTGAAATTTTCCATAAGTAGGTCCATTTGTTCTTCCATGTGCTGGAGAGTCTTATCCAATATTTCTTTTTGTTTACTATTTTCAATGTTTGTATGGTCTGTACAAAAAAAAATGTATATGTTAAATGTTTATAAAATAATATGTATTAATTGGTTTATATAGTAAAGTGTATACCATTAGGTTCACTATATTCAGACATTTCCTCACGTGGGAAATGCTCCTCTAGCCACTCTAGAGTACTAGACATTTCTGTGAGAAAAAAAAAATAATATCACTTTTTTTGTATCTAATACAGAAAGTTTAGAAATATATGAGTATAATGCAGTACACTTACTAACTTCTGGTAAGGTGTGTTCTTACTGGTCTGTAGATCTGTTGTTGCTCTTAGTTGTGGAGTTTCTGTGAGGTAATCATGTTGGAAGCCTATCTTTCTTCTTTTGGTATATTCCATTTTAGAACATATTGTATTTAAATGAATGGTTAATGTGTTATATATATGGGTTACACTTCTTATTTATTACTACCTATAATGTGTATGTGTGCTGGTTTGTGAATTTGTACAATGTTCATATGTTATAATATAACAATTAAGCATACCCCCCAGACTTTTTGGGTAGTGTTGCTGTTGTCCACATATGTCCGCGGACATTAGAAGAGTTCGCGGACATCAAATTCAGTAGAGGGGGTTCAGTATGTTCCATGTTACATGTACATAAAGTCAGAGATATTATTGTTAAGTTGTGCTACTAAAAACCTATGAAATTCAGTAAAAAAACTTTGTTAAAGGGACGTTATGGTTAAGTTGCGCTACTAAAAACCTATGAAATTCAGTAAAAAAACTTTGTTAAAGGGACGTTATGGTTCCAAGTAAAACCGAAAAACTCCTGAAATTCGCCAGTTATCATAAGCTAAGCAACCATAACTCACGCCACCACGGTGCACTGCTAAGACTAACACAGTGGACATCAAAGATGACATCACAAATGTCATTGATGACATCACTGATGACATCACATGTGCGTTTACATTTCATGAAAAGTCTGTACATGGGATTCTTATTGCAATGTTAAAAGTAGTGTCAAGGATCATTGGAATAAATATCATGAAGTACGTAGTGCATATAGCAATAAATTGATCCAAATAGCATTGTATTATGATTTTGTTTTCAATATACTAAGGTACACATGTCGTAACATAGGCATAGTTTGCAGGAGACATGATGGAGATGCAATATTAATAATCTTGCAATGTTAAATACTAAAATTATAAATGCCTCTTATTAGAGTTTTGCATACTGTGAAATATTTAATAAGTACCTAATAAACATCACTAACTACATTATTGCATTACTGCACACAAAACGCAAACAGACAACTACACATACACATATGAGCACATACAGGGAAAGTGAAGTAACTTAACTGATTATCTTCATGCACAGAAATGATTGCTCTGCTTTAAACTTACTACTTCCCTATGTATAACTATCACATATTGTGACTAGGCCCTAAGGAAAGTAGTGTGCGTGCAATGTGTACAAATATAACCATATCCAGGGAAATTACAGTAATAGAAAAACATCAGAACTATAAGACAGTGTTGATAACCTTACTAATCATCTTCATACATAGAAAGCATTGTTTTCTCCCAAGTCTGTGTTTTCCCCTTTGTATATGTTTCATATGCTTTGAGTGGACCCTAAGTGAGTAACTGTAAGAACATATTTGAAGTATAAGTGTACAAATATAGTACTTTTTGAAATTTTAGCTCCTAAGTGTTACTGGACTAGATAATTCAGTAAAGGAAAAAAGAGAGATCCAACGTGATGTCATCAGTGATGTCATCAATGACATTTGTGATGTCATCTTTGATGTCCTGGGTGTCTTAGCAGTGCACCGTGGTGGCGTGAGCTATGGTTGCTTAGCTTACCATAACTGGCGAATTTCAGGTTTTTTTTCGGTTTTATATATATCTATATATATATCTATATATATATATATATATATATATATATATATATATATATATATATATATATATATATATATATATTACTTGTTGTCAACACACACCATGGGCCTCATTATAAGTGTGCCGGTCCAGAAACAATGGCGCCGATTGTTTCCAGAACAGTACACTATGGGCCTCATTATGAGTTTGGCAGTAGCCAAGGAGCTATTAGCTATTAGCTCCATGGCTGCCGCCAAACTGGGCTCCTTTACCAGGTTTCCAGAATAAGGAATTACCGGGCCATTCTGAGTTCGGAGGGCCCGGTAATTCCTCCCTCTGGGAACCCGGGCCCGGACCTTCCCCATTCCCATCTGAGCCCCCATAGGGCTCAATGGGAATGGGAGAGGGAGCTAACAACAGGCCGATTACGACTGGCCCGTTGTTAGTTCCCTCTTCCCCTCGCGGGACCTGATAATGACGCCTGGTTTTACCAGGCGTCCTTACCGGGTACCGCAAAGGGACCTCGTAATTTTGCAGGATGGGTTTGACGGGTCCACCTCCATTAGCAGAGCCTGTTAATCCGTTCCGCGAAACTTATAATGATGCCGTATGTGTTTTGCCTGCTGGAGTTGCTGTGCCCACGGGGTCTGACCCTGCCAGGCACAACAGCCACAGTCGGCAAGCTGTCACAGAAGCACCGGCACCGTTAACAATGGTGCTGGTGTTTCCGTGGTCCACATTCAGATAAAGGACCATAGAACTCTATGGGAATGGGGATTTACAATTTGCCAGCGCCTGACTTCCCGCACAGCCAGGGTTGATAGCGGGAAGTCGGGCGCTGGAAAATCATTGCTGGTCTGGCAACAACCTGCGGTATCACCGGCATGCTTACCGCAGGACCCGTAATGAGGCCCCATGTCTATTCCCTGACATCTTTATGTTAGCATGGGTACATTTTTCTCATGTCTTGATTCAAACTGCAAATGCCCATGCAAAGTCATTTTTGTGTCAGTGTTTGAAAATCCTATTTTCCAGTTGAAAGGAGCCTATGCATTTCTTTTGCCACTGTGAATAAAAATGCTGCTTTTCCTTTTGTAATGACACATAGGCCTTTCACACATGGAACGTCTTTGAATTACTTGCTGAAACCTCACAATCTGCCTTAATAGGCCAATTTTAAGTGTGAATGTTTGGTTATAAATGCGAGGATGTCATATTTTAGTGGGCCCTTCAGTTCCGTTGGTTTGGGGCCTCTGATAACACCCCACATTCCTCCTAATCAGGGAGAAATCACAAATGATTTGTGTTCATCATGTAATGATGAACACAAATCATTACCACCTTTGAGTCGGCCTTAGTGATGGTTGACTGTGGAGACTGTCTGAGTTCCTTCTTAAACCCACTGAATCTTCTCCATGAAGGAAGATGATACCTAGGTCATCCTCCAATTCGGAGGCAATTTGGCACTCTTGATCAGTACAAAAGCTGCATGGAGATGGTTGTTCAATGGATGAATCAAAATCATCTGAAATGTAATCCATCTAAGATGAAGCTCCCGCATTGTGGGCCCCAGAGTCTGCCCACCTATTTTACAGATTTGAACTAATCAAAATTTAGTGACCTAGGCCCTCAGTCCTCATTGGAATGCAATATCTGTGGGTGGATTCTTCTTTTTCATTTCACAGCACATTAGAGAGGTGACTGTGTCTATTTTTTATTCCATTTCAAATCACTGAACCAATTTCTAGATTACTTGTGTTACCTCATACAATACCGTTAGTAAATACTTTTGAGTGTTGTCAATTGAACTTTTGCAAAGCATTGCATTTCATTTAGGGCATCTAACATCAGCATTGCATAATATTTACATCATTCATGAGGCTGCAGTTAGAGTTCTCCTTAAATCGGGTTACAGAAAACATATTTCATCATTCACTACCTGTTAATCTGAGTTAATTTCAAGGCTCTCTGTATAAGTACTTCAAACCCTTTGCCACCTGAAACCTATTGTCCATTGTGACAGATTTCAATTCTACAAATATTCAAAGGCTATTAGATCAGCTACTTGTAAAGACTGTAGGGGGGTTTCTGTACTCCTGCCCTCTATATGGCAGAGTAGAAACACAGAGCACCCCAGCCAAGATTCTCTATGCTGTTGTCACGCACCTCCCCACCTGGCGCTTATGGAGGTCATGGCGATTGCACCGCCGGTAATCTCTACTTTTTGTCCGTATTTGTTTCTTGTCCTTTTTTGTGTTCACAGTTTCTATCCTTCTTCGGTTTGGGTATTGCTCTTTGTTTCTACTTTAGTCCGTTTTCTATGTTCACTGGTTTCGGTCTCCTTTCGGTAGCGGGCTAGCCTATTCTCTCTGGTCCTTCCTCTGTGTTCACTGTGCCTTTAAGGTCCCGTCACTTTCTGCCTTCCTTGCGTTGCAACCCTATCGCTTTGCGTCCTTTCGGGTTTACACGCTAGTGCTCTTTTTGGCTTTCGTGCCTCTGCCTACTCCCCGGTCTTTCGTTACCAGTCAGCTTCTCTCCTACCTTTCCTTTTCTCTCTCTGCTCCTCATTTTTTCTCTCTCCTGTTCCGATCTTGTGGCCCGCCCTCTCCTTCTCGCCTTCTCCTTGTTTTCCGGCTATTTCTGCGGTCCAGCTCTAACCCTCCAGTCCCTCTCTCTTTGTTTTCTTCCGTCCTGTTCTTGGCTCCCACCTCCCTGGGGTTCTGCTTACCTTTGGAGTCGGTTGCTTACCTTCCCTTTATTTTTTCTCCGCATTCCCAGTATACAAAGAGGTGTTTTGCCTTCATTCATACTTACCTACTACTCAGCGCTGGATCCTCCTCTTGCTTTGGACGTGCTCCGTACTCTCTGGACACTGTCTACTTTCGTTTTGGAGAATTTACCTCATTCCTGTTCAAGCAGATTCCAGCAACAACTGCAACTGAGTTCTTGGAGGAAGGAACGTCCAGAAGCATCCTAGAGAGTTTTTTTTAGCCTTGGTTTTTTCCTCTCATTGGCTCCCTCTGAAGGGGGTCCTTTGTCTGCCTGGTATATTAAGGCAGCAGAGTGGCTTCCATCTGGGGAAGGCCATATCTCTTCAAAAAAAGGCTAAAGACCGCAAGAAGAAGAGGCACCTGCACTATTCTTCTTCTGACGACACAGGTGAGGAGGAGGGGGAATTCATGCTAAGTGACGATCAGGAAGAAATAGACAGGATTGAACTAAGTTTTGACAGCGGTAGAAATGGACGAGCAATCAAGGCTTAAGCTCTCAGGAGGTGATGCAGGCTGCTTATTAAGTACGGTGTAGTCCACAAGCCCCCACAAAGGAATGTCCACCCACTATGTTATGTGATAACACAGTTCTTTACATAAATAGGGTTCAGGATATATACATACACAGTAACACACTTTGTGATCAGACAGTACTAATATGCTAAATATTTACAATAACTATGTGGTACAACAGTTGACTCTTGACTCCTTTAAAATGCACCAACTGCTGAAAGTTGTAATAACATACAAGTCTAATAGCAATGTGAACCAACACCAGACATGGGAGGAAAAAAAAATGGGGTAGACAAATGGCAGAATACTTGGTCCTTACCAAATACACAATTCTGTGTGAGGATCCCCCCACCTGAGCAACCTGCAAATAAAGTATATTAACAAGCCCAGTCCATATATTGTTTAGAAGAATCTTGTTTCCTTCTAAAAATGTTCTACTACCCCAATGTACCTGGTTTAGCAGAGTTCTTCGATGGGTCATCGACGGATCCTTCTTTAGTGAACTCCCTTTAAGGCAGGTGCCATAGATCTTCGAGATTCCTCAAGGAAAAGGTGAACAGTGTTGTTGAGGCAGCAGCTTTGGTCCTTGCAGTGCTCGTCAACGATCGGTCGTGGATGTCCTGCAAAGATGAGGCATGCCGTGCACCTCGATTATGAGAGTTTGTTGCTGCAAAGCAGATCAACGAAGACCACAGGCCCAGCAAGGGCGTCAGGTCATCAGCATTTGGCGTCAGTGATCAGGACTCGACCACGGCTGGCTTTTGGATCTTCATCAGTTTCTTTGTGGACTTTGCGTGGGGGAAAACCCACCAGCAGATTCTCCTCGGTTCATCCACGACCTTGACTTTCTCTGGCGGGACTAACCGGTCAAGGTGATGGGCAAGGGATTCCTTGATTTAAAAGTTTCTGAGGCAATGGAGAGTTTCTGCTCTGGTCGACGAAGTTACAGCGGTACTCTGAACCTCGGTTGACGGTGATGGTCGTTGACGGCCTTGACTTCCTGGTGCTTCATTTCAGATTCCTCGGTGGTCCACATCTCCGGTCTGCAGCATTTTGATAACTGATTTCCAGGGAGCCTTGGTGAAGGTTAACTGGTGCACAATGTTGTCTCATAGCTCGGGAAGAGGTCTCCTAGCCAGGTCCTCTCTTGGATCAGTCCACAAAGGCACGGCAGCTTTCAGATTGCGTTGAAGGAAAGCAGGAGCAATTCTTCTTCTTCTGGCTCGGCTTCGAGAGTAAGCATCAAGTTTTGACTTCAGCTTCTGAACAATTCTGGTAAGTGAGAGGTCCCCAGATATACTGTTCTGTCTCTCTTTCACACTGCTGAGCCAGGCTCAAGCAGCCAATCATTCTGAAGGGCATTCAGCAGACATGCAGTCAATCAGGCTCATAGTGCATTCAAGCCATTCTTCTCCATCCAGGCACTCACAATATGGAATGTGTATTGGGACACTCACCCAGCCAGATTCATTACTCCACATGGAATCCATACCAGTTTCAGGCAGGGCTGTCTCATTCATTGTGTCACACACTAGAAACCAGACACTGATAACATCAAATGTATATTGGTCACACACTCCATTCACCCAAGTCCGACCGCTAGGGTTTACTCACAACATACAGTGATTGGGAAGGCTCCTGCCAGTCTGGCCGGGACTTCCCCACAATACCATATATGGAACTTCCACCCAACAGCCAGTCAGGGGAAGGGATAGAGTCAGGGGTTCCCAGGACTTTGGGAAAACAAGGTAATAGGGAATATTTTAAAGCCTGGAGAAAGCAGGACATTCCATGTTGGCGTCTTGCAAAAAATGCATATTACATTTGAGTCAAGTAAATACAAAAATAAAAAATAGAAAGCAAGAGGCCACAGGCTCCATCATGTCTCCAATCCAGAATCAACTGATTCCAATGGCATGGTCTGTGTATCCCAAAATGGAGGATACGCAGAGCACCTGCAAATTCAACATGGAGCTGCCACCAGCCCATACCCTGCTCTGTAGGGCACACACAGGTGCCCACAAACTTACACTATGGGTGCAGGGTTATACCCCCGCCCATGGGTGCCATAAGAGTATCCAAAGTGTCTGTTCACCACAACCAAAAAGAGGAAGAGCTGCACTGCCAGGAGTCCCACATGGACTCATGTGCAGAAAACAACACAGAACACACATGATAAAACAGTACAGGACAAGAACATGGAGGCTCTGTCCCTCCAATGCATTTCCAGCATCACACTACTAAGGACAAGGTAATTGGCCGTCACTTTCACTGGGCAAGGTTGGAGTAGGGAAGAAACTTTGAGGTACAAGCTGATTGATTGGGGAACACTCTACCAGTGTTACTGTTCTGGTAGGACCCACCGCCCTCCCTAGGGTCTTGATATCTCTCTGGATATGGGAAGGCATTCTGAGAACCAAGTATGGAAGCAGGCAAAATAACTGGCTGAATCTTCAAATACATTTTTATTTATCCGAAGTACAGCAGGGTAAGATACAGATACATTCCCATCAAGACTCCAAACGATCTCCAAAAAGCTATACATTTAGCCACCTTATATATGCTATTCAATTGGCTCAGGTCCCTATTTATGATGCAGTTTACTTTCATTGGGTTAGGCACTCCAAGACAAGCTCCTTCCCCTTGGGTTGGTTGACTGAAATGTCACTCATCAAACATCTATGTCATACCTATACATGTAACTGATTAAAATTGTGTGTGATACGCTCAACGTTAACAGTAAATCCTTTCAAGTATCAGGAGAGAAAATTACTGACGTCAATCCTGAGATATTTTTAGCAAACAGCATCATCTCTCTGTCACAGAAGCCTAAGTATTGGGATCAGCTATGTGCCTCCTGTGAACTCAGCAAGTGTTGCTAGTTTAACCAGATGTCTGTACTCTTGTTATCTTCCCTTGATTCATACATGGCTCCCTCGGCCCTTCACTGTCAAGATTACAGATGAGAAGTCCAGACATTGGGCCTCATTACGACCCAGGCGGTAATCTTCCGTCATTACCGCCATGACGTAATGAGCGTTTACGCCGTGGGCCGATGGCGTAAAGAGCGCCACATTACGACCCATCGCGCACGAGCATTACGCCATGGCGGTAATGCAATTAACGCCATGGCGGAAAAGGCCCCTACCGGCATCGTAAAGCGAGCAAGGTGCACTTCCGCCACCGTAAGTAGCGGCCACCGTAATTTGCGGTGGCCGTAAAAAGCAGAACCGGAAATAGCGTCATCGCGCTGGACCGGGAACCAGCACGTCGGCCATCTTTAAAAACACAATCCATTGCCATCCTACCGAACAACACCAGATCCAACCCTGACACCTGTCTCAACCAATCACCCACCCATCCAACTACCCAAAAATGCCTAAAGCTGTTAAGAAGGCATGTGACCGCCAGCGGCAGGAAAGATTCAGCCGGGAGGAACTCTGCATGCTTGCGGAGACCCTGCAAGACAACGCAGCTGTCGTTTTCTCCCCGGAAATGACCAGGACAGCGATAGGGAAAAAGAAGGCCATCTGGGCCCTGGTGGCCGAGCGCGTCAGCGTGGTGGGGACCGTACCCCGCACGCCACAGCAGTGCAGGAAGCGCTGGGACGACCTTCGCATACGGGTCAGAGCCGTCATCTCTGCGAACCGCAACCTTGCCCTGGGTACCGGTGGAGGGTCGGAATCCCCACTAAAACTCCAACCGTGGGAGGAGATTTGTGCAACCACGATTGGCATGGAAGCCATTGAAGGCGTCGGAGGGATTGAAAGGGGAGCTCCGACATCAGGCGATGAAGGTAGGTGCCTCAAACAAGACATGCCATAGTCACTGCAGTCCATTCATGTGTAGCACAAGGTTGCCCTAGAGTATAAATGCAACACATTTCCACACTGCCCATAGCCACATGCGAGCACCACCCTGTATACAATGCTGGCACCTGCATACCTGCATCCACATTCCACACTAAAAGGAGACAACCTGCATGGCCCTGCCTGAAATCTGCCTCATCTACTGACCAGAATAATGTCTATCATTGTCATTCCAAAGTCCGCAGACCCATCAATAACGCCCTCCCTCCTTTGCTCCACCACAGGCACAGATTCACACCCCGAGGACCAGGACACCCCTGCGACGAAGAGAGCCAAGAAGGCCAATAATACCGTCCCCGCACCCTCAACCTCAGCTGCAGTGAGGCAGACCCCACAACAAGCAGGACCCACTGCAAGCATACCAGATGTCCCACCGGCAAGCACCCCTGTAGTCAGCAGGCCAGCAGCAGCTGCTCCACCTCTACCAACATTGCCTGCCGCAGAAGGCACCGGGTCAGCGGCCAGCAGCAACATGGGTGAGACAGCTGCAATAGCTGCATGTTCAGACTCAGACATTGAGGAGCACGAAGTCAGAAGCCCCACTGACCTACTACATTCCCCCTGTTTGTCAGACGCCAGCCCCCATGAGGATCACACACAGGGGCACACAGAGGTAGAGAAGTGGCCTTCTACCCCATGCCCAGTCCTCAGTCCACAGGAGGGGAGCAGCCCCTCCATCACACCACCAGCACTGGCCATGGGCCAGCAGGGGCAGCAGTCCCTCGAGGACATCACAGAACGGCAGCAACAACTGTCCACAATGCTGGCTGAGCATGCCGCGGAATGTGTGGGGGCTAGGGCAACCATTGAACAGGCCACGGAGACCCTAAGGGCCGAAGTAGCGCAGAGCACTGCCACCCTGAGGGATGCCATGCAGGCCATGTCCAGTGACATCTGTGCTGAACTTGCCGGCTTGCGTCGTGCACTCACTGAGCTCACCGACACCCTACAGGACGTGCATGCACAGGGGCAGGCAGGGACATCCTCCACTGCCAGTTCTGCACAGAGCAGCCCCGTCCGACGTTCCGGACGTAACCTGCGCTCCACAGCCAGGGGTGCCCCGGCGGCCGGGAGAGGGGGCTTGTAACAGCCTGTGGCCACTGTCACAGGCATCTGTTGACACCTACATGGGGTGTGTTGGGGTGTGCAGGGGGGAGGGGGGAGGGGGTGTGTTGGTGTGTGCAGGGGGGAGGGGGTGTGTTGGGGTGTGCAGGGGGGAGCGGGAGGGGGTGTGTTGGGGTGTGCAGGGGGAGGGGGGAGGGGGTGTGTTGGGGTGTGCAGGGGGGAGGAGGGAGGGGGTGTGTTGGGGTGTGCAGGGGGGAGGGGGAAGGGGGTGTATCATGACGTTTCATAGTTTAAATACACTTTTTTCTTTCCCAAAATGAAATGTGTGGACATTTTCATTGCGTATGTGTGCTTTATTGGTGTACAGTCCACAGTGTGCATGTCCCAGAGATACACAGTGCCCCAAGTGCAGTCTCCATGTGATTCACACCAGCCGTGTGTGCTAGAAGCAGTGGTCGATGATACTTTGGCACATTGCACGCCCCTCCTGTGCGTCGCCTCCTCCATGGGGTGCCGCCCCATCTGCACCCTCCTCATCCTCATCGTCAGGTGGTTGCAGTTCTGCGTCATGGGGCAGGGGCACATTCCGTCTGACGCACATATTGTGTAGCATGACACATGCCATGACGATCTTTGCCACCTTCTCATGGTGGTACAGGAGTGCCCCACCAGACCTGCTGAGGCTTCGGAACCGTGCCTTCAATAGGCCGAATGTCTGCTCTATGACCACACGAGTACGTGTATGTGCACGGTTGAAGTCCTCCTCGTGCTGGTTCTGCGGGTTCCGGACTGGTGTAAGGAGCCACCTCTTCAGGGGATAGCCTGCATCACCTGTATGTAGGCGAGAATGTATGTGTCAGTCATGTCGTCTGATAAAGAACATGATGTGCCACCATGGCTTGCATCCAACTGTTACTTTGGCTCACTTCTACATGCACTAATTGATTCACACAATGCAACCAGTATATGCTCATGGCTCCCATGGCCTGTTTTGCATGCCATCACCCAATGTATGCAGAGGGGTTGAGTGCATTGTGAGTGCCCATCCTCTGTGTCTGTTCTCTGTGTTACTCACAGCCAGGTGGAGTATGCATCATTCCCCCCCCTTTCAGCCAGGTGGAGAATGCATCACCCCCCCCCTTTCAGCCAGGTGGAGTATGCATCATCCCCCCCCGTTCAGCCAGGTGGAGTATGCATCATCCCCCCCCCTATCAGCCAGGTGGAGTTTGCATCATCCCCCCCCCTTTCAGCCAGGTGGAGTATGCATCGGTACGTCATTCACCTGCCCACTTCCATGACATTTGACTCACCGAGTAGCCAGGGTCTTGGGCCTGCATGTCACTCCATGTAGCGTGGTATTGTGGAGTTCCTCAGGACCATAGAATCATGGGTTCATCCGGGGAATCGGGCACAACAATGTGTGATGATCTTGTTGGAGTCACAGACCATTTGCACGTTGATTGAGTGGAACTGTTTCCGGTTGCGGTACTGTACCTCCATGGCACGTGGAACCACCAATTCCACATGGGTGCAGTCGATGGCACCAATGCAACCGGGTATGCCGGCTAGTGCATGGAAACCCACTTTGGTGTTTGCAATGTCCTGGGCAGTCCGTGGTGTTGAGATGTGGTGGTCTGTGTGCTTGAGGAGGGCATCGAGAACTTGGATGAGTGTTCGTGAGAATAATGGTTGTGAAATGCCATGCAAGTGCCCCACTGTGTGCTGGTAGGTGGCTGTGGCCAGGAAGTGGAGTACAGACACTACCTTCAGTAGGGGGGGGATGGCGGTTGGAGTTTCTATCATGCTGACGATGTCGTTGTGTATCATGTCTACGATGGCGGTGATGGTGTCCCGGTCCAAACGGTACAGGGTGTAGGTCTGCTCAGCAGTGAGGCGAATGGATTGGCTCTGATGCGTGGGATTGGGGGCTGCCTGCGTGGTGGCACTGGCTGTGCTGGTGGGGCTTGCTGGGCCTGCCTTGCCCTCCTTCTCCTCCTGCGTCTCCTCTGTGCTGCCTGTTGTTGTTGTTGCTGTTGTAGCACATGCATTGCTATCAGGTCCTCCAGCCCCAACATTGCTAGTCGTATTGGTATCATTGTGGAGTGTGACTGGGTGTGGGAAGGGGTGGGGTGTTCTCTTTTTGTACTTCCTGAGTCTGTATTGCCTTCACCTGTGCTGTTTCTGTGCACCTGTGACAGCTGCATTCACTTTACATGGCCCTTTACGGTTGGTTCGCGATGGCGTAATTAGCACCATGGCGGTAAGGTACTTAACGGGCTGGGTGATGGCGTTAGGTGCATGTCCGCTTGGGTCGGCATTTGCGTACCTTTCCGCCATGGCGCTAAGTACGGTGTGGCCGGTCGCGTGCGCGCACTCTTAGCGCAGTTAGCGGCAGCGTTAACTACGATGCCGCTAATGGCATCGTAGTTAACGGTCTCGGGTCATGATCGGACCTGGCGGAAAACGATGGCGGTAACCATTTACCGCCATCGTTTTTCACTTAGCGCCAGGGTCGTAATGAGGCCCATTATGTCCTTAGCTACTGAACTCTTACTGAACTGCCATGAGGTAATTATATAATTATTTCTGCCATTGCTTGCAAATGTCCACCATTTTGTATCTTGCACCCATTTTAGATTTGTCTGACTTGTCTTAACAAAAATGGCCGACTACATTACGAAATGCCTGACCTACCTATTTTTACTCAAAACTTGATACCTACTCAGTTTCTAATCTAGATATTTCATAACTACTTAACTTATTCTCTACTGTGCACAACAATCTCACTCCACAAATAGATTGCCTTTAAAGAGCTTTTCTGAAAGGCACTATATTTCTGATTTTCACAGTGTTAAAGTCATTGATCAAACCAATAAGTTATCTACACTTTGTTTGAGGGTGTGGGGCCTATATCCTATACATTCAGTTTGAAGGGAAGGGGGCACTTGACCCTGTACACTCCCGCCTCTGTATTGTATTTAGTCATCTACTCAATACATACCACTACACCCATGTCCACCCTCCTCAATTTTCAGTGTACCTACACATCTCTGTCCTACACACCCTTTTCTGTAAAACAATATATTTCAATCTAAGAGGTATCCTAAAAACTTTTCTACAACGTCAGTACTAACACATTATACTCTCCTAGACTAAACATGTATGTGTCCCTAAAGAATACTTTTGGTTACTTTTATCTGTGTGCCACTTCCATTACCCAGTTGACTTTACACTAACTGTATGCCTCAGATCATTTTACAGCCACTATGAGGATTTGAGAGAGGGTCTCTCTTCGAGGTAACCCACCAGCCCGTTTCTTTACACAGTATGTGGATCATACTCTTCATTCTTTCTGCCACTCCCATTTCACAACATTTCCTGGATCCCCATTGTTTTCCCCAATTGTATTTTTACAGGTGTCTTTTCTTTTGCTTCTTTATTCAATGTTTGTCGTTAAATCTTCCATCCAACCCAGCTTGGCTTGGACCCCATAGATCGTCTGTGTCTGGTTTGTTTTGTCCTTCTTAGGCTGCCTCACAGATAATGTCTGGGCATTTCAATGCATAGGCCACTTGGTCCATTTGATTTTGCATTTTTAATGTCTTTTTCATGACAGTATGAACATGGGGGCATTCGGGATATGGTAGTTTTTTCACAGAAAGTTTGATTGCTGTCAAGACTGCATAGCGGAAACATTTGTACATGGGCATCGGGTTAGGTCCCTTGACCCGTCTCTCTGCTAATAGGCTTGTGTGCTGCCAATTTTCTGAGTTATAAAGGTCCCTCGTTGTCCACTTGTAATAGAAATCTGAATGAGTTTCCTTTGAAAAAATAAGTATGTCTATTACCAATATTTTTCCTTTCAACCCTTTCAACCCAACACTTAAATCATCTACCTATATGTGTTCTTCAGACACTCCTGCCGCCTAACCAAACTTCATTATATCACTTTTTGAACATTCCTGCCTCCTTGAAAGACTTAAAAAATTATTTTGGTTCTTTATATACCAAAGCTACTAATCCTCTCCCTATTTTATACACACTAACTTTTCTCTTACTGTATGCTGTCCGATTGCTGGGGCCTAGTTTGTTTACAATAAACATATCCAGCTGCGTCTAGTTTTTAGGCAATAAATACATTTGCCTGTCTTATTTCTGCCCTAATGTCTTATGGGCTTCTTTTTACAAAAAATATTTGTACCTTCAGAGAACTTTTCAATTCCCCTCTACATCGACATTGTCAGATGTAAAGGTGCTAAAAATAATAAAAGACAAACAAACACATTTTGTTGTCGTCTTCTCCATTTTTCAGCACATCCATAATAGAAGAGGACATCACTGGCAGGGATCCCTGTTGTCTGTAGAAAATTGAAATAGAGACAAAAGTCATTCAAGAACTGGCAAGACGGTCACGTTCCTGCCTAACTCAAATTCTTCCTCCTTGCTGCTGACAAGAAAAATGTTTACTAGACTTGTTTCTGGCTTTTTTCAGCCCATTCAACCTATAAGCTTTCCCTAGCTCATTGGTTCACAAAATAATCGCACCTCTCATCAACCCTGTA
Source organism: Ambystoma mexicanum (assembly GCF_040938575.1). Lineage (NCBI taxonomy): Eukaryota > Metazoa > Chordata > Amphibia > Caudata > Ambystomatidae > Ambystoma > Ambystoma mexicanum. The sequence continues at coordinate 363,357,279 of NC_090934.1, forward strand.
TAATGCTAGGGATGATACTTAGGGGGTAATTCATAGTGGTGAACACGGCTGGTGCACAGTGTGCACGTGCAACAGTCAGCGCCAGCCGGGTGCACCAAAACCCATTTCAGCGCACATCGTATTCATGGATTTCAACATCCATAACCAGCCGTGGCACAGAGTGGCGCAGCGACCCTGCAGCAGCGCCAATTACACCCCCAACCCCGCCCTGTGCACCATGAACAGCGCACAAATCCATTTACATAGTGCACAGACCAGTGGACCAGCATATGGCCCCTCTACCACAGAAAGACGTGTAAAACTCCCTGCGCACCCCTCAGAATACACGTACCCCTCTCGCGCTAGCGAAATCACGTGTAAAACTCCCTGCGCACCCTTCAGAATACACGTACCCCTCTCGCGGTAGCGAAATCGCATGTAAAACTCCCCGTGCACCCCCAGAATACATGAACCCCTCTCACGCTAGCAAAATCGCATGTTAAACTCCCCGTGCACCCCTCCGAATACACAAACCCCTCTCGTGCTAGCAAAATCGCGTGTTAAACTCCCCGTGCACCCTTCAGTACACACATATGTGTATTCTGAGGGGTGCGGGGAGTTTTACACACAATTTCGCTTGGCAAGCGGGGTACGTGCATTCCTGGGGTGCACCGTGAGTACCACACGTGAATTGGAAGTGTGGGTCCTCCCAGGTGTGCCCTCTCCCCCCTCCCCAGGCCCTGCAGGCAGCCCACACCACAGGGGACTACCCTCCACCCCTGGCCATGCCCCGCAGACAGCCCATCCACCCTGGCCATGGCCCGCAGGCAGCCCACACCACAGGGGACTACCCTGCACCCCTGGCCATGCTCCGCAGGCAGCCCATCCACCCTGGCCATGCCCCACAGGCAGCCCATACACCCTGGCCATGGCCCACAGGCAGCCCACACCACAGGGGATTACCCTGCACCCCCTGGCCATGCCTCGCAGGCAGCGAATACACCCTGGGCATGCCCCGCATCCAGCACACATGGCACCATGCACTAGTGAGCCCTGACTCATGTCCCCCTGCACTCCCACCCAGCATTGACGGGCATCTGCCAGCAGGCCCCGACTCATGTCCCCCAGCACCCCCACCCGCCAGCATTGACAGGCACCTGCCAGCAGGCCCTGACTCATGTCCCCCTGCACCCCCACCCCCCCCAGCATTGACAGGCACCTGCCAGCAGACCCAGGCTCATGTCCCCCTGACCCCCTACCCACCTAGCATTGACGGGCACATGCCAGCAGGCCCCGACTCATGTCCCCCTGCCCCCCACCCACCCAGCATTGACGGGAACCTGTCAGCAGGCCCCCACTCATGTCCCCCTGCACCCCCACCCCCCAGCATTGACGGGCACCTGCCAGCAGGCCTGACTCATGTCCCCCTGCACTCCCACACCCCCAGTATTGACGGGCACCTCCCAGCAGGCCGATTCAAGTCCCCCCAACACGTCATCAAAATCCACAATCATGGGCCTTATGGCCACCCAAATCACACCCCACGCCACCCCTGTCCAAACACCCAACCAAGTATTCCATCCACCCCACATATAAATGCCCATTACATGATACAACCCAAATGGCAAGTATGCACATCAACACATGTCCGTCACACACACACAATGAGTGCAAGTGAATGAGAAAACCCACGTCGTGACATTCATAAAACCAATGAGAGAATACCACACATTGAAGTATGAAAAAAAATGTATTGAACACAAAATCAAGTGGATTAAATCAAATCACACAATAATGAAAATAATAAAGAAAATGCAGCATGTTCCAAAAAAATGAAATAAAAAATGTGAAAGCAGAATTCAAATAAATGCAAATGAAAATGGGTCCAAAATGTCCGTCCAGCAAACCAAATCTAATGAAAAAAAATAAGAATAATCGATTGCTCCATGGTGAACAAAAAAAAGAATGATGAGAAATACAGTCTTCAACTATATACAAAGAACAAATCCAGGGTCCATAAGCCCAACTATTGAAAGGAAACCTACAAAAAACCCTACCTAATAAAGAACTATCTACAAAAAGGTGGGGCATAGTCCAAGCGCCCCAAATGAAAGAAAAACATAAATGAAACCTAACACTAATTAACTATATACAATGGCGGCGGGCAAGTCCTACGGCTCACTAGTTGATTTCCTGGGCCAGGGCATCATCGAACTCCTGTTCAACGTCCTGGAGGCGGGCCTGTTCCCTGGACCCGAGGTCTTGCAGGGATAACGCCATGTCCACCTCCAACTCCCTGCAAATTCCCTCGAGGCACTCAGCCTGCCTCAGCACCCTGCGCATGGAGTTCTCCGCCCTGACCATAGTGAGCTGTGCCTCCTCCGCCCGCCGCTGCTCCGCATCTATCCACTGGCCCAACCACTGCCAAACGGAAGACACTCCCATTCCAGGGTCCTCCTGCCCTCCAGCCGATGCCTGCCCCTCTGATGTTGATGGCCCCGAGTCATGATGCCTCCCACGTTGAGCCTGCCACTGCCTCCGACGCAACTGCCTCTGCCAGCACAACGGCATCCAGGCTGATGGAATCCACTGGCGCTGTCGTGCACATGCCCTGCATGATGATGCCAGCACATCCTCCATCTGCTGGGGTCCAGTTGCTGGGGTGTCCACCCCTGCTGGACCTCTGACTCCCGACTGTGGCAGGGATGGGATCTCTACTGAGATGGCTGCATTGGTCGGGGCAGGTCCATAGGGTGCCCTGGTGGCATCTGGCCCGGAAGACGGCATGGAGAAAGACTGGCGCATAGTCTCCACAGAGGAGGAGAGTGCCGCCAGAGTGCCTGACACATGTACGAAACCCCCGACCAAGGCCCCTCCCAACTGGCCCACATTGGCACGCAGCTCTTTATGATGACATGCGTGCTCCCCCTTGGAAGCACACACGTCATCACGAATGTCACACGTGCACAACGCGACACCAATCAGGACTGTCTCCATACGGTCACGGGTCCCCTCATCCGCAGGTAGAGGAGTGTCAGATGACGTGGACCTCCCCCCTACCTGCGGATGGGCCTGGGATTGATTGATTGATTGATTGATATTTTATTTCTATCACGCTCGTAGACAAGTGTTTCAGAGCGCAACAAGGCAAGGGAGGGGATCAGGGGAGAACAAAACAGCGATCTTACTAGGCCCAGTGACATTGAGAATGCGCAAGTGCATGGGAGAGGGGGGAGGGGAAAAGTACATGGAAGGGGGGAGAGGTGGAAAGTGCAAAACAGAGGAGAAACAGATAAATAACAATAAATAAATAATAAAGGCAACAAACAGTGGTAATGCAGCCAGCAATTTGCAAGTGCTAGGTTAAAGGCAGCAGACAGGGTAGGTCCGATAAGTGCAGGAAGAAAAAGGGGGGGCTGTATGGGTACAGATACAGACCCCAGTGCAAGGGGTGGCCCGGAGGCAGTGCGGGAGGGTGACAGGATGAGCAGGTACCTGGGCCCAAAAGACAGAGGGTGGACAGGTGTACAGTGCCAAGAGAGAACAGGTCAGCAGGGGAGAGGGGGAGCGAAGGCAGAAGAAAAGAGAAAGGTCTTGAGGTGCTTCCGGAACCGGAGATGGTTCTCCTCAAGTTTTAGAGTGGCAGGAAGGCTGTTCCGGAGGGAGGTCCCAGCCGAAGACAGAGATCTACCCCCAGCTCGTTCCTTGAAAAACGACTGACCCTGAGTGAGCTGGAGGTAGAGGAGCGAAGAGCTCGAGAGGGGAGGTATTTGCCGAGGGATAGCTGAAGGTATTTTGGACCCAGGCCCCAGAAAGCCTTGTGGACAATGCAGAGGGTTTTGAATTTAATCCTTGCATCCACTGGGAGCCAGTGAAGAGATTTCAGAGCTGGAGAGATATGATCCCAGGGCTTGAGGCTAAGGACAAGTCTTGCAGTCCTGTTCTGGATTAGTTGCAGAGGGCAGAGAGTAGAGGCAGGTAGATTTAGAAAGAGGCTGTTACAATAGTCCAAGCTAGAGAGAACCAGAGCTTGAGATTCCATGAGCTTCTGGGGGAAGGAGAGGAAAGGCAGAGTACCTCTGAGGAGGTGCAGTCGGAAATTTGACTTGGGGCATCCCTGCTGGTGCATGGTGGTGCAGTCACAGTGTCAGGGACAGTGACATGCACAGGCCCCTCCACAGCGACCTGTGCTGCCTCCTTCCCCTGCCCCTGGACTGCACCACTTGCACCAGTGGTACCACCCCCACCAGACCCCATGTGCGGCTCAGTAGTGGCCTCCTCCTCCTCTGTGCAAACCACCAACCTGGATGGCTCCACACTGTCTTCCGCCATTGCAAGCCCCTGCGGGGGCTCACCCACCCCTTCCGCTGCAGCCGTAGTGGCAGACGCGGCACCAGTCCCCTCGCTCCCTGATGATGGTAATTCCTGGGTGGGTGACTGGGCATTGCGTCGCAGGCCGGTGGAGACATCCCCGCCGCTTTGCTCCACAGCGCCATCTCCGCCCTCTTCTTCACTCGCCGCTGTGTAGAGGGAGACATAGAACACAAGCATCAGGGAACTGTACAATAGTCCCCTAGACAGGAAGGAATAGCACATGAGTGGCACTGTCAAACGTAACTTCCATCATGTCCCTCCACAACACATGGGTCATTGCAGGCAACACACATGCAGAAACAGGCAGTGGAGACAAGGATGACTATGCTGCATCAGTGAATCAGAACATTGTCACAGACATGTGTCATGCATCCATGGCGTTTACAAGTCACACACACACTACTCAGACACATAGACATGTAACCATACATGTCCTTGACAGCAGCACCCATCTCTCACACTCCATCCATGTCCAACAACAGAGACAGGCATGCATTCATGTGTGCATTCCGCATGTTGCTCCGCATGTTGCATTGTAACACATGCACCATCCATGTGGTTCACGCATGTCTGGTCTCACATGCAGCACCATGATGTCCCTGCACACACACATCCATACATGGCCTATGTCACACATACAGGCAAGTAGCTGACTACCAGCACACTGCAACATGCACTGTTTCACACAGCAATGCATGGCCACTTACCGTTCGACTCCAGACGGGCATGCATCCTGAGGATCTGGTGGCGAAGCACTGGGCGAATGTGCTCCAGGACCCTCATCTGCTGGTTGGTAAACTGGCCCCGGTCCTGGACTTGTAATCCTCCCAGCGCTTCTGGACGTGTTTCATGTCGCAGGGTGCCACCCCCTCCGCATTGATGGCACCTACTATGTCCATCCAGATCCTCCTCCGTCCTTCCTTGTTGGCGCGCAATGGTGTGAAGAGGGCGTCATACTGCCCCAGGACTTGCTCCACCAGGATGCCAACTTCTTCGGAAGTGAAGCTGGCAGCCCTCTGCCTCTCTGGCTGGTGGTTGCACTGGTGCCGGAAGGTGTTGTGTCGGACATGGCAACCCCCGAGGCAGGTGTGGGTGGGCAACTGGGTCCTGGGGCTGGGCTGTGGAGTGATGGAACACCAGTCGGGAGTCTTCTGTTTCAGCAGGGGTGGGCACTGCAACTGGACCTCTGCAGGTGGCAGATGTGCAGGCACCAAATGGCAGGGCACGGTGGCAGCAGGCAGGCAGGCAGCAGCAGATGGCTTGTGGGAGGCTGCTCAGGGCTCTGGGGGGCAGGAAAATGGCCTTCTGGGCAGGAGCGTGGTCTTCCGTGTGTTGCCGCGTGGCCACCTTGATACAGAGTGATTTGGCACGTGAAAAAACTGCACGTCAGCGTGTAATTTGAGGAAAGGCCCTTAGCGCATAAGCGTGTCTGTAACGTTATACGCGCAGGTGTTTTCCTCATGACGGGTGCGTACTGAATCAGCACGTGAAAAAACTGCACGTCCCCGTGTTAATGCATGTAATCCAAGGAAAGGGCCCAAGGGTGTAAGTGACGTGACGCGCGAGGGCGTTTCCCTCAGCACGGGTTAAAGGTGAGCAGGGCCAGCAGTTCGCAGTACGTGCCTTTCGTGGAGGCCAGCGTGTGTGTTGCTACTTCGTGTTGTTTCACGCGCCATCACTACTTCACAGCGAATCAAGGACATATCTCTTCTTTTGGCGGGGGTATTGGCTACGCGTGTTTTTCATTATCACGCTAGTCAGACGGTGAGTCATGCATGCTATTTTTCCCACTGCGAGCCCCCCTGTGTATCGCGTACCATTTTCCAGGTCATAGTAGCCTGTGTGTCCCACACGTACATGTTTTTCGTGTCCCTGGGTGCCACCGCGTACTGCGGGTGGTTAATTCCACACACGTGGGCTACCGGGGGTTGCGTGCGCGGTTTTACAGCAGTTTTGGGGTGCTTGAGCGTTGTGTGACCCATCAATTAATCACCGGGGTCACATACAGCCTTGCAGGTGCAGGGGTGCTGTTAACATCCTGTATCCCACCACCTTCACCCGAATTGCCCAGGAAAATTGGCGTGTACACCTCCCATCGGCACTACTACATCTGTGCCGGCACTACTGTCATGGTTGGGAGGCCACAAAAGGTGATGGGTGCCTCAGCTGGGCATACTCCCCTCGGCGGGCATGGTCAGGGACGTGGGCGGGGTGACCAGGGAGTAGGGGGACTCCAGGGTGTCCAGGGTGGCTGCAGAGGGGGAAGTGGCAAGGGTGCGCCAGCTCGGCACAATGTTTTGCCATGTGTTGGTGCAGTCATGCCACCACCCCCTGTGGCTCCAGGAGATGCAGTTCTTGCATCTGGCACTGGCGCCCATGTGACCCGACAGTCCGTTTCATTGACTGCCACGGGCCCAAGGGTAGTGGTAGCTGCAGGTGCAGCTGTGGACACCACTACCCAGGCTCAGGGTCTGCCAGCGCAGGCTGCGTTGGCACTTGAAGAGTCCATGGAAGATTTCCAGGAGGTCAGGAGGCGCACCGTAGGTGCACGCAGGGCTGCCCTGACTGAGGCATGTGTCCCTGGGGCAGTCGTGTCAACTGCTGCCCCGACCAGCCGGGTGTTGGCAAGTGCAGGGGCAGATGCAGCCGACACCACCCCGGTTGTGAGTCTACCAACCAGGACAGTCCCGGTCAATGACCCAGGCACAGTGGATGATGCTGCGCTGCGTCCATTCCAGGGCACCCAGCAGCTACTGACGCAAGTCAGGGCTTCACTCCAAGTTCCATCTGTCACTCGCTCGGCTCATTCCACCAGTGCCACTGCCCATAATGATCAGGGGAGCATTTGCCAGCCAGGGTCCGGACCAGCATCCAAGAGGAGGAAGGTTGCACCTGCAGTAGAGGCTGGGAACCCAGACACAGCTACGGCCTCCGGCACATCGAAGAAGAAGCCTTTCTGCAAGCAGGAACTGGACTTCCTCGTGGCCTGCATGCTGGAACACAACCGTGACATGCTAATGAGGCCGAATTGTCAAACTACGGCTGCCCATCGTAATATCCACTGGAAGCAAGCTGCGGATCATGTGAGTGCATTCGGCCATGAGGTGCACACAGCGCAAGAGTGCAAAAAGCATTGGAATGACCTCAAACGCAGCACTAAGGCAAAGCGTGCCTCTAATTACAACATGACTCTGGTGATTGGCAGTGGGCCACCACCTGAGGAGGAAGAACTCACTCCGCATGAGTCACTCGTTGCACAGTTCATACCAACAGGAATAGTGGAAGGAGTAGGAGAGATGCAGGACTTTTATGCCCCGTCCAGTGAGTGTTGTCGCCTGTTCGTCGAGGACATGTGTATTTTGCTTGTGTGATGTGTTGTGCTTGACTGCCACTGCATGTCATGTGTACATGGTTCTCATGTGCAAGTCATGCAATGCTTCACTGATGCGTGTCTGCTGTGCAGGATAGTAGACATGTAGAGCAGACAGGGACTGTCCTCACCACAACACTTGCACCCTACTCACATGCTAGTCACCCAGCTGACCCTACAGTCCATGTTCTAGCTCAATGGCCCTTCTGCATGTAGCCTGGGGTGTGTTTCCTCTCAGCACTGGGACTATGTCATTGCATGACTGACGAGCATGTGTCCTCTGCATGCATGCAGGTACTCCACTTAGGCATGCTCCCTTGCCCCTCCAACACCCCTGCACCCCAATTTCAACATTGCACAGGTGTGCACCATGTTAGCGTACTGCAATGGCCCGTTCAAGACTCCTGTGTTCATGCAAACTTCCACCAGCCAACCTGCCAGACACATGCAGTGGGGTACATCCTCTGCACTTCATGCAGGGTGTCTCACTTGGACTGTGCAGATGGCAGATGCTCCGCAGGGACATGAGTTTCCATTCATGCTTCATGTGTATTCCCTGCATGCCTCTATGTGTCCATGACTGGATGGCTCATTGTAGTACATGTCTAGGATAACCTTCATTTCTTTGCATTTCATCATCCATTCCATGTCCACTCTGGATCAGTCCTGCATCACACACATGTTTAGGGTGTCACAGTCTGTGCAGGGCACAGGCCTCCCCCATTTCAGGCCCACTGACTCTGTTCAACTGGTGTAGCGGCTTCTGCACACATGGCTGTACTACTGAGGGGTAATCATGTGTCCTGCTTTCAGTCCCATCATCATCTGCTGTGTTGTCAGTTGACTCAGATGATGCAACTGATGCTATCCACCACTGTCTGCCAATACACAGGTCTCTGGTCGCCCTTTCGCTGCCATGCAATGCAATGGATTTGCTTGTAGCTATGCAACACATTGCATGCACATTGCATGTGATGCCTGAACTTGCCCTTGCACTGCCTTCAAGTTAATTGATACACATCATGATGTGCTTGTTCATGTAGATAGTGGATAAGGTACACATGTTCTGCACTGCACCAACCCACTTCAGAGCCGTGTTACACCGTTCTACATGCCTACTCCCTGATGCTATGTCAAAGTGACCTGGCATGCATGCCAAGTTCACATTTGTGTGTGACATGTCTGCTTCATTTGTTGGCTGTCTGTGTGATGTCTGTGTGTGTGTGTATGCTATGTGCTTCTGACATGTGTACTAATGTACATGTTTCTCCACTTTCCAGATGATGACGCAATGGAGCCAGAGGATGGTGTTGTCATGCCAGACACAGGTTTGCTATCACACCAGCAACCCGGCACAAGTTGGGGTCGTGGGGTGGTAGACCACGAGAACCCACATGTGTTACAGACCATCTTGTCTGTGGCTGGCAATGAGTCAAGCCCGGATGATCACTCTGACGACAATGTCGAGTTGGATGTGCATCATGTCCATTCGTCAGGGCTGAGTGATTCTGATGTGGAGATCCTCCTCTGTCCACGACACCTGCACTGAGGGGCCAGACGGTGGTGGGACCTCCGCCTGTGGTGTATCAGGACGCAGGGTCACCCTCCACACCAGTTGCTGATGTGCCGGGACATCACATCGACAGGGGAATGTAGTCCTACAGCCGCGGGTGGTGCCAACCCAACAATGACGTCAGCGCCCAGCAATGTGGTGGCCATGCACCACTGGGGTATACTGAGTGGGAGCAAGCCATGGTTGCCAATTCAGAACACCAGGGGGCAGCAATTGATAACATCGCTGAGAACATGGAGCGTGTGGCCCAATCAGTGCTACCCCCTGCTAGGCAGGTGGAACTCCAGCAGCTGGCGGCACAGTCCACAGCCCGCTTGCTCAGGCAGGGCATGGCGGCCTCAGACAGGGCACGCCGGGCTAAAATGATGTCTTTGCATCAAGCAATTGCTGCTCACGCAGAGGCACACATGGAGGCCCTGAGGGTTGAGTATGATTCCCTCAGATCCACTTTGGGTGTGCTCTTGTTGTCCCAGAGGGAGCGGTCAGAGGAGAGGTTTGCTCAGGTTGAGTGTAGCATCTCGGCTGAGCTACGTGCTTGCCGGGAGATGCATCAGTTGTGCAGCGAGGCCACGCAGGAAGAACTCTGTGTTATACATTTTACCTTGCAAGAGGAAGCACGCGTATCACGGGAGGTTCGGCATGCTGACCTACGTGTAATCGCTGCACAGAACCAGGCACACCCATCCAGCAGACTTGCTGCTGACGAGGGGCAAGCTGCGCCTAGGCATGGTCAGGCTCCTGTGCCACATCTACCTTTTCAGGAAGCGGCTGACTCAAACGACGAGATATCTCCCACACAGGTCGGGCTGTGCAGGCTTTGAGCCCATGGAGGTTTTCTTTTTGTCTCAACATCATTGCATGTGGGTGTTGAGGCACACCCTGTACCTCCCCCCTCCTTGGTGCCTCCCCCCGGGTCGTATGTGGCCATTTTTGAATTTTCATTTTAGTTTAGTTAGTTCAAATTGTTTTTGATAGTTAGGTAATGTAGCTTTTTTATAGTTAGTTGAATTAGTTAATATAGTTTAAAATTGCTTGTCTATTGTGCATTCATGTGACAGTGTGTTGCTTTGTGGCTTTTGAAAGCATCCACTGTCAGTTACAGCTGGGCCCTTCAAGCTTGTCTCGTGTATGTGTTTGCAGCTTGAGGTCCTGACTCACACAGGCCACTCCTGCTTCCCTTATCCATGGGCTCGCAAGGATGGTTCGGTCTTACAGTCATTTACACAAGGGCTTTGGACTGTCATATCTTTGGCCTGTCTGCTGCTGTACTACTTCTGTTAACACCCCTAGTGGGGATTGTGGGGGTTTTATCCACGGCATGTCTGTATTAGATTTGGGTGGGTTCATGATTGATGTGTCCATTAATTGATATACATTGTGATGTATGTTTCTTTTCTTTCTGTACATGTGCTTGATGCACTTCATGTTGTAGACAGTGGCCGGCACCCTTCGCCTGTCAAAGTCACACTGGTGGTGGGAGGAATTCTGATGTAGGTCTCTGACATGGCCCAGTCATAACCAGCATGAAGAGACACATACAGGGAACTTTCCAGCGTTCATTATATGTTTTGTGCCCTTTCTGCAGGAGAATGAGCCTCCAGACCACCTTTCCCAGCAGACATGGGACATAGTACTACAGACAGCTGGCCACGTTTGGTGGGGCAGACATGCGCATGTGTGCGCAAAAAGTGGCACAGGGCTTGTGCTCAGATGTCCAACAGAAGCAGACGTGTTCCCAGGAGCTCCAAGCAAGGTGAGCAGCACAAGGGGGCCACACCGCAGCCAACCTTCCACCAGGCCACTTGCACTTGCATGCTAAGTAGCGCCACTGATGGGGAGCTTGGACAGATATTGTTGTTGAAGCGCACAGTAGAGCTAAGATGCATTGGGGACAAATGGCAAGTTGCTTTCCAAGTTGTCAGGGGCACACGCAGGGGCTGTCGCACATATCCTCCGGTCCCCCCTGCTCCATAGAAGCAGAGTTAGTAGCGCAGTAGCATTCCTAGCCAGACACTTACACAGCGCACAGGGACACCCAGCGAGGCACAGACTTGTGTGCAGTGCATATCATTGCCATGTGCAAATTGACACGTGCACTACCTATTGAAATCAGCGGATGCCAGAACACAACTTGTACTGAAGTCGCACCTAGCTATACACGTCTAGCTGTTCACCCAGGGACCATTGTATGATGTGTGATCCTTGATGCATTGGTCTTCCATTTCCCACGCGCCCACCTGCGCCTTCCTTTGCTGCATTGACAGTGTATGAACCGTCACAGGGGCAAGCTAACGTTTGGGTACAAAGCAGCAGACAAGAGTGTTTGTTTGTGGATGAGTCACTTACTTTGGGGCATGAATGGTGTGTGTGTGTGTGTTGTAAACACACACATATTAGTAACTTACACTCTCTTTGCAGCATTGAACTGCTCCTGTTACCGGACCTGAGAGTGCGCAGGCAGGAGGCCAGCTCTCACCCCAGAGATGTGTCTCTCTTTGGCTTGCATTTGACTCATTTGGTACAATGTGCATGATGAACATGTTTTGTCTGATTGAGTATGTGTTATTGTCAATAGTTGTTTTTTGTATTTTGCCTACTTTCCCTTGACAATCCTACTCCCCTCTCCTGCCCCTCTTTCCGGTTATCCTGAATACCAATGCCTGTCCGAACAACATATCCCTGACCCTCCTTCCCCGCCGGGGTCTCAGAGGAATGTGTAAGTTTGACCTTGCAGGCGCCCAGACCACGGAGGGGGTGGTTGGTTTGTGGCACTCCTGCGCCTGCACACCGGAGCTGTGACACTACCCATCAGTTGTTGCATCATCATTGTAAATTATGTACCGAACATGGTACCGATCCTGTTGGTGTATTGTTGAACTGTGCTACCTTGGTTGTTCTATCATTGTGCTTGGACATGTGTTTGGACATTTGCTGCTACTTCAAGTCATCTACTGGAGACTCTTCCAGGGTTTTTCGGTGCCTACAGGCTTTTTCCCTGGTTTGTGGGTTTGGCACCTTGGAGTTCTCTGCGATTTGGTATTTTTACCAGTCAAGGTTGCCTCTGAGGGGGCTGGACCCTATTTACACGCAAGGTGGAACATGGAGACCAAGGGGTAGGGTGATCCTGTAGCCAGGAAGACTTGAAGGAAGAAGGCTACGTACCCCAGACACAGTTGTTCAGTAGGTCATGGTGATGTGTAAATGAGGGAGGGCCTTTTGTTGTTGGACAGTTGGCTTGGGCTACAGTGTTTTGGGCACTCTGATATTGTAATTGTGGAGTACTATGTGCATGATGTGTTCTGTTGGTCAATGCCTGTTCCTGTGTTGTCTTTACTTTTCAGGTGTCAGGGGATTGGTGTGGTTTGACATGCCGGGGTGAACACATGGGCAAAGTTCACATGTGATGTGTACAGGACACTGAGGGTCACTTGATTTCACATGCATGTATTGAGTGCATGTCCCTACTGACACACACAGTTGCACAATGATCCACCACATGTACAACCACCCATCCATGGCCACAGGTGCACACAGATTGCCTTCTGGGGCCTGCAGTGTCCCTGCAGCGCATGGTTTATGACCATTTGGGGATCCTGTACATGCGTCAATTGGTTATGTATTTAATTAGTCCTTTTCATGTGATGCTCCAGGTGTATCTGCAACACAATGGCTGCTCACTGTGCTGTGTGCTGAGCAGTGTGTTGCAGGAGACACACACAGCACACAGGTTCTGGAGTACGGATTTTGCCTTGCCCAATGTGCATGTGAGCAGGCATTCAGTGTTATGTTCATGCTACGACTGGTGGAAAGCATTTGTGTATGACTTGGTATGTGTGGGAGGTTGTTGGTCAGTCATTTCATCAGATTCCATGTCAGACGTCATTGTCTCGAGCCACTTTCCATTTATCACATGTCACTTCGTATCTTATTGGTCATGTGTTGGGCTTTTGCTATTGCATGCCATTTCATGGTGTGGCAGACAAGGGTGATGCGGGTTGGGAGGGTTTGGGTGATATACCAGGGATTGTCATGGCCTGTTTTGTGGGGAGGGGGGGTATGATACACACCTTGCATGTGTTCCTTTTGGTCACACAGGATTGGTGTTAGGTTTAAGTAGCTTGGGATGCACACAATGTAGCACTTCCATGGCAACATTCTCAGGGTGGTAAAGTTGTGACAGTTTACTGTCTATTTGTCATCATCGATTGTCACCTGGTATGTGCCAGGCCTGTGTGCACTCCACAGGTGTGGGAGTTTAGGTGAAAAATGTGGCCACAAGCTGGGTCCCGGCTCTTCGCCACGTGCTCTATCCCCTCCCATGGGCAGCACCTGTGCCTGTGGTTGGGGATGTGGGGGCACCACCATGTCCACCGGTACACCCTGCCGTGTTGCAACATTGTGCAGGACACATGCTGCCACAATGATCCTGCACACTACTGGGGGATGCATATAGTGGCTGCCCGCCAGAGCGATCAAGGGACCGGAAGCGTGACTTGAGCACTCCGAATGTGCCTTCCACTATACGCCTGGTTGCAACATGGGCAGCATTGTATCTTACCTGGGGTGGTGTGGTGGGGTTCGGGATTGGCGTCATCTTGTGGTTGCTCAGAGGGTAGGCAAAGTCCAGTGGGGAGGTGGTAATGGTTGTGATTATTAGGGTTTGTGTATTTGTCTGTGTGTGACATGCATGCATGTGCACAGGCATTTGTACTCACCTAGGAGCCATGTGTCGCCATGCTTCTCAGCTTCCAGCGCCCGGCTCAGGACGGACATTCTGTATATGAAACTGCCATGGGTGTAGCCAAGGTAGTTTGCATAGACAGAGGTGACGATTCCCTTTGCATCGCATACGACCTGCACGTTGATGGAATGCCAGTGCTTGCGGTTTCGATAGATGTGCTCAGTGGCCCTAGGTGGACGTGGGGCCACATGGGTGCAATCTATGGCACCAAATACTTTGGGGAAGTGTGCCACCCTGTAAAAGTCCTGGACCACGGCCTGCCTTTCTGCAGGTTTTCTGGTCATGTATGTGCGCCTGCGGACTGAGGGGCGCGCAGTCATGATTGCCAACACCTGGTGCCGGCAGCGTGACTGCGTGGCCTTTGAGACCCCCCCCACTATGGCAGTTGTCTGCTGAAATGACCCAGTGGCCAAAAAATGCAGGACATTGAGCACCTTCTCCAAGGGGCTCATTGCATGGGAGCACAGGGTGGGGGATGTAAGGTCATCTTCCCACTCCCTGACCAGTTCTAGGATGATACGAGGTGGAAACCTATACCTGCCATAGACCTGGTCGTCAGGCATCCCAAAAAGGCTAGTCCTGGGGGAAAATATGCGGGCCCTGGCTATTCTCCTCCTCCTGTGGTGTCCCACGATCAGTGCTGCGACAAATGGGCCATTCATCATAGCTGTATATATGTGTTTGTTGTTTGTGCGTGGGGACGCTTCCGCCTGCCTTCGTATGGCTGACGTGTTGATGCATGTGTGCGCCTTTTAGCGTGCACGGGTTTACCGTATTCGATTCCATGAATACGTGTTGTTTGCATGCGTGTGGGCGTTCCGTGTATTTCCCTGCAGTACTTCCCCAGTTACGCCTTCTTTTTCACGCGTACTTCCCCATTCCGCATGTTACGTACCGTGTCCCGCCCCCTTTTTGGTGTGCGCCACCATTGTGCACTTTCCCTGTGCACGTCACGCAAGGCGTTCGGGATGTTGCAATGACGTGTTTGCCCGTGTGCGCCATGCACAGATTTGGCGCACATCCAGGGGAAAACACGTGCAGACCCTTACTTGAATTGTACGCGTGCATGTGTGCTTGCTTTTTCACGCCTGCGCCAGCTTGTGCCAGCTTGCGCAAAGATTTTTGGCGCACAGTTGTTCCATGAATCGGCCCTTTTTCTCTGCTTTGCTGTAAATGCTTCATTCTGCTTTGCTGCATGTGCTTCACCTGCTTTGCTGCATATGCTTCTTGCTTTTCTTTCGCTATCTTCCTTCCAATCGTGTTGGACCATGGTCTTTTTCTTCTGTGCTGTATTTTTATCCTGATTGAGACACAATAAACATCTCGCTCCGCATTATCTTCTCCATTACTCCACTACACTAATCTAGCCCACCCCTGTTTTTTCTAGACTATGGCACCAGTTCTTACTATGTGCCTTCCCATTTTATCATGGAACTACATTGTTTGCCTATTCTACCATTGTTGGCATCCTGCCAACTATCAAAAATTATAAAAGGCTACCCACCTTTTATTTGACATCTTCTATATCCTGCATTTGTCTGAGGTGGCCATGCTTGCATTTATATGCTACTCCCATGCTCACACCTGTTTGCCCCTATCTTGGGGGAAAATGGCTGCATATTTGAAACACTCTGTCTCTATCTGCCTCCTTTTCTGTTACTCACCTGGGTTCTCTCACTCCTAATAATGATCAACAGCGTGTCCACACCCTGTGGTTTGAATCAGTACTCACCCCTTTTTTCTCTCCCTATTCACGAACACTTACCTGTGTTATGATATACTTTTTCTTCCCCTATTTAAGGCCATGCAGGCATTTGTCCAATGTTCAGTGAATGTCCATGGTTTTCATCTATAAAATAAACAAATATCATTTCGTCCACCTAAAAGAATTGTATTTTACTTACCATTGTATGTTGTTCTTGAATTGATGCTGTACAACATTTGTCTTGTATGGTTAACCCAATTTTTGGTCATCATTATCATTCTTTTTTATTGAAATGCATACTTTTTAAATTTTGGCCTTTACCTTTAATTGGTGCTGTTTATTTTTCAAATTTGAATCTTTTGCTTATTTTATGCTCCTTGTTACTTTATTTGCCCATTCATTCATCCAATAATTCCTTCACTCTTTATCCCTATACTGTTTACAATAAATTATTTATTTTCATTTTCTCTTACTTCATTTTCCTGGACCCATGCCAAAAAGGCCCAAAGTCCACCTGACATTGTGACACTGTGTACAAATCTTCTTTAGATTATGCTAAATGTTGCTATTTTATTGCCATATATAAAAACATGTTTATTTTCCTTTCTTTTTAGTGCTTGATGTTCCTAAAAAAACACCACTTCATCCTACTGTAAACTCTATCTAAATATGTTGTCATTAGTGATGTTTAGTCAACCTGGACCATTCTCTTGAGAACTATCACTGTCCTCTGTGGACAATTTTTTATTATGCATTCCTTGATCATTTGCCATGCTTCCTTATACTATGGCTGTTTCTAAATGTATGGGGATCATCTGCCCCCCCTCTTTGTTCATAAATATCCATAATCTGCGACTAAATTCATTAAATACTCTCACCACTTTTCCACTAGGTCACACAGCTATCTACAATACTGAGCTTTTATTACAATAATAAAAACCTCTAGTCTATACCAGAAATGTCTCATAGGGCCTTTTGCCCTGCACTTGCCTCTGTGAACTTACCCATATTTAAATGGTGCATTCCCAAAACAAAACACACTTTCCCTTAATCACCTAAACAACATTATTGTGTTCAGGCTTGTATTATCCAGTCCCTTTCTCAACACTTTGACAGGTACTTATGAAAAATATACCAAAACTCGTCATAACACACTCTCCTCCACAGACTACTAATTCAGCACTAGGCAAGAAGACAGTGCTCATAGTTTTCAACAAAATCCTCAATTGTGCTAATAATCATTCAACACTTTTCTGCCTTTGCTATATGAACATACAGTCCTACTGTCTATCACTAGAACAAAAATTCTTTCCTCTTTCCAATATACATTTTCGGCACTCCTTAAGGCTTAGCGCTACTAACAATTCTGAGCACATCAAGTGACTCTATGAGGCTGTCCCACTGTGGATGCATGCATACACTTGCTTTTGTGAAAACATTTCTCCTTTTCATCATGACACCTTCACCCCTGTTTGTCGCTATTTATTCCATGTTCATGTTTCATGACATTCATTGTCAGGGGAAGGAGTCCCTGGTGGGAGTGTGCCGTGTTATAAAACCGTGACAGCTGGAATCCTGTCCCAGGCTTCAGCCAGGCCTCTCTCTTCCTTTACAAATGTTTAAGTCTCACAGACTTCAGGGAGACTGTCGTCTTTCTTGCTTACTGCTTCTGGGTTTTTTTGTCTCTTATTTGCCACTCTGAGGTTCTGCTCATTCTGCTTCCCCGCTCTGGGGTGCATTCTTTTTTCCACACTCTGGGGCTCTCCTCCTTCCCACTCACCACTCTGGGATTCCTTCTTTCTCTCCCCGCTCTGCTCTCTCCCCTTCACCTCCAGGACTTTTCGATTCTCTCCCACTCCTGGGTCAGTCTCTTTTTCTTTCCCCACTCTGGGGTTCTTCGGTACTCTCCCACTTTGGAGTTCGTCTCTTTCTGTCTCCCCACTCCAAAGTTGGTCTCTTTGTCTCTCCCCACTCTGGTGTCAGCCACATTTTCTGTCCCACTCTGGGGCTGATTGCCCTCACCCCACTCCATGATCAGTCTTTTTTCTCTTACCACTCTGGATTTCTCAGTGCTCTACCCACTCCAGGGTCAGTGTCTTCCTTTCTACGAACTCTGGGGTTTCTCCATACACTGCCAACTCTGGGCAACTCCCTTCTCTCTCCCAAGCCTGGGGCTTGTTGGTGCTTTCCCCAGTCCGTGGTTGGTCTCTTCTCTCTCATTCCACTCTGGGGTTTCTCGATTCCCTCCCCAGTCTGGGGTCGGCCTCCTCGTCTCATCCCACTATGGGGCTTCTCAGTGTTCTGCCAACCCTGAAACTTTTCAATGCTCTCTCAAATTTGGGGTCAGCCTACTGGTCACTCCCTACTCTGGAGCTTTAATGTTCTTTCCCCAGTCCAGCGTCCTGCTTCCTCTTCCTCATCTCACTACCCACCTTCACCTTCACTGGAACCACTGCATACCTAGATCTGCTAAGCAGTGCTCCTCAAGAGGGACATGGAGTCAATCCAGCGTGGAGTTTCTTACTGTTGACTCGTCTTTTCTGCTCACTTCATGTGGGGATGAGACTTTTCCAGTTAGTCTTCCGGTGTGCCTCGCTACACTCCGGCAGCCAGACCGCTGGCCAAGGCTTCCAATTTTAGATTCCTTAACTAAACATAGAAGAGTAGCTAACAGTGCTCCTCTCCGAACTGCATCTCCTGCACTTCCGAGGTTACCGCTGGCCAGTTCCCTACAGATTGTGCCCCCAAATTTGGGTAAGCTGACATTTAGGGATTTTAAGTAATTAAGCAGTCTAACTAAGACAAATTACTAACCATTATAATAGCCAAACTATTTTTGTAAGCCATCAATAGACTTCATTGTCCTTCCTTTGTGTCTGCTTCCCCAGAGGGTCCCGTTGTTTTTGTCGCCCTGAGGAAGGCACCTTTTGAACTCAATGCCTGGCAGGTGGCCCTGTTGCCGAAATGTGCCGAGGATGTCCATTTGGACACCAGCACGTAGGCTGACCTGCTTTAGGACTGATTATCTAAACCATGAAATTTGATGTTTAGGAAGTCGTAGTCTCTTTCTTTTTATGCAAATCATTTTTTAAATCTCAATGTTTTGAAAGTTCTGATTTTTTCCCATGCAAATCATTTGTTCTAATCCAATTTTTCCTGAATTTTATACAAAATGTTTTTCATTTATTTATGTAATTTTGCATTTTGTCAAATTGTTCTAATATATATTTGTTCCTCCTTCTGTGTGTATTTTTTCAAACATGTGTTTCATTATGTAAAACAAATATCTATCGTTACAAAATACATTATAACTCTATTACTACCTTTTCATTTATTCATTAATTTGGAAACTGAACACATTAATTCAGTTCACAATACAACTAGTTTGATAGCTCTCAAAAATGTGTCTTTAGCTCTCTTTAAAGTCATTGTGATATCATAATACATACACACACATTTTAAGCTATGACTCACTGAAATAACTTTTTTACAACCGGTGGAGACCGTTGTTTGTGCTTAGATTTTGCGTCCTACTCCATCATGCTTAATAGGACTTTCCCCACCTTTTGTATTCAAGACTCCACGTCTAGCATTCTCTCTCTCCACCTGACCATACTTCCTCTGAACCTTCGGGCTCCATTGAACTCTGTGGGCTTCACCAACCCGCTTTCCTGATAGGTTGTCTCCATTACAATCCTCCAGGGGACTGGGGCATTCACCCCTCAGCTGTCTCCCAGGAGGACTGTGGATAGTTGGAGCCATAAGTCAAATCAGCCATAAAAAGTGGTTATAGGGTTATCTGACACCTTAGCTCTCACATATACCATACAAGTGTTAGTTTTGCGAGGGGTTGACTTGTGCCCAGTCACTGGGGATTTCCTCTCCAAGAAGGTGGGGTCAGCTCCAGAGGGATTCCCATTGCCCTATCTCCTAGGGAGTGTTAAGAGTAGAGTCTGAACTGAGGGGCGTAGTCACCCTTGGGGGGAGGTGGCAATCTTCTCAGAATCATCACAGAATCCTCCCTGCTAGCACAGGGAGAGCCAACACGCCATGCTGGATTAATGGAGAATGCATGTCTATGTAGAACTATGAAGCCTCCTAAGGGAGGACTGCCAGAAAGTAATGTTGGCAGAGCATCTGGGGGGAATGAGGTTCCAGGAGCAACTTGGATACCAGACAAATGACTGACAATGTCAAGATACAAGACTAGTTATGAATTGTAAGGGGCAAGCTAGGCCACAACATTGCACATACTTCCTTCCTTTTTATGATTACTGAGCCTGCTAAATTCCTTGACACATCAGCCACCAACAGATGGTGATGCAACACTCTGTCCCAGATCTCCCACATACATTTTCCCTTGTCCTACCATCTTGTACTACTGAGGCCAGCCTATACTAGTCCTCTCACAGAGGTCCGTATATTGATGTGTCTTTCTAGAGCTTTAGACGGTTATTTTCAATAGAGATTTGAATCCCATGTAACCACCTGTCTCCCTTTTTGCTGTTTGCAGCTTTTTCCTCTACTGAGACATCGGCACCATCACCAAATGAGGACACTGAAGAAACTGCGTATACAGATGATGCTCTAGAAGCTGCATTGACACTTGGGTAAAAGCCCCAAGGAATGTACAACCTCTGTTTGGATGTCACCAGAGTGATTACTGGATTATTCCAGACAGGAAACCCGTTTGAGTGGGGGGCTTGTAAAAGCAAAAAGAGAAATATCGAGGCTGAGTACCACAAAAGGAAATGCACCAAACACAGGCTTATAAAGATTCTCAAATCTTTATTCAAACAACTGTACAGTCTACAAAGGAACAAAGTATCAGATAGCTTTCTGGCCCTCTGCACATCACAACGAATACCAGCCCTTTCGGTGTGAGAAGTGAGAGGTACTGGAAGTCTACATATCCTCATCTTTTATACAATTCTCAATCGCAATGTCCAGCCCCTGTGCAGGTTAATTCTTTTCGGACTCGGGTTTCTGCCGAGTTCGCCCCTAGTTAGTCCAACTATATGCATGTGGATTACATCTAGTTTATAAAACAACAAGTAACAATGGCAACAGTGTATCTTAGAATTTGACATTAAGCCTTGGTACATGTTTTATACAATGTAGTTCAACAAGTGTTCGCATTCAGTATTTAAACAATATTGTATTCAATGTATGCCCGCGGATCAGACTTGTTGGCGCGAATAATCCTTTGATCTTCAGGTCAAACATAGGACATGGTCTTATTACACGACCCAAACATTTAGCCTACAGGCAGTTTAGGTATTAACCTGTGTAAAGGTCAGGACAGCTAAGGTTACGAGCAGGAGAACACTGTCCACCATTTTAGTATACAAAGTGAATTTGAGGTGGAAATCAAAATGGCGGATGTTCCCAAAATGGCGACTAGGTCGATCTAAGGTCGGAACCTTGCAATGCAGATTTCATCGCAGAGCGACTGGGTTTAGGCCAATATATACAATAAAGGAGGCATAATACGATATCCCGTTTAACAGGCTGAGGTCTTCACCAATACCACCTATGTGCCACACAATGATTATAGTGGCAATCGCTAGCAAGCCTGAACGGTTAGGCCTGAAGCCCACATACTGTACACTATGGACTTGCTAGACTACTTTTATGCCCAACGCCAGGATTTGGAAAAACACAAGTCAGAGCCCTTGTCCCTGCTGTTGCTTAACCTATGCTGGTGAGGACTTTTCATTTCTGGCACACGGTCAGGGTTTGTCCAATGTGATTGTGGCATAGGTCCTAGAGGAGGCAGAGGGTCACTTCACTGCATATGCTCTGTGACGTCATCATATGTTCTATGTCCTCATTCATTCAAAGGAGCAGCTGAAGGATGGAAACATTCTGTAGAGAGGAGCCTGGAAACAGTGTGACTCACAGAGTCCAACACTGCAGAGTCTTATGGAGAAGGAGCTTTTGGAAGTGACACATGCCTTTCTCAGTCTGTACAACCATTGAGCTGCCTTGGCCCTTGGTATGGGGCACCACAAAACATTGTGTTGCCTATCCGTTTTTCAACACTTAAAAAAATGCTGGCCGCCCATGGTGGGAAGGTATTCTGTGTAGAATAAAGCGAGTGTCACAGCCCTAAACAAAAGAGCATGTCTTATGACAAGGCTGTCTGCCAGTGGTAGCAGATCAGTGAGGGTTCCATTATCCCTCGGTGCAGAGTGGCGCGCAGACATGGTGATAATGCAACATGATATGTGTGTGCAAGATAAAGTAGCACAGCACTGAATCATTAGACACACACTACCATAATCATCCCTGGGCAGAGGAACCATCCAGTACCTTGTTTTACAGAAGAGGGCAGATTACAATCCCACAAGTGAATGGTGTTAGAAACCCCAAATGAACGAAGTTGTCCTAATCACAACCAATGTGGTATTTGAAGCAGCCCTGCTGCTACCCCCACAGATGATATACTGAACCAGATCCAACATGGGGAGGCCTCCCCCAGGAGATCACTATTCAAAGACTCCAATGCCTTAAGACTCCAAAGTACTTGATCCAACAATTATTTTTTCTCTCTTTTCAACGAGGCAGACGCACTGTCCATGGATTTGCCACCGGCTCAGATGCCGGTTGTTGATGTAAATATATCTTTACCGTCGAAAACACCAAAGCAGATACCAGAAACATGGGAGGTTGTGGACATAGGAAAAACATGGCTAAATCCTATGGTAAAAAGGAAAAGAACCAACTCTATAAATGACGATTCTATTGATCTAATGTTTATATCGCAAAAAAGACACACAAAAGAAGGATATGTAATTGGGCGCGATGAAAACCAGGATGAGTCAGCACTATTGGAAGCTGGCTTAAACAGAGATGAAAGACGTTCTAAAGAAAACAACCCCAGGAAGCCTAAGCTAACAACACAGAGTATGAGATCAAAGATTGCCAAGAAAAGTAAAATTCGAACTCAAAGGATGGCAGAATGTTTATCAAAGGAAATCACTAATGAATTAAACACATTAATAATGGCTGCTCACACGATTTCGTTGTCACCCTATATGAAATTATATGAACAGCTGAATGATAACATAAAGGACCAAACAACACTTTTGGCGATGTTGAACACCAAATTGAGAACAGTGGAGCAAGAGCTGATGAAAACTCAACAAACTCTGTTAAATGAAAATTCAAAATCCGAGACAAATGTGAAGATCATTCTAGAACATACTATGAACAGTGCAAGTGACAAATGTCTGTTTGCAGAAATAGCGCGCGAAGCGATAGCTCTGCTAAAACACCAAAAGTTGAACTTTAATTCCATGGAACAGCCAGTAAAACTGATTGGCGAGTGTCTCGACAGTTGTGTTGAGGAAACAACTGAAATGAACACACCACAGAACACTGAACAAACTGTGGAACCTCTGACCGACAAGGAACTAAACTCAAACATTCAAAAACCACACCATGGGAACGGAGGTATGTTTGATCTCCCGTCTAAATGTAAACAAAAACTGAAAAGAATAAACGAAGCTCAAGGATGTAGTATTAATGGCGGTGACAGCGAACTACATCTAGTTCACAGTCCCGCAGCCTTGCTGGAAAATGAGATGAAAGCCACGTTGGATCAACCAGTGTGTGTTAGCCCTAATGTGAAAACTGACCAGATTCACCCCAAAAAAGACCCATTATCTGCAAAATTGCCGATTCTTAAAGATACCTCGACAGACTGTGATCACCGAAAAACAGGTATTGGTGGTGACCTAAACAACTCCGAAGTAGTATCGGAAAAACAACCCACATCCACCTCAAAGGAGATATTCTCAATTTTTGAACCTTAAAATTCGGCGATTCAAAAAAAATAAATAATAACCAAGAAGGGCTGATAACCTTGAAAAAAACCAAGAACAGGAGAAAGAGTAAAAACCAAAAAAGATCTAGTGTGCGCTCCTTCCTAAGAAATATAAAAGGCTTTAGCATCACAACAACTACCAAGCAACTCTCCGGAGTTATTACTAATGACCATTCCAGTACACAAATGCCAAACCAACCAACTGGACAACAGACCAGCCAAGAAGTTGAAAAAGGCACAATTATTGGAAAGGAGAGCTCTATAGAAGACCTATTAGATCTCTCGACATACGAGCAGAGCGAAAGCGACAAAAGTGGCTGGACCGAGACTCCAGGTCTAACAAGGAATGAAGACGGTCTACTGGCAGAAGCTGTAATTAATATTGACCTTAGTTCCCCCTTGCAGGAAGTGAAATCATCGGAGGTCAAGAAAACCTGCAAGAAGCAACCTATCTTTCATGATACTCCATTAGGTAAAATCAGCGAGTTGGCAACCAAAGAATCTGAGCATCAGCAACGATGCATTACCATGGAGCATTTAAGGCAAGACATTCTCCTCCCAAAACCGGCAATTAAAACCTCAACGACCTGTATAACGCTAGAGGAGAAAAGAGCGCTAACAATAGCAAATAGAAATTGTGAGCACTCCAATGATAAACTTATATCACGAAACTTGGATTTGTGGAAATACGAACAAGAATTTGAGGCTCTGGAAGCAAAAATGGCCCTGATGGATTTGGGCTTAATCCCAGCTAAGATCTCAGACGAAACAAAGCCCAAAAAGGAAGATGCTAATCTAAATGAGCTAATTTCTTTGCAACAAGCCCATAAACAGATACAGGCATTCAAAGACACCGCCTAATTTACATCAAGGAATGTTTGAAAAATCCAAATCTAACATAAGAATGTCCACAACCGACAGTAAAAAGCCTGGTCTCCAAATCCGGAATCTTACGAAACCAGGGAAGT
Organism: Ambystoma mexicanum; assembly: GCF_040938575.1. Taxonomy (NCBI): domain Eukaryota; kingdom Metazoa; phylum Chordata; class Amphibia; order Caudata; family Ambystomatidae; genus Ambystoma; species Ambystoma mexicanum. The sequence continues at coordinate 363,381,820 of NC_090934.1, forward strand.
ATCTCGTACGTGTGGAGCGAATAGTGAGAGAAAAAGATGGTCTCTTACTAAATAGGAAAAACGTAATGAGACTAATACACCACATCCCGCAACTTAGAACAGTGGTCTCCGAAGACATACAAGTAGTCGAATTTGAGGATGAAAAAAACAATGACTGCGTGATACTTCATATAGCCTCCAAACTCATTCGGGACTCTCTCTTACAGGCTTGCTCAACCTTTAACTCCGTAGGCTTTGATATAAATGAGATCCGACATACAAAGGAGAAACAATCATCAAAGGAAATAAGATGTTCTCATGATTCAAAATTTACGTATACCAAAGGAGCCGCAAAAGAGACAGAAGCAAAGACACCGAAGAACAAAACACCTCGCCTGAGAGAGAAATCCCTGGGAACAAGGAAACGAAGACAGTTTCAACTGGAACTAAGACAGGAAATACTGACACCAAAGGCCAGAAGAACGCCCCAACGAGTAATGAAGACCATGACTGGACGTGGGTCGTGAAAACCATTAACAACATTAACAATAGCTAATGCCAAAAGGCTGACGAGTCCGGCAAGATATGCATAGCCTCATGGAACACAAGAGGCTACATGCATCTGCTTGGAGAAATCCCAAATGAACTAAAAGATATTGACTTACTATGCCTACAAGAGACATGGCTAACAGTCACTCCAATTGTAAATGGGTTTGAGATTGCATTTAACAAGGCACTAAAAGGGAAAAAGGGACGGCCCATGTCAGGAATGATGACCCTTGCTAAAATCAAAAGTGGCATACGTGTCTTATCTTCAACTAATATTTCATCATACATACAAGTCTCTAAAATCAAAACATCGATGAGTACAAGAAAAAATGAGAACCTATTAATGCTGATAAATATTTATTGGCAACATGCCGCAACTAAAGCAGAGCTGTTTATTGAAACTATCGCAGAAATCATTTGCAACATTAAGAGGACGGAAGAAAACGCAAATATCCTAATATGCGGCGATTTTAACATAAATTGTCTACCAAGTAGAAAGGATGGAAAGGAAGAAGAGAGAGATCAAGTGGCCAAGCTATGGTTGAACGAAATGAAATCTTGGAACCTACAGATGATGAATGGGGAGATCATGGGGGACCTCCCGCCTCAACCAACATGGCGGAGAAATGCGCTAAAATCAACCATAGATTATATGTTCTCAAATGAAAAACTGAAAAGTGAAGCTACACAGCTAAAAATTATTGAAATGAAACATAGTGACCACAGTCTAGTAAAATTGTACTGGAAGCCAGAATATATGGGAACCCAAGTTGAAATTGCCAAAAATGATTTAATGATAGAACCTGGTCGCATTCGATTACGCTTAAATGCGATCGAAGTGAACTCATTGCTAAAATCCCTGGTAGAAACATCAGAGGCAGATCAAATTGAATATATACCCCTTCTAGAGATATATCGAGAGAAGAAATCCTGTAAAGCTAGATCGGATTTCAGAAACCAACATGTATGGGATAAAGAACTAAATGAAAAGAAAAAAAACTGAACAAAGAACTAAGAATGCTCAAAAAAAAGAAAACAAACAGACTTGAGCAACAAAAGTACAGTGAAACATCTTAAACAAATCTATAAGAACTGGCTCCTTAGCCACAAACACATAATGCTGCAACGGGATGCGGAAAGGATGATGGTAACATTAGCTAAAAGAAACACAAGTGAGTTTTGGTCCTACCTGAACAACATCTCAACTCCTCAAGGTGCCATAATGAAAAACATAATACCTGAAGAATTATGGGTGAAACATTATGCGGGAACATTCTATAACAACGACATCAAAACAGAAGTGTCCACTACACCCGAGAGTGAGTGGTCAATCGTTATAAAAAAAGAAGATATTTCTCAAAATATCATGAGACTAAGTACATCAAGAGCCCCAGGACCTGATGGGTTAACTAATCACTTGTTAAAACAACAGCCGGAATTATGGACAGAATTCTGTTATCTGTTATTTTCAACTATCCTCGAGAACCGAAAAATTTTGGTTTGCAGATTCTGCTTCTTTCCGAGAGTGGGTCATCCAGTTTTCTTTATTCCCACCTATCTGGACTCTGCTTCCGTAGCACATGTAGCATTTCTCACCTTGTTGAATTAACCAAGTTAATTTCGATTTTTTAGCGCAAGCTCCAGATTTTGTAGGAAGTTAGTCAATCCAAAGATGTCTTTTTCTCGCGGGTTGAAAAATTTGCGCCACAACTCATCACCACACAGGGTGGAGTATTGTTTTGCTAAGTTTCCTAAATGCACAGATCTTATGTCTTTCAGGTTTTCGCAGTACAGTACAAGATGTTTGAGCGTCTCTTGCTGTTTCGTACAAAATCGACAACTTAGTGATGCTGACGCATTTCGAGTTCTTATGGCATAACTTACTCTTGTGTTGAATAGATTCATTCGGAATTTCATGTACATCACTCGGTGTCTAGTACTCGTTACTAGAAGCTGCATTGACACTTGGGTAAAAGCCCCAAGGAATGTACAACCTCTGTTTGGATGTCACCAGAGTGATTACTGGATTATTCCAGACAGGAAACCCGTTTGAGTGGGGGGCTTGTAAAAGCAAAAAGAGAAATATCGAGGCTGAGTACCACAAAAGGAAATGCACCAAACACAGGCTTATAAAGATTCTCAAATCTTTATTCAAACAACTGTACAGTCTACAAAGGAACAAAGTATCAGATAGCTTTCTGGCCCTCTGCACATCACAACGAATACCAGCCCTTTCGGTGTGAGAAGTGAGAGGTACTGGAAGTCTACATATCCTCATCTTTTATACAATTCTCAATCGCAATGTCCAGCCCCTGTGCAGGTTAATTCTTTTCGGACTCGGGTTTCTGCCTAGTTCGCCCCTAGTTAGTCCAACTATATGCATGTGGATTACATCTAGTTTATAAAACAACAAGTAACAATGGCAACAGTGTATCTTAGAATTTGACATTAAGCCTTGGTACATGTTTTATACAATGTAGTTCAACAAGTGTTCGCATTCAGTATTTAAACAATATTGTATTCAATGTATGCCCGCGGATCAGACTTGTTGGCGCGAATAATCCTTTGATCTTCAGGTCAAACATAGGACATGGTCTTATTACACGACCCAAACATTTAGCCTACAGGCAGTTTAGGCATTAACCTGTGTAAAGGTCAGGACAGCTAAGGTTACGAGCAGGAGAACACTGTCCACCATTTTAGTATACAAAGTGACTTTGAGGTGGAAATCAAAATGGCGGATGTTCCCAAAATGGCGACTAGGTCGATCTAAGATCGGAACCTTGCAACGCAGATTTCTTCGCAGAGCGACTGGGTTTAGGCCAATATATACAATAAAGGAGGCATAATACGATATCCCGTTTAACAGGCTGAGGTCTTCACCAATACCACCTATGTGCCACACAATGATTATAGTGGCAATCGCTAGCAAGCCTGAACGGTTAGGCCTGAAGCCCACATACTGTACACTATGGACTTGCTAGACTACTTTTATGCCCTACGCCAGGATTTGGAAAAACACAAGTCAGAGCCCTTGTCCCTGCTGTTGCTTCACCTATGCTGGTGAGGACTTTTCATTTCTGGCACACGGTCAGGGTTTGTCCAATGTGATTGTGGCATAGGTCCTAGAGGAGGCAGAGGGTCACTTCACTGCATATGCTCTGTGACGTCATCATATGTTCTATGTCCTCATTCATTCAAAGGAGCAGCTGAAGGATGGAAACATTCTGTAGAGAGGAGCCTGGAAACAGTGTGACTCACAGAGTCCAACACTGCAGAGTCTTATGGAGAAGGAGCTTTTGGAAGTGACACATGCCTTTCTCAGTCTGTACAACCATTGAGCTGCCTTGGCCCTTGGTATGGGGTACCACAAAACATTGTGTTGCCTATCCGTTTTTCAACACTTAAAAAAATGCTGGCCGCCCATGGTGGGAAGGTATTCTGTGTAGAATAAAGCGAGTGTCACAGCCCTAAACAAAAGAGCATGCCTTATAACAAGGCTGTCTGCCAGTGGTAGCAGATCAGTGAGGGTTCCATTATCCCTCGGTGCAGAGTGGCGCGCAGACATGGTGATAATGCAACATGATATGTGTGTGCAAGATAAAGTAGCACAGCACTGAATCATTAGACACACACTACCATAATCATCCCTGGGCAGAGGAACCATTCAGTACCTTGTTTTACAGAAGAGGGCAGATTACAATCCCACAAGTGAATGGTGTTAGAAACCCCAAATGAACGAAGTTGTCCTAATCACAACCAATGTGGTATTTGAAGCAGACCTGCTGCTACCCCCACAGATGATATACTGAACCAGATCCAACATGGGGAGGCCTCCCCCAGGAGATCACTATTCAAAGACTCCAATGCCTTAAGACTCCAAAGTACTTGATCCAACAATTATTTTTTCTCTCTTTTCAACGAGGCAGACGCACTGTCCATGGATTTGCCACTGGCTCAGATGCCGGTTGTTGATGTAAATATATCTTTACCGTCGAAAACACCAAAGCAGATACCAGAAACATGGGAGGTTGTGGACATAGGAAAAACATGGTAAATCCTATGGTAAAAAGGAAAAGAACCAACTCTATAAATGACGATTCTATTGATCTAATGTTTGTATCGCAAAACAGACACACAAAAGAAGGATATGTAATTGGGCGCGATGAAAACCAGGATGAGTCAGCACTATTGGAAGCTGGCTTAAACAGAGATGAAAGACGTTCTAAAGAAAACAACCCCAGGAAGCCTAAGCTAACAACACAGAGTATGAGATCAAAGATTGCCAAGAAAAGTAAAATTCGAACTCAAAGGATGGCAGAATGTTTATCAAAGGAAATCACTAATGAATTAAACACATTAATAATGGCTGCTCACACGATTTCGTTGTCACCCTATATGAAATTATATGAACAGCTGAATGATAACATAAAGGACCAAACAACACTTTTGGCGATGTTGAACACCAAATTGAGAACAGTGGAGCAAGAGCTGATGAAAACTCAACAAACTCTGTTAAATGAAAATTCAAAATCCGAGACAAATGTGAAGATCATTCTAGAACATACTATGAACAGTGCAAGTGACAAATGTCTGTTTGCAGAAGTAGCGCGCAAAGCGATAGCTCTGCTAAAACACCAAAAGTTTAACTTTAATTCCATGGAACAGCCAGTAAAACTGATTGGCGAGTGTCTCGACAGTTGTGTTGAGGAAACAACTGAAATTAACGCACCACAGAACACTGAACAAACTGTGGAACCTCTGACTGACAAGGAACTAAACTCAAACATTCAAAAACCACACCATGGGAACGGAGGTATGTTTGATCTCCCGTCTAAATGTAAACAAAAACTCAAAAGAATAAACGAAGCTCAAGGATGTAGTATTAATGGCGGTGACAGCGAACTACATCTAGTTCACAGTCCCGCAGCCTTGCTGGAAAATGAGATGAAAGCCACGTTGGATCAACCAGTGTGTGTTAGCCCTAATGTGAAAACTGACCAGATTCACCCCAAAAAAGACCCATTATCTGCAAAATTGACGATTCTTAAAGATACCTCGACAGACTGCGATCACCGAAAAACAGGTATTGGTGGTGACCTAAACAACTCCGAAGTAGTATCGGAAAAACAACCCACATCCACCTCAAAGGAGATATTCTCAATTTTTGAACCTTAAAATTCGGCGATTCAAAAAAAATAAATAATAACCAAGAAGGGCTGATAACCTTGAAAAAAACCAAGAACAGGAGAAAGAGTAAAAACCAAAAAAGATCTAGTGTGCGCTCCTTCCTAAGAAATATAAAAGGCTTTAGCATCACAACAACTACCAAGCAACTCTCCGGAGTTATTACTAATGACCATTCCAGTACACAAATGCCAAACCAACCAACTGGACAACAGACCAGCCAAGAAGTTGAAAAAGGCACAATTATTGGAAAGGAGAGCTCTATAGAAGACCTATTAGATCTCTCGACATACGAGCAGAGCGAAAGCGACAAAAGTGGCTGGACCGAGACTCCAGGTCTAACAAGGAATGAAGACGGTCTACTGGCAGAAGCTGTAATTAATATTGACCTTAGTTCCCCCTTGCAGGAAGTGAAATCATCAGAGGTCAAGAAAACTTGCAAGAAGCAACCTATCTTTCATGATACTCCATTAGGTAAAATCAGCGAGTTGGCAACCAAAGAATCTGAGCATCAGCAACGATGCATTACCATGGAGCATGTAAGGCAAGACATTCTCCTCCCAAAACCGGCAATTAAAACCTCAACGACCTGTATAACGCTAGAGGAGAAAAGAGCGCTAACAATAGCAAATAGAAATTGTGAGCACTCCAATGATAAACTTATATCACGAAACTTGGATTTGTGGAAATACGAACAAGAATTTGAGGCTCTGGAAGCAAAAATGGCCCTGATGGATTTGGGCTTAATCCCAGCTAAGATCTCAGACGAAACAAAGCCCAAAAAGGAAGATGCTAATCTAAATGAGCTAATTTCTTTGCAACAAGCCCATAAACAGATGAGGCATTCAAAGATACCGCCTAATTTACATCAAGGAATGTTTGAAAAATCCAAATCTAACATAAGAATGTCCACAACCGACAGTAAAAAGCCTGGTCTCCAAATCCGGAATCTTACGAAACCAGGGAAGTATCTCGTACGTGTGGAGCGAATAGTGAGAGAAAAAGATGGTCTCTTACTAAATAGGAAAAACGTAATGAGACTAATACACCACATCCCGCAACTTAGAACAGTGGTCTCCGAAGACATACAAGTAGTCGAATTTGAGGATGAAAAAAACAATGACTGCGTGATACTTCATATAGCCTCCAAACTCATTCGGGACTCTCTCTTACAGGCTGGCTCAACCTTTAACTCCGTAGGCTTTGATATAAATGAGATCCGACATACAAAGGAGAAACAATCATCAAAGGAAATAAGATGTTCTCATGATTCAAAATTTACGTATAACAAAGGAGCCGCAAAAGAGACAGAAGCAAAGACACCGAAGAACAAACACACCTCGCCTGAGAGAGAAATCCCTGGGAACAAGGAAACGAAGACAGTTTCAACTGGAACTAAGACAGGAAATACTGATACCAAAGGCCAGAAGAACGCCCCAACGAGTAATGAAGACCATGACTGGACGTGGGTCGCGAAAACCATTAACAACATTAACAATAGCTAATGCCAAAAGGCTGACGAGTCCGGCAAGATATGCATAGCCTCATGGAACACAAGAGGCTACATGCATCTGCTTGGAGAAATCCCAAATGAACTAAAAGATATTGGCCCTCATTACGACCCTGGCGGAAAGTGACTGACCGGACCGCCACAGCGTAAATAGCGTTTCCGCCATTGCACGAAGGAGCAAAGTGCGGCCCATTCCGACCCATCGGGCACGAGCACCACGCCACGGCGGAAGTGCAAAGTCCGCGATGGCGGAAATGACCCCAAAACGGCCCACACCGCCGCCGTACGGCGCCCTAGGTGCAATACCGCCACCCCTCTTAGCGGTCACCGCAGTGTGCGCCTACCGGAAAGTACGGTGACCGGAAATATACGGAAACGGAAGTAAAAACATGGGCCCGGAACGGGAAACATCCCGCCGTACACCTATAAAACCACTAAAACCACACAACCACTAAAATCACTACCCTGAAACACACCCCAACCCGTCACCCACCCTAGCGAAACCAAGAAAAATGGGAAAAGTAGCGAAGAAAGCGTGCGACCGCAAGCGGCAGGTCCACTTCTCCCGTGAGGAACTCACCGTGCTAACAGAGACCCTCCAGGAGAATGCTGCCGTCGTCTTCTCCACGCAAATGACCAGAACGGCACTTGCAAACAAGAAGACCATATGGGCTCTGGTAGCACAGCGGGTAAGTGCGGTGGGGACCGCACCCCGCACCCCACAGCAATGCCGCAAGCGATGGGACGACCTGCGGATACGCGTCCGCAGCATACTCTCTGCCAACCGCAACATTGCCACAGCCACCGGGGGAGGTCCTGAATCACCCATCAAGTTGACCCCCTGGGAAGAAATCTGTGCCTCCACCATCGGAATGGAGAGCATAGAGGGAGTCGGAGGGATGGAGAAAGGAGTGCAGACATCCGAAGATTCAGGTAGGTGGGCCCGATAAAACAATGCCAAATCCACACAGTCCATCCATGTGAAGTACCATGCGTCCACATAGTGCAACAGAAACACATGTCCAGGAGAACGTCCACACACATCGGCCTGATAGCGCACGTTAAAACCCACAATAAATACATAAATAATTAAAAACCCCTAATACACGCACTACACGTGCAGCAGGCACACCCTAACTGCAGGCTGCCAAACAACTGCACCCTCACTCCACACACAAATTAAAGCACCTCCAAGGCCCCGACCCAAATCACCCTCAGGTACCACCCCAAAGCATGTGATACAATGCCATTCCAATTCCCACAGACCCATCAATAACCCTCGCCCTCCTTTACTCCACCACAGGGTCCGATCCAAACGACGAGCTACAGGACACCCCTACCAGCACACCTGCAAAGAGGGCCAAGACCAACGGCCAAAGACCCTCCACCTCAGCTGCACGCATCAAGACACGGCAGCAGCACAAATCAGGTGGCAGCACAGAGGAGGGAACATCAACAGGCACCCCAGCAGCCAGCATGCCCACAACACCACCACCACAGGTCCCCCCAATGGATGCCACAGAAGGCACTGCCTCTGGTGGCAGCAGCACCATAGGTGACACCCCATTGATGGCAGCATGCTCCGACACAGAAAACGGGGATGTCGAAGTCAGATCCATCCATGACCTGTCCCAATCCCCCTGTCTGTCCCATCCCGTACAACATGAGGATACCACGCAGGGGCACCCACAAGACGACGACTGGCCATCCCCCACAAGCCCTGTGGCAAGGCAACATGAGGACAACAGCCCCTCTGTGGCACCCCCGCAAATGGCCATGGCCCAGCAGAGGCAACAGTCCCTCGACCAGTTAATCGTACAACAGCAGCAACTGGCCACACTCCTCAAGGACCATGCCGATGAATGTGGGGGCACTAAGGCAGACATAGAAACATCAACTGAGACACTTAGGGCAGAAATGGAGAGAGGTACAGAGACGCTAAGGGCACAAATGGAGAGTAGCACCGAGAGCCTGAGAGTCCAAATGGAGAGAAGCACCGAGAGCCTGAGGGGGGAACTGCATGCGACGTCCAAAGACGTATGTGCCGAACTTGCCGCAGTGCGCCGTGTGCTCACTGAGCTCTCGCAAACCCTTAGGGACATGCATGGACGTGAGCAGGCAGACACATCATCCGTTGCAAGTTCCGTCCAGGGCAGCCCCCAACGTAGATCTGGAAGGAACCTGCGCTCCACAGGCAGGGGTGCCCCTGATACCCGCAGAGGGCGCTTGCAATAGCGACAGCCCACTGACAATGAGCATCTTTGGACACTGGTGTTCGGGGGGGAGGTAGGAGGGTGGAGGGGGTGTGTTGGGCTCACTTGGGTGGCGGGTCGATAGGGTGTTCAACATGACATCACATATGCCATAAAAAGTGCACGATCAACCAATGAGATGTGTGGACATTGATCTTTGTGTACTAGGCCATCATAGGCGTACAGTCCATATTGTGCATGTCCCAGACACACGCAGTGCCACAAGTCCCGTGTCCATGTATCAGCCACCAGGCGTGAGTGCTAGAAGCATACATCAATGAGATGCTGACGAATGTCACGGGCCTCCGGTGCCTCGCAGACTCCATGAGGTGCTGCCACATCCCCACCCTCATCATGACCATCATCAGGTGCTTGCAGTTCTGCGTCAGGGGGCATGGGCACATTTCTACGTACGCACATGTTGTGGAGCATGACACATGCCATGACCATCTTTGCAACCTTCTCATGGCGGTACAGGAGTGCCCCGCCAGACCTGCTGAGGCAGCGGAAACGAGTCTTCAGTAGGCCGAATGCCTGTTCAATGACTACACGGGTACGTGAGTGGGCATGGTTGTAGTCCTCCTCATGCTGGTCCCGTGGGTTCCGGACTGGTGTGAGGAGCCATCTCTTCAGTGGATATCCAGCATCACCTGTATGTGGACGAGAAACGTATGATGTGGAATGCCATTGATACGTACGCACACCCCCCCCCCCTTCCTGCCAGGTCATTGCCAATTCATATACCCCACATAATCATGCATGTAATGAGACTCACCGAGTAGCCAGGATCTGTTCCCTGCGTGTCGCTCCATGTAGCGTGGTATTGTAGAGTTCCTCAAGACCATAGAATCATGGGTTGATCCAGGGAATCGGGCACAGCAATGTGTAATGATCCTGTTGGAGTCACACACCATTTGTACATTCAGGGAATGAAATTGTTTTCGGTTGCGGTACTGGGCCTCCATGGCATGTGGGACGACCAATTCCACATGGGTGCAGTCGATGGCACCAATGCAACCCGGTATGCCGGCAAGTGCATGGAATCCCACTTTTGTGTTGGTAATTTCCTGCTCCGAGCGTGGTAGAGAGATGTAGTCGTCTGCGTGCTGCAGGAGGGCATCGAGCACTTGCAATAGTGTCCGTGAGAACAGTGGCTGAGAAATGCCATGCAACTGTCCGACTGTGTGCTGGTAGGTGCCTGTGGCCAGGAAGTGGAGTACAGACACCACCTTCAGTAGGGGTGGGATGGCGGTTGGGCTATCTATCATGCTGACAAGGTCAGCCTGTGTCATGTCCACAATGGCGGCTATGGTGTCCCGGTCCAGACGGTAGAGGGTGTGGATCTGCTCATCAGTGAGGTTGAACGGATGTGCTCGGAGGCGTGGGATTGCGGGCTGCCTGCGTGGTGGTAGTGGCTGTGCTGGTGGGCCTTGCTGGCCCTGCCTTGGCCTCCTCCTCCTCCTGCGTCTCCTCCGTGCGGCTGGTTGTAGTTGGTGTTCGTCTTCTTCTTGGAGTTGGAGCACTTGCAGTGCTATCAGGTCCCCCAGAGCCAACATCGCGAGTCCTGCCGGTAGCATTTCGGTGTGGTTGTGGGAGGAGACTGGCTGTGCAATTTATGTGTTTTCAGGCTGTATGGCCTCCACCTGTGGTGATTAATTCCACCTGTGCAAACTGCTCTCCCCTTTGGCCGAGCACGTCCCGCGCACAACGCTGCAATTCGGGGAATGGCATCTTGCTATTGCAATCATGTATTTGTACCCGATGGCCGTGTAAGATTGGTTGATATGTTCAGTCTGCTGTGGTCCCATTGTTTCACATACTATCTGTGCAGTCGCGAACAGACTTGTGAAGGGTCAGTGGAACGTAGTACTCGAGTAACGGTGGGCCCTCATGCATCACTGTACCGAGTTGCAACGACGGGCGGCGCGTCCCATTTGTGGGTGAAGGCAGTTGCCATTTTCACACACAGCCGCACTCGATGGAATAATTAGTGATTTCAAACGGCCACAGATGCCTTTTCGACGTGATGTTGCAAATGAGGAATTCGAAGGGCGGCGCTTTCGGTTTCCAGCTAGCGGCGAGGAGATGCCCACAGGTCTGACTGCAAATATAACGTTCTATTGTTCAATGTCCTTGAGACAGGGCCCATGGCGAGGAAGCAATGATTGATATGAATAGTTTGGGATGCGCAATAGCTACGTGGGCGATGAGGCCGGCCGTTCCCAAATACATGTTACTTCACAACACTGGAATCACGGGCTGGGGCACTGTGGATTTTGCAGGCTGCATAATGCACAGACTCAATGGATGTTTCTAATGTTATGTGAGTAATTATTCAGGCGTTTTGATTCCGGGATGAGGGAATGATGAATGGATGCATGGGCAGGTGATTTGATACAGAGTTTGCCATGTACAGGGCTTCTTGGGATCTATCCGCCTCCCCTACGCTATGTGATGCAGGGCTGCCATAGTGGGACCATCGTCTATCTGGCCTTGTTGAGCCCTCCATGTCTCGACGCGCCCTCAGACACTTGTGTCCATGCACGTTAACATTCCCATCTGATGGATTCTGTTTTGACAGTCGCATGCACAGGTACACTCGTTTGTGATGGTGTTTGCACCTCGATATAGATGGTTATGAGTCGCAAGTGGTTTTGGGGTGGTGATGATCCTTTGGAGTGGGCTAGCATGCATATGGCTGTGGATTTCGTGTGATCATTGAAGTGAGTTGTTGGAATGTAGTTCTGATGGCCATTCTGTTCTTTTTCTTTTCTTTTGGTTGACAGGTATCTCCTCCCCTTTTGCCACTGCCATCTGTATGCCACTCCTGCAGATGGCTTTTACTCCCGACACCTGCTGCTTCGTGTTAATCAGTGGAGCAGCATTACGATCTTATGGGACGATCGCCAATGGCCCACATGCCCTTACGCAGTACTGGTGGCTCGGAGCAACATTTCGGCCTTTCAGCTGGACTAGTGCCTCCCCATTGGGACGGCCCTGCGGTTCTGTGCGCTTCCATGTTGCCTTTTCGTACGTGAATGTGGCTCTGTGTACCATGGGGGAACAGGGCGACACACAAGTAGTGGCTGGTCATTTCTTGCGGATGCAGCCCACAATGGTGATTGGTGTTTTGGAGTTCATGGCCTGATGGCTGTATGGGCTTGGTGACTTTGATGTGCATAAAATTTCTATTCTGATTTGGCCCGTGTAGCGTTTTTCTTTGCAAGTGATGTGGCATATGCCTATTTGGGGGGCGATGTATTGTGAGGAGATCTGCATTGGGTTCCAGCTTCGGAGTTTAGTTGCGTGGTACTGTACTGGGCGCGTTTGCCTACTAAGCCCGTGAGGTCAGGGATGGGGGCTGCCAATATGACAGTTTGAATGTTGTCATGCTCAGGGGCGGGGGATTGGGTTTTGTGTAACAGATGCCGGTCAGCCAGGTGGACTGGTGGAATGATGTGATTCTCGGAATATTGCTGGTCACAGGTGCCTGTGTTTGCGTGCGTTTCTTGGTGGGGGACTGTGGTCATGTCCATTGGGATGGCTTCTGTATTCGTGCCATCTGTGCCCTGCAGCTCCCATTGGCCCCTCTTGTGTTTCTTTTGTTCGTTGCCATGCATGGGTGACTTGTACATTTCAATGGTTGCATTGTGACTTCATTGCACCTACGGGGAGTTGTACTTTGTGGGCAGGGAGCGGTGTTCAGGCACTCAGTGGGGCCGTTTACGGTTGATTCGCGATGCCGTACTTCTCACCATGGCGGAATGGTACATTACGCCATGCCTGATGGCGTTAGGTACATGTCCGCTAGGGTCGGAATTGGCGTACCCTTGCGCCATGGTGGTGTTTGCGGTTTCGCATGGCGCGCGCGCGCGTGCTTGGTGCAGTTAGCGTTGGCGTTCACTACGGTGTCGCTAATGGCTTCGTACTTTGCGGTGACGGGTCATAGTCGCACCGAGCGCTATTCGATGGCGGTATTGCATTTCCGCCATCGTTTTCCGATTTCCGCAAGGGTCGTAATGAGGGCCATTGACTTACTATGCCTACAAGAGACATGGCTAACAGACACTCCAATTGTAAATGGGTTTGAGATTGCATTTAACGAGGCACTAAAAGGGAAAAAGGGACGGCCCATGTCAGGAATGATGACCCTTGCTAAAATCAAAAGTGGCATACGTATCTTATCTTCAACTAATATTTCATCATACATACAAGTCTCTAAAATCAAAACATCGATGAGTACAAGAAAAAATGAGAACCTATTAATGCTGATAAATATTTATTGGCAACATGCCGCAACTAAAGCAGAGCTGTTTATTGAAACTATCGCAGAAATCATTTGCAACATTAAGAGGACGGAAGAAAACGCAAATATCCTAATATGCGGCGATTTTAACATAAATTGTCTACCAAGTAGAAAGGATGGAAAGGAAGAAGAGAGAGATCAAGTGGCCAAGCTATGGTTGAACGAAATGAAATCTTGGAACCTACAGATGATGAATGGGGAGATCATGGGGGACATCCCGCCTCAACCAACATGGCGGAGAAACGCGCTAAGATCAACCATAGATTATATGTTCTCAAATGAAAAACTGAAAAGTGAAGCTACACAGCTAAAAATTATTGAAATGAAACATAGTGACCACAGTCTAGTAAAATTGTACTGGAAGCCAGAATATATGGGAACCCAAGTTGAAATTGCCAAAAATGATTTAATGATAGAACCTGGTCGCATTCGATTACGCTTAAATGCGATCGAAGTGAACTCATTGCTAAAATCCCTGGTAGAAACATCAGAGGCAGATCAAATTGAATATATACCCCTTCTAGAGATATATCGAGAGAAGAAATCCTGTAAAGCTAGATCGGATTTCAGAAACCAACATGTATGGGATAAAGAACTAAATGAAAAGAAAAAAAACTGAACAAAGAACTAAGAATGCTCAAAAAAAAGAAAACAGACTTGAGCAACAAAAGTACAGTGAAACATCTTAAACAAATCTATAAGAACTGGCTCCTTAGCCACAAACACATAATGCTGCAACGGGATGCGGAAAGCATGATGGTAACATTAGCTAAAAGAAACACAAGTGAGTTTTGGTCCTACCTGAACAACATCTCAACTCCTCAAGGTGCCATAATGAAAAACATAATACCTGAAGAATTATGGGTGAAACATTATGCGGGAACATTCTATAACAACGACATCAAAACAGAAGTGTCCACTACACCCGAGAGTGAGTGGTCAATCGTTATAAAAAAAGAAGATATTTCTCAAAATATCATGAGACTAAGTACATCAAGAGCCCCAGGACCTGATGGGTTAACTAATCACTTGTTAAAACAACAGCCGGAATTATGGACAGAATTCTGTTATCTGTTATTTTCAACTATCCTCGAGAACCGAAAAATTCCTGCATCTTGGAAGAGCGCTATTGTTATACCGATTTTTAAAAAAGGGAAGCGTGATGACCCAAGCAATTATCGGCCTATAGCGCTCCTTGACGTGGTGGGAAAAATCTTTGCTTCCCAACTACAAAGCCAATTAACAAACTGGATTATGGACACCAAACGATATGATCCGTGGCAATTAGGATTTGTAAAAGGGGTCGGATGTGGCCTAAACCTAACGATCCTCAATTTCCTAAAAATGGAAGCTATCCGCCAAAATAGGAAAATTTATGTAGCGCTTGTGGATCTATCCAGTGCCTTCGACACAATTGATCGAGAGCTACTTTGGAGTAAGATGAAAAAATGGAAATGTCCCGAAAACCTACTTCAACCAATAAAAGAACTGCACACAGATACAGAAATTAAGGTCAGACTGGACTCCAACGGAACTTTAAGTAAGGCAATACGAACAAACCAAGGTGTAAAACAAGGCTGTCCCCTAGCAGCCACGCTGTTCGCCTTGTTCTTGTCTGATATTGGAGAAAGTCTAGAATCCATAACTTCCTTCCCACCCAAAATTAATGGTTCACAGGTAAACTGGATGCTATACGCTGATGACATTGCTTTGCTAGATTTAACCCCAATTGGTCTGACAAGAAAACTAAGAGCCTTAGAAAGCTATGTGGAGAAAAACAAATTAAAAATCAACTCCGCAAAATCAGAAATAATAATTTTTCAAGACCTCACAAGAAATAACAAGCAAAATAAAAATTGTGCACCTAAATGGAGCTTATATAAAGACAACTTAAGATGTGTGAAAAAAGCAAAATACTTAGGAATGTGGATCAGCAGTAATATAAATGACTCACCGTGGGCAGAGTACGCAAAACAAAAAATGCAGACAGGAGTTATTATAAACAAAAAGTTTGGGAAATTTTCGCTCCTACCTGTTCTAGCCCACTATAATCAAAAAGTGACACCAACACTGATATACAGTGCAGAAAGTGCACTAGGAGTATCTGCATCCCAATGGCCAGAAATGGAAAACCAATACTGGAGGCGAGTTCTTCACTTACAAAAGGGAATCTCGAGTGCCTGCATTCGATATGAACTCAATCTAATATCTATGCAGGCCCGAGTCCTATGGAACATGTTATCCATATATAGGAAGATAACTATGACTGACTGCTTACCCCAGTATAAAATACTACAGGATGCTTTGAAGGGAAATCCGGAATCAGTCATATCGAAATGGGCAACTGGTTGTAAAAACAAGCTAGCGGAGATGGGCACTGATCAAAACACCTTGGAAACCAATCCAAATTCTGTTAAGCAAAAGTTATGGGAGTTGGATTGGTGCTTAACAGTTGATGAGCGAAATCGGCATAAATTAATGAAAGATGCCGCAATAGAGGCTAAAGATCGGAACGTAATGTTACAATACTTGATGAAATCACCGAGTACTAGACACCGAGTGATGTACATGAAATTCCGAATGAATCTATTCAACACAAGAGTAAGTTATGCCATAAGAACTCGAAATGCGTCAGCATCGCTAAGTTGTCGATTTTGTACGAAACAGCAAGAGACGCTCAAACATCTTGTACTGTACTGTGAAAACCTGAAAGACATAAGATCTGTGCATTTAGGAAACTTAGCAAAACAATACTCCACCCTGTGTGGTGATGAGTTGTGGCGCAAATTTTTCAACCCGCGAGAAAAAGACATCTTTGGATTGACTAACTTCCTACAAAATCTGGAGCTTGCGCTAAAAAATCGAAATTAACTTGGTTAATTCAACAAGGTGAGAAATGCTACATGTGCTACGGAAGCAGAGTCCAGATAGGTGGGAATAAAGAAAACTGGATGACCCACTCTCGGAAAGAAGCAGAATCTGCAAACCAAAATATGGACCGGAAATCAAGAATTAGAAGGCTAGCAACAAATGACACTAAAATTGTTGCAAAAAATAATGTGATTGAGATGTATTCTGCCTAAATTCTGCTTCTCGGACACATTGTAGTATAGAAACTTTTCTTTTTTTTTTCTTCTTCTTCTCCTTTCACCTCTCATGTTTCAAAAAGTTTGTATAAACTAAATGAAATAATAAAAAAAAAATATATATATTTTTTCTCTCTTTTCTCCCTTTTTTCATTTTACTTTCATCCATACCAAACTATCTAACGGATGTGGTTCAACATTAAAAACCTTACCAACACATTCACCTTTGCCCCAGATTCTAGCATAATATGTTACATCCACAAATAAATATGTTTTTCTCTCCCGCTGTGGGGGATGGCCATGGCCGACAATGTCCTGCCAGCCCCAGCCAAGGTCTCTGGGGCGTTGGCGAGGGCTACGGGCTGTTACTGGCCATGGCTACCCTACACAACGGGGGTGAAAGGCATTGGCGCCCCAGGGTTTAACCGGGATGCAAATGGTTTGTTTATCTCCAGAGAAGAAAAAAAGATGCCCGCTGCCACACGGAATAGGGACTAAATCCATCTTCCTTGTCTATGGCGTTGGCTGGGAGCAGGAGGAGCGCCAGCAGGTAAGTGGGGTGAAAAGAGGGTGTGGGGAAGTGGTTGGGATTGTTTTGTGGGGGTGGGGAGGTAGGGAGGTAACAGGGAGATGCTCCCTGTTACCTTCTCACATTTAACAAAGAAAAAAAAATGGCGCCACCCGGGGATGTGCTTCGGGTGTCTGCAATAGCGAGCGGAGAATGTGTATTCCCCCGCACTGTTTCAGCCACCTGAGTGGCCGAGCGACATTCCCCGGGTGCGAATGACTGATGGCGCTTTGTACAGAGAAGTTTTAGTAAAGGAAATCCATTTCAAAGATTCTTATATTGCGTCTTTATACCTAGCAGAATATGGGCAGCAGAAAGGTAAAACTAATCAATTGGTAACGTACATAAGAAACAAACAATGGATGTGCAAAATATGCAAGTTAGGTCCAGGGTAATTGATTTCAGCCTATTAATGCCACACTGCTAGCAATGAGACCATGTGCCCAGGGAGTCTGTTAAGGGAAACATTTGGGCTCCATCCCTTGATCCCCTGGGTTGGCAATACTGATATTTGAGAGTCTACAATCGCTAAAATGCTCAACAAACAATGCATTCAGTATAGCCAAGGTATCTAAATGCCTATGAGTCATGCTTGGCATGTATTTGATAAAGATGTGCATGCAAAACATGACTATCTTAGACATGGACATGTGCTTTTATGGAAAAAAGATGGTCCTTCTAAAGCATACAAATGATCTTGGTTCAGAATGTGAGCCATGATTGCCCTTGGACTACCCTTCTGTGGGTAAGATCAGAGCCTGATGGGTAGGACTGGAAATAGCGACCTGACTCACATTTCCTGCTCATAAGCTTTACAATCAAACATTGGCAATGCCAACAGTTTGGGCTTTGTGTGCAAATGCCTAATACTTACACAAACCAAAACTGTTCGCTTGGCCAATGCATCTTTCTAACAGTACTTTGGCTGAAGGCAGACCTGGCTAAGACATTATCATTACACCAGTGGTGCATTTACAGCTCTATTTAAGTCCTTAACTCGTAGAAGACTGTTTTCAAAAAGCACTCGCAAAGAGATCTCAGAAGGATGTGTTTTCGGTGGGAAGTAGGTGGAAATGGCCATAGTAATTAACATAGCCAAGGACAGTCAATGCGTGGGTAAATAATCAAACAACACCTACACGCTTTGTGTCCCTCCTCGTGCCACCTACTACACAAAACTAAAAAGGGACACATATACACTATCAGATGGGTCAATAAATTTGTCTTTGGTAACATTCAAGTGTTTCGTTATGCACTGAATCATTGTGTTTCTGTCACCAAGAAGGGTGGTAAAGGCACCTGTTGGGTCCAGAAAAAAGTGTTTTCACTAAAATGCAGTAGCACTGACATCACTCCCTTTGCAACACCCTTTAGACTATAGTAAACCTCTTTCAGATATAGGTGACAGGCCTGCTTCAGACTTTCGGAAGCCTGGTGTCTCAGCTACCACAGGGAGGGTCAGGCAAATAACAGGTCAAGAGTGTGCAGAGTCTGACAGAGGGCCCTTGATTAAAGGGAGTCCTGTGCCCCCTCCCTGCTAGCACATTGCAGGGACCCCAAACCATGCCTGGATCCCTGCATCTAAGTCCACACACCCTGCTCTCCCCACCCTACCTAAGACTCTGTGATCTGCTCCCCACTTTCTCCGCCATTGTTGCTTGTAGATCCCAATTGCCTGCCCTCCCCTGTTAGCTCCCTACTTCTTTTTTCTCTGCTTCCCACCTTTTCTCTGCTGCCCTCACGGTGTTCTTCCCCCTATGAATGTAAAGCGCGGCGTTGCTTCCGGCAGCTAGATCCGCGCTCAATAAATACCCTAAAAAAATTAATCATAATGCTGGATGAAAGACGAGCACATGGTCCATGAAACCTCCTAAGCGAATGAATTCCAGCGAGTAGTGCTGGCAGAGCAGCTATAGGACTCACCTGAGGACCAGAAGAAACACTGACGATGGCAAGATAGGAGGCCTGCTACCAGTTAGGTAGTGGAAGCCCTAAACTCACAGCCCTATATCCGTTCCTTTTTATACATGTTCATGTAGCTAACATTCCTGTGAACTGAGTTGGCCTACAGAGATCTCTCCATGTCCTACATCATGTACTTGACAGGCCAGCTTGGTTTAATCCTCCCACAGAGGTATTTATAACGCTGAGTGTACTTACAGTGGTATAGTGTAATCACCCACAGAGATTCAAATTCGCCTTTAACCATCCCTCATCCTTCAACTTGTCTGCGGACTGTGTGATCAATAAACTCTGCTCTCCCACAAGAGATCTGAGGAAATGTTTGCCCCACAATATGGCCACCTAGCAAGGAGCGTAATGCAGGTGGGTGACTGGGACGGAGTCTGCCAGTAAAGCCTGCTTTAACCCCCTGTGAGAGGAAGTAGCTCACGGGACTGATTCAATAGAACCAAGTTGCAAATAGTTCAATGCACATTTCAGGTCTGCTGCAGATGGCTGTGCAAATAGTTTGGTTAAATGAATCATAGGGCACCAAGGAATCACAGGTTTAGTAAAACTGCATTTTCACGCCAATGTTCACGACAATTGATATGTCTTCTTATCTAACCTTTTAAGTGTGGGACATCAATGATGTATATGTCAATTAGGGTGCATGTATGTGTTACGCAGGCTAATTCATATATATTCAGAACATGATGGCACTTTCTAAGAGCCATGTGTAATTCGGAGAGGGTTCTTGTCTGCCCAGACACACTAGTGGACACTAGTGGAGGCACTGAACAACATCACACTTGGTCCGTGCTGGATGGTACCCTCTATGGGTGAAGAGGGATAGCAAATACTACATTTAAGGAGGCTTTAGCCCTTAGGCCCACTCCTGTTCCTGGAAGCAGATAGTGCCATCTACTTTTAAATAACATCACACCATGGACGTGGATGTCTAGTGCTTTGCACCCCAGCTGGCCACCTGCGCCAAGTTCCTTGGGTTCGACATCAACACACATATTTACTTCAGACAGCACAGAGCAAGGAAGGCACAAAATGCTTGGTAACAACTTTCTCTCCATGCAAGAAATCAGGCCTTTCATCCAAGAAAACAACTTCAGATCTGCTGTCCAAGCCTTGGCCCTTGACCACCTGGATGGTGGAAAAACGCTTTTTGAAAGCCTTCCAGTGACTACAATAGCACACCTGAAATGTGGCCTGCGTCCGTCATCACGGAACATCATAGGACTCCACAAATTCAACCACATCACCCTGAATCTCATTGAACTGCACTGGCTCCCGCTGCAAGCCTGTATCATCTTCAAATCCTTCTGCATCTTCTACATGACTGTCACCCTGTGGTCCCAAAGATAAATCACAGAGAAACTCAGCATAACATCTTCTCTGTCTACACTGCAAATTTCTGAAATCCCCTCCCAGTCAACATCGAATTCGCTCTCCCTCACATCGATAGTTTAGGAAGTAGCTCAAGACCCTACTCTTCTAGGAATGGCTGCGCCCTAAAACCTAGTTCCAAACACCCTCCACTCCCCACCCTACCTGAGTCTAGATGATTTGATCCCTACTGCTTCCTCCCCTAGTTGTTTGCAAATCCTTTGCTGACAAATTGCCCACCTTCCCCCGCCCCTGTGTTTAGGTCTCCACTCACTTGTTTCTCTGCTTCCCTCACTGTGTTCATCCTCATATAAGTGTAAAGTGCACTGTTGCTTCTAGAAGCTAGGTCTGGGCTCAACAAATACCTAATAATAATAATAATAATAATAATAATAATAATAATAATAATAATAATAATAATAATAATAATAATAATAATAATAATGATAATAATAATTTAATAATAGAAAACCTGAGTACCACAAATAGCAAAAACAGGCCTTCTACCCATTCAAGCCTGCGAGTGCTTGGAACCAGCTGCAATGATGCAAGAGCTTTACATAATAGCCCAATATAAAAAATAAATAAACAAGGGCATGTATGATGTGAGTAGTTTTTATATCAGCAAGCAGTGAGTGGTCCTGATTTACAGAATGTAACTAAACAATATGTGCTTGTAGGTGGAATTGAGAGACCTTCGTGGAGTCCAAAGTGTAGATTCAGAGTTTTTTTTGGTTGTGCTTTATGAGCCAGTAGAAGCACTATACACTGTTTTCTCTACTTGAATAGCTGCCAATACAAACCCTTTACTGCTGTTTTCATGCAGACTCAGATTCTAACTATTGAAACCAGTTTTGCTGCAGATCTACTTACCAACCGGATTTACCTGATTAGAGTGCTGGGAGCGTCCACATTCATGGATTGATGTGTTCATTTTTGGGGGCTTGTAAATTGTGGACAATTCTTCTCATATCAATGTCAGGGTAGATGTGGGGGTTAAAGCTGTAGGTCAGAAACCAGATGAGCAAGCAGTCTTTTGACCTAATAAAAAACGAGGATATTTTGAACTAAAGTCATGATGTTTTTACAAGTTGACTCTGGAACTACTTTCAATATTATCTTCAGCTGCGGTTGAGGTGTGGGAACATAGTGTGAAGTCCCATTCAGATGCTCTCTGGACTTTCCCAGGGGTCCCATGAATATGCCAACAAATATCAGCAGAAATCCCAAGAGGGGCTAAGCCAGAGAGACCGGGAAGCTACACAGGAGTCTCTCTCACAAAGAAAACTGCAACCAATTGACAGGAATATTGCAACTTTGCAAAGGTCTTCAAGATGTTCGCATGGATTTCGTGATCCAGGGTGTCCAAAGGGCAGTAGGATAAACAGAGTAAAGCCTCCAGAGTCTGCGAGGCCAAGAAGCTGAATAGAGTCTTCTGCAGTCGCGTGACAGGAGGCAACCCCAGTGTACAAGGCGATTCATATGTGCTGCAGAAAATGAAGGCCTAGAGTTCAGACGTGGCTTGGGATTACATCCGCTTGGACTGAAACGATCTCCTGGGTAAACGTTGGCTGGGATTCTAGCTTGCAGAGCCAGCTTCCTTATTAGCTTTCATGTGATGCTCGATTCTATGCATCTCTTAGGCTGCCTGACATAAACCCTTGCCGAAAGCTCTCATTGCAGGACTTTATCCTTGATGAAGAGCAACTGACCTGAGGAGAGAGGTACTCTCATATCCCTTTTATCCACGGCCTTAGGGAGATTACTTACTACAGTACAGAAGCTCTGGTAGTCGGAACAATTGTTTTAGAATCAGTTGGGCACAGGAGGTCGTTAAGGAGCCAGTTTATTGGGCCTTATACTTAGCTGCCTTCTAATAGCTTGAATCTTTTGACTGTCAAATCACCATTCCCAGAAAGAGGATCTTGGTGAAATAGATAAGTGGACGTTTTTATTTATTTATTGGGTATTTGTTAGATGCTTATACAACAAATAAACAGTGTTTCAAAGTTCCCACAGGGAAACAGGGAGGCAACATAGGATAGAAGACAATAATACAGTGGAAAATAAGGACAAACCTACTAGTCCTTGTGAGCGTTCAGAGCAATGCAGCCACCACCTTAAACAGTTCTTTGGGTCTCTTGACAACTTTATGGATTCTGATTAAGATTGAAACATGTACACAAGTACCTAGAATGCACCTTCATTAATGACACTGCTGTCATAAGACCGTAGCTACCTTTCACGACAAATAAAATCAAACCATACCTGCACACATAATTGTCTGTCCTCCTCCACATACTTCTTCCGATTTCCCTAGTGTCCTCTCCCCATCCATGCACATGCTATTTAGACATGGGTGACTAGCAGGGACCCGGCCGGTCCCTTTTAACCATTAATGGTCATTATGCACACACGCATACTAGCACATTCTACCTTTCCCAGACGTAAGACTTTGGACTTCGGTCCCTCTGAGGGCGTTCAACCTACAGTGCATTGGGACTATACCCATGGTGACAGGTGCTATAAAATGGCGACATGAAATGAAATAAGGTGCAAAAGTTGCAAGAGTCCACTTCCTCCAAATACTGGGTTTCTGTATCCCTTTCTTTTTGCAGTACATTTCCTTTGCTTCTTTCTATTTACTCTAAAATAGTACATGCATCGTGTTACACCATACTAACACCACTAATTAAAGAATCGATTTTGGAGTTGTTGAAGGAGGGCATGGGGGAAGGCAATCTCATCCAGGATGTCACTATAGGCTGAGTTTAGGAAGGGGTTGTTCTTTTGGTTGTTTGGTTGAGTATAAGTAAGATGGTCTTTAGATACGTACGAATCATATAATTCCTCCAAATCAAGTATTTTGTCTAATGTTTAACATAGAAACTCTTGGTTGTTTTTCAAAAGTCATTGTCACTTTTCCTTCCTTGTTAACATGGTCGCACAAAATGGTCTTGAAACCATTAGGGTTATAAACATCTATGAAGTGGTCAGTGGAGTTGTCCAGCCAGGATTCAGGAAGAGTGAGAAGATCCATCTAGATGAAGGTCATGTAACAGTGATGTGGATTTCCTAGCTGATATACAACTCAGGAGCACAATAATGTAAGTAACACATTTGGCAAAAGGGCACACGGCATGTGGCAGTGCTAAGCAGTTCAGGAATGACATGATTAAACATAGGCTGGAGGTGAGAGGGAACTTTAGCTGAACACTAGCATGTAGATATAAATGAATTGAGAATCTAAGAGTGGCAAACCGCACCAGTAGATACTTGGCAAATTCCTTCATATAATTTAAACTCAGTTGCAGGCAGACTGCGATCGGCCAATGTCTCGAAAGGATAGAGGCCAATACACCACAAGAAGCAACAAAAAAGGCAGACTGGAAAACTAGAAGTGCAAGAAGGAAAACACAAGAAAGCAGGCACCAGTACTCTGAAAGAGCATGCCAGCCCCCATCAGGGTGGCCCCTCGTGATGGGCTTCAGGGGGCACCATTCCCTTTAGAAGACGCCTCATCAGCCATTCAACACAGAGTTTAAGTTATGTTATGTTAATTATTTTGATAAAGCGCACGCTCGCCGAAGCATCTTGGCGCTAAAAGGAAAAAAAAGACCAGAGGAAGTAAAGAACTAAATTGATAGCCCAAAAAAGGAATTAGTACAGAAAGGTTTTAACAGCCGGCAAAAGGCCAGAAGATTGTTGGTTGCTCTCAACTGAACCGGCAGCAAGTTCCACAACTTGGCAGCCGCCACCGAAAAGGAGCAGCCCCCACCCTCTCAAAATGATAGTGAGGAACAATGAGAAGACAGGAGCCTTTCGACCGTAGTTCAAGAGCGGGCACATAAGGTAGACATTTTTCCTGGCGATATTCAGCACCTGACCCATAAAACGCCTGGTGTACGATCACCAGACACTTGAAGCGAACCCGCCGAAGAA